>NC_090290.1:43095252-43416502 GCF_037392515.1 Haliotis asinina | reverse complement strand
GATTACTCCTGTCATATCTTCCTATGTAACCTCTGTTCTAATACGGCCCTTTCATGGTGCGAGTGTTCAAGACTCGCGATTGGAGGCGTTCAGATTTAGTTGTGCAATCAGAGACGTTGTTTCAAGAGTGATCATTCGCATGATCTCAGTAATTTCCGAATGCATCTGGAAAACTTGCCACTACCAGTTTTAGTATCTACAAACACATGATGGCGATTGATCCCTGCACTCTCTAGTGCCAGTTTCTGATTTTCAGTTAAACATGAAATACCGAATCTTTCCTTCGCACGTTGATGAACCAACTCCATCGGGGCTACCATATTGGCGCTATGTCTATTTAACGCCTGTTCTGATTCGATAGTAACAAGGGAGATAATTCCTGTTGCGATTTTTTGCCACAAGGGGATTTCTCAATGACCGGGAAATATGGCCATACTAGAACAAAGGTTACGTAGAAAGATATGACAGGAGTAACCTCTGTCGGAAGCGACTCTCCCCATCCCAACCCAGCGCCATAAATTATGAATGGTCCCTAGATAAAGAGAAAATGACAGTGGATTTAGAATAATATGCACATGCAATAGAAACTTTTTTTTCTGCACAATAAAACTGGCATTAATCCAGACATGCTGCTGTTTAATCTTAAACACAACCTTTAGTCCCCTTTTTGTGTAAATGCCAATCAAAAACTTAACTAGCTCTCACCTCTAACACATGTAACCCTTTACAATCAATGTTGTGATTGATGAGATACTCTGCTAAATCTACACCACACTCCCATATCTTCAGGCCACCTGTAACCGCAATAATGAGACACCATTATCATGTTTCGTTATTTGCATCAGTGTTACTGTGCACAACCAATTCCCTCACGTTATTAAAGGATCAATGGATATCCATGTCAGGACTGTCATAAGAGGTAACTAACAGGATCAGGATGACAGGTTCATTAACTTGCTGATGCATGTCATTGTGTCAAAAATGCACAGAACGATGCTTATTTTGTCAATCACTGGACTGTCTGGTCCAGACCTAATTATTTACAGACTGCCTTCATTTAGGAAAACAAGGTTCAGACGATATTCAACTTGTTTATTGCAATGAGTGTGACATTTCAGTGTAGGTTCTAACACCGTTGTCAATTCATAGTAGGAATAAGGTTTTGAGTATGTATACTTCCATGACTTCAACAAAATCATTTTACTATCCTGGGAATCCTGTTTATTAAAACCAATGTTTTACTTGAGATCCTTGGTCTCAAAACAGACTTGGGTAATTCCCTGGCTGCCTTAAGCTGATCATACGTCATTCAAAAGGAGTTTAACAACCCGATACTTTGATATTACTGCAATCATCTCTCAGTCATGAATAGTCTGAGAAAGACGGGGGGGATCCTCAACTTCTCTTGATACACAAGAGATGGTCCTATTACAGGAATAAAACTTATTACATTTATGGACTTAAGTTTTGATGAACCTGATCTGATGACATTGATATCTTTCTTGTTGATAATAATTGTATATTTTGGCAGCTATGGCTACCTTCATAAACTCCAGGAACAAGATCCGAGTCTGTTGTAACTTGCAGAGCTGAGCTGCTGACGTTGACATCTTGCTGACGGATCACTCGAAATACAACACCACATATGTTGTGTTCAGTTGTGCTCAGATCACCAACATTCTGAAAACACACACTGCTAGCGTTAGTCATGATCTGAGCATGAGCAAGTCTGTGAATGACTTTATCATCGTTTCATCGTACTATCTCTAATCCAGAATCATAAACATGAAACTTATAATGGAAGCTAGTACCTCTCAGGAATGGCAACAGGTGAAAGTTATTTCAGCTGAAAATCAACTTGGGGTTTGGCAGCCACAGTCCCCCAACCGGATCCAGGGTGGGTCAACATCAATTGATTTGAAATTACATCAGCAGATTTCTGCAGATTTGCAGGAAATTGCCATCCCTGATCTTTAACAGTATCAGATAAAAACATAACTGACTGACAACTTAATTTTCTTTCTATATTTCTCTATTTCTGTCTTGATGCTGATATCTTTCTCAAGCCAATAACTTCCATTTTCTTCATTCTTCCAAAGCAACATTTCAGTACAAATTCATTTGCATGTCATTCACAATCTTTGGAATATGCTGTCCAGGTCATACAAATCCCTTTTTCGCAGGAATTTATTAAAATGTTTTGTAGAATGATGCATAATCAACAAGGCTGAAGGGCCTCATTATCCCACACATACAACCTCCATAGACATAAGAGGAATCACATGTCAAGTACACTTTGAATATTTGTTGGAGGAAAGCTGGTGAGGCTGACCTCCCAGAAATGCATTGAGAATTGCTGACCAGTGATTATTTAAGACTGTTGACAAGTCATTCACACTTGCCATGATTACCTGTGTTGTGTTCCGTGAGATTTCTTGTGAAGGTAGAGCTTTAGAATCATCTTGAGTTACAAAGCTGGCTGAATTGTCTAAATGAGCTACAAATAAGTCAAAAAGTCAACATAAATATGTTATTGTCATACCCACTGCCCATGGCATTTTGTACATGACATGCATGGAGTTAGGGGCGTTCAATCTTAACCTAAATTCGGGTAGGGGGTTTGGGAAGGGGGGCATTCACATTGTACATGCTTCTGCATACGAATCTGTAATTCACTCATAATTTACACCAGCAATATTCGTGCAGACTGTAAATAATCGAGGCTAATCCCCAGGCAAGTGATTGAAATCATGAGCATCCTTCAACTGCGGATATAATAAGAAATTATGATTTGCATAATTACTTATGCATCAATTTCTAGCCGTATTGTTACATACACAGTGAAGGCAAATCTTTTCGCTGTATCCGAATTAGAATTTAGGGGAGGTTTCGACTGGTAGAGGTATATTCGTCAGGACAACGGTGAATTAATGATAGCAATAATTCAGTCTTTATCCTCCCACGATTTAATGAATACCTAAAAGCATAAGTCATGTATTTACCCGTTTCATCGATGGTATCATCTGAAGGGTTGGAAAAATTAAATTTAAAGGACATCGTTCCTGTGCAATATTTACGAATCGTCTATATACACGACGTCGTGTATATTGTGGTACAATATACACGACTGGATAATTTCCTTCCCCGCTTTGCAAGACGCGCTGTGATTGGTAGATCGCTTGTACACCGGTTACAAGCCCTTGTGCCGTCGGAGGACAAGCGCTACATTGAACTGGGCCCTGTCTCGTATTCTATTATTGCAATATTATATTTTTGGTTCTCGAATGTCTTTTTAAATAAATTATCAGTTACATATTATTCCCAATCAAGATATTCCGTCATATTGTCCAATAGTAGGGGCTACGGAACTGATCTCCACAATGTAATCAGGCAGAGAGAGAGAGAGAGAGAGAGAGAGAGAGAGAGAGAGAGAGAGAGAGAGAGAGAGAGACGCATATTACACGAATACATTTCTCAGTTGGAAAGTAGAACATGCCTCCACCTTAACAGTACTCACTATTAAATTTTGAAAGTGCTACTGTTTATACTTGTACTTTAATGCACTTTCACCAAACCGTAAGCAGACATTACCACCAATATTCATTCAAATCCATGATATGTTTACCTTTGAAAATCTCCTCACAAGATGAAGGGGTCTTGTATCAGGCTTACATATACATCCAGTGCTTAAAGTGTCAAGAATGTACACGATCAGTTATAATGATAATGGCCATAAGTAGTACATGCTAGAGATACAAATATTTTGTTTTGTAAATTCTGTGGAAACGCTGTGCTTAATATGTCACGAATGGTCATGATGAACATAGTACCATATTTATTATTTACTATTTATTACTTACTTTCTTCTTATATCTCTGTTGAACTTGTAATAAATATACTGAATAAACATAACCGTTTGTCTAATTGATTCCTCTGGACTGATCCATTGGTATCAGCTTGGGCATTAGTTATGCACTGAACCAGACATGTTGATGCTTTAAGGCTATATAAAAGAGTGAAATATTATTTGTGAGCGTAACAATTTTTATTGTCATTTTAAAAATAATAAGTTTGACTTTGCCTCGTCCCGTTCATACATTTGTCCATTATAAGAATCAGTGTCTGTAAGAACGAGTTGTACTGAATCTACAACTCATTAACATGTGCTAAACTTTCCAAGCGGTATTTCTGAGAGAGAAAAAATAAAAACGTTTCCCTCTCTCGTCACCTTTTTTTCTATCAAAAATTAAAAAACAAGGTCCAACCGCCCTCGTCACGTTTGAAAAACATGTGCCCGAGAAACGTTTAATTATTTTTCTGCAGCCTAAACTGGTGTTATACAAAGGTATCCGCTGCAGTAGGTATCTTGTGCGACACTAGAGTATTGATTATAGAAGGTAAGTAGTGCGTATAAGCTATCCATAATCTGTCATACAGACCCAAAAATACATAAATATGTCCAAGAAAACCCATGCAAGTGTAGAATATGTGGCAAGTCTATATTTTCACAGTTTCATAATATGTATTGTGTCTGGGGGTTTGGGGCGGGCGCATTGCATTGTTTCTTTAAACATATTTTATTCATGAAAATATACAAGTCATGAATGGACGAACGTCGCTCCCATGTTAAAATATAGAGATACAAGCAAGTATAGAATGAGCTGACACAATATTAATAATGATACAATTGCTATATATCAGCATATATCAGCTGGGACGCATACAGTGCTTTGTCCAATTTTACTGCGCATTCCTGAACCCGTAACTAAGTGTTTGCACGTATTTCACTGTCCATCATCTGGTCATCTGCCAACGGATTCTTGTATTCTTTTAAGCGTACAGGGTCGTGTACTGTACACTAGGATTTGTGACAACACTTAAAGCGTCAGTATAGTTGGGCTCGATACCGACACCTCAAACTTGCTAGATCACGAGCCTGGTGCCTCAACCAGTTCGCCCACCATGCACGCACACGCTGTTACCATAAATGTGTTCATGCTGAATCCCTTTAAATAGAAGAATGAATTTAGTTATAATTAGATGTATTAATTGCATGTGGAGAAACAGTAATGTATGGCATTATGTATAGGAGAATGTCCGAAACCTCGCTATTATTTTCGCACGTGAAGCTTGTTCGAGGCCGTTAGGCCGAGACAAGTTTCACGTGCGAAAATAATAGCGAGGTTCACGAGCCAAACTAATGGAGGACTGTTCTAGCTGTACATGGCCATGACCAAAAGTGTCGTTCAAACACGCAAATAAACGTGCTCAACTATGGGAGGGCGGTGGTTATATATTCACGTACATCATGACACGTACATCAGTGAACATCGTGGGACGCGGTAGGCCTATGCAGTATGAGTGATTCCGACATCGACGTGTTTGTTACACAACACCGTTTCACAGACACTTTTGAGGTTGACGTTAATTCAGATTTTGAGATGTTATTAAATTCTGATTGTAATTATAATGCACTTCCTAACTTTGACGTGGGAAAATGTGAACTGGTTGATCTTGAAGCTTTTTCTTCTGGTTCTGATACTGATTTGTACAAAGCAAGCCAAGAGATTGAATCCAACCTTTTTAATATGTTGCCCTGTAACCCTCCCCCGCAAGTGACGTGAAAAGAACCCCCGACACCTGAAACTCCAGAACATAGCGTAGATTTTAATTCAGCAAGGTTTGGCCAGCCAGCATCAGATTTTGACATTAAGAAATTGTGCGACTCAGCATATTCATCGAATACTGAAAGCAAGAGTAAGTGGGCACTTCGTTTGTATCAAGTGTGGGTGAGAGAACGGCGTAAGAGGGGTAGGAGAGAGGATATGGATTTAAACCCTGGCATTATGCCACTGGCTCAGAAGGAATTTGAACTAAATAAAACTTGATGTTTTTCATAGCTGAGGTCAGAAATCAGAAGGGCGAGGAATATCGTGGAAATACGCTTTACGAAATTGTCTCTTCTCTTTCTCAGAAGAAATGGACGCATTTAAACCTTTTCGAGTCTTACTTCTTTCAGGGATTAAGGTCTTTGTTAGATGCAAGAATGAAGTCGCTGGCTAGACACGGAATTGGAATAGAGAAAAGACAGGCTGAAGTGATCAGTGTAGATAAGGAGGACGTGTTGTGGGAGAAGGAGATCTTAGGGGAGCACAGTCCGCAACAGCTATTAGATACAGTGATGTACCTCATTGGCCTCAATTGTGCTCCTAGAGAAGGCGATGAGCATAGGTATCTCAGAACGGGTCCAAACTCACAGTTCGAAATAACAGTAGGTGTAGATGGGTCAAAACGTCTCAGATACATGGAGGATGTATCGAAAACCAAAAGAGGTGGCTTAAAACATCGAAAGTGTCAAAGAAAATGTGTCTACGTCTCCCAGAATTTAGTGCCTTGTCCAGCTTTATGAAAAATACGTGTCACTCATGTGAGTTATCAATGGATTTGGCAGGAAAATATGCTTCCTGATATATCTTCATAGTTTGTATAGACGTCGGAGTCTTATGAGCTACGCGCAGAATTAGTTTCATCTGCTCTACCTTTTACAAACCAAATGGGTTTAGTCATTGCCGTATACAGCGCATGCTTCTCGTAAAACTCTTTCTGCTCCAGTCCATCTTATCCTTGTTTGCTAGTAAGAAGCGACTAACGGGTCGAGTGTTCAGGTTCGCTGACTTGTTTGACGCACATAATCGTATATTAATTCCAATTGCTCATGTTACTGATCACTTGTTTGTCCAGACTCGATTATTCACAGACCGCCGCCATGACGCTACAATATTGTTGAGTGCGACGTAAAAGTAGACTCACTCACTAACGCATAATTAAAATGAGATGCTTAAATCTATGCAAGGGACAGTATCATTAATCACTTTAACTATACTATGTTTCACTCTTTGGAGACCCGTGAAGGTCCCGGGGTAGAATAAGCCTTCAGAAACCCATGCTTGCGATAAAGGGCGACTCAGCTTGTCGTAAGAGACTAACGGGATCGGATGGTCCGGCTCGCTGACTTGGTTGGCACATGTCATCGGTTCCCAATTGCGCAGATCGATACTCATGTTGTTGATCACTGGATTGTCTGGTCCAGACTCGATTATTTACAGACCGCCGCCATATAGCTGGAATATTGCTGAGTGCGGCGTAAAACTAAACTCCCTCCCTTCACACTTTGGAAACGTGTGTTTATGGTAATTACATTTGAAAATTGATCCTATTTTAAGACCTAAAGACGGAAAGTGCACCGCATTTTACTTGAGGCCTCTGAAATTTATTCGAAGAGATGCGTGGTATGCAGATATTCCGGTTAGGTTGCACCCTTTGAGAGGCACTGTCGGACGACTGTGTAAAATGGCAGGATTTGGTGGATTTTATTCAAATCATTCACTGAGGGCGACTACAGTAACACGTCTCTATGATTCTGGCCTAGACAAGCAGCTGATAGCTGAGAGGACAGGACACAAGTCTCTGGCAATCTGAAGCTACAAGGCATGGCTAGCTGATACATTTGAATGTTGTTTGTATTGTTTGCTTTTCCGAAATATAAAGAATGAAAATCGTTCAGTGTGCGCATAAGAAAAATCTCAAGGGAACTATTTCCATAACCTATAATTCATTCCTTTATTGTAGAGGACCTCAGCAGAGATGGAAGCCCGCGTATATGGTGTCATTCAGAGGAAGTCCAGTAAAAGTACATGCGCGGCTCTATCGACAGTCAGCAAGCCTACTGAGACAGACACGGCACCGTCACCAACAGCCGCACCAGTTTTGACCACCACCAACAAGAGTGATGACGGCACTGCTTCGGAAAAGGAACGTGATTTGAAACTTGTTCTGAGGGACGGTGTTGTCTTGTCGCTGACATTCTGAGTTGAGAATAAACGTTATACCGGCCATGACATAATCTATTGTTATTTATTAAGACAGTTGAGAACATAAAACGCATTCCCTGGTGTAAGGTCGTCCGGGAATTTGTCACAACATAATTTTGTGCAAATCCTGCTGTATTATGGGAGGGTCATGGCTCTTCTTGAACTATGGGAGTGTAATCATTCTAGGAAAACTATGGGACGATTTGATATTTATACTCCAACTATTGGAGAGTCAGCAAAATGATTACATCTATTCAAATGTCAAGAACGTTCACGTAACTTTGTTTTAAGTATGACAATTAGAGAAGCATGAACTGTCCTTGTTATGTCTGTCAACGCTATCGGCATTCAAATCATGTTGCAATTTAACGGAGAATGGATAACTTGACATAGTCTTGGTGTATTAAAAGAAACAGTTTTCTGCTCAACGTTCTGTTTTTTTTCAATCAGGTAAGTATCATCTGGCATATGTCGTCGTTTTACATGTAACTTTTTGCAGTTATGAAATTCACCTGAGGTTATATAAAGGTGATAAATAAATGCTCTGACAGTAATGAGTTTTGACTTCGATATAGGTACCACTTGCAGAATACCACTAGGTCCTTCTGTCGATCTGCACTAGTCACCACTGGATACTTATGGTTGCCAATATGAGGACGCATGATATACGTATTCTGGATTCCATAAAGTCAACAGTGAGAGCTACAAGATACATTTCACACTGGCGGTAAGTACTAACAATTTGACCTCTTCCGTTACATCCACCTAAAATGGTCCAACTTACAGCGTGACATAAGTATATCTGTGAGCGTTCCTGCCTCCCTGTACACTGCCGTTCTATACACAATATGGTATGTACCTGTCACAATGACATAACGGCCATTATCTTTGTTGGGTAATGCTGGTCAGGCTGAAGACGTCGGTAGTTAACTTTTCCACGATGGATTGCGAGTGAAGTCGACATTTAATTGCAAGTGAAGCCTCAATTCGACAAGACGGACCCAACAGTACCCGATACTCACGACTACGCCAATGTCACTCGTCAATTATTCGTCAACTATTTGTGATGACTATAGTCGTCAGGCAACTTTTCTTAGGTTTATTACATTTAATAGGTGTCCACTTACCTAATATTCTTTCTATTTGCCAGACTAATCATCTAATCTAATCAATCAAAATTAATATAGTGCCGTGATTCCGCAGAGGAGTACCTCTTTACTCATATGCGTTGTACATGCATATTATAAAAAACCCAGATACACAGTTTTGCTGTTGGGCTTAATAGATGCCTCGGACATTTGCCATATCTGTACCAGGCTATGTTCTTGGGAACAGTCTGTAGAACACAACCAATACGTGGACAGGGCACAAATCACATTACGTTTAGGGGCATGTCATGTCCAGTTCCTGGTATTTTGCCCACAGCAATCATTTATGTGTTTTATACAAAAATATATATCATCGTAAATGTACTGAATGTGAAACGCTACTGTGTCTACATTATGCATACCTTTCAAAATATATATATTACAGGGAGTTCATGAAAAAAAACGATATCCTGGGGATGCATGCTGGACACAAAAAGAAGTGCCCTGTAGCCTACAGGCGGATGGAAGTAGCTGTGGCGTATTTGTTCTTATGGTAAAGTGGTTCCTAAAAACAATAAATACAAAAACAAAAAAGAGCTGCAATACAGAAATCGGCTGTAATAAAAACACTCTTGACACATCCATTGAGAAGTCTATCTACAATTCAGTACACATTTCTGTTGTGAAGTGGGCAAACTAAAATGAGTGGAGTCTTGAAACACACCTTGCTTATTTGTCAGTATGCTTCAGAATGCTGTGACGGTACTCATTGGCATGTCGTGTTGTGTATTCCGACAGTGTCACTGCGAGTACTTCAGGGGAATTGCAGCCGCTACATTTGTGGAGAAAATGAAGGACAATCGAGACACTCTTTGCGACCTACCATTTTGTAGTGATCCCCCCGAAAGGCAAAAGAAACATCAGTGGGTCTTCTGCGGTGGTTGTGGCCGTTGGTGCCATTTCGTTTGTGCTGGAATTGAAGAGCAACTGAAAGGCCGATACATGTGTCCACTTTGCTCTATAGTATGAACCCCGTCTTGTTTACATTCGTCACTGGTGAATGACTGGATGTTTTATATACAATGTGTGACTGCAGAAGATTTGTCACTCAGAACGTAGACATACATGTAGTTCTATTATTATTTGGTGCTGGTGCTATTTAAGTGATAACCCTACTGTATGTGATGGTTTTCAAACGCACATCGTGGGCTATATTGTCGCAAATTTTGTTATATCGCGACGCGTTTGCAGACCCTGAAATATGCGAAGGTGTAAACAACGATATACCTTTGCAAATGTTCAAATACAGTAGGGATATCACTGAAATCACACCGTAAACACGTCATGAATCTTATATGACTGGAAATCATGTCACTGTCATTTCACCTGTTTGATATTCTAGCTATGTGAGCGACATTCCACCATTGTGATATTCCACTTGTATGAGTGTCATTGCACCTGTATCGGTGCTGTCCCACTTGCATGAGTGTCATTCCACCTGATATTCCACCAGCACGAGCATTCTACCAGTATGAGTGTCGCACCTATATAAGTGTTGTCCCACCTGCATGAGCATCATTCCACTTATATGGGTCTTGTCCTACCTATGTCGGTGTTGTCACACCTGTATGAGTGTTGTTCTACCTGCATGGGTGTTTTTCCAGCTGCACAGGGGTTGTCCCACCTATATGAGTGTCATTCCGCATATATGTTTGTTGTCCCACCTGTACTGTATTCGTGTCTTCTATTATAATATTGTCATATTGCATAAGTGTATTCCATGACATGTTAAGACTTATTTGGACTAAAATATGTCACATACTTGTCATTCTGTGTTATAGAGTTTCTCTCTTAATACACACATGCACCCGCTGCGTTGTAGAGTTTATCTCCTAATACACACAGGTACCCGCTGCCTTGAAGATTTTATATCCTGAGACTCACGGGTACCCGCTTCCTTGGGTGGTATATATCCTAACACGCAGATACCCGCATCCTTGTAGACTTAACTCCTCATACACACATGTACCTGTTGCGTTGTAGGTTTATCTCCTAATACACACAAGTACCCGCTGCGTAGTAGAATTTGTCTCCTAATACACACTGATACCCGGTTGATGTAACCGTTGCCTTGGTTACTTATTTCTCCTAAAATAAACAGAGGCATCTGCGGCCTTGTAGAGTTTTATCGCCTGATACATTTAGAGATGTCAGCTGCCTAGTATGGTTTTATCTCTTAACACTCGCATTTACCCTGTGTTTGGTAGAGTTTTGTCCCCAAACACACTCAAAGGAAATTGCCTTGTAGATTTTTTTCTCCTAACACAGACATGGGACACGGTGCCTTTCTCCTAAGACATATATAGAGAAACTGTTTTCTAAAGTGTCACGTGCTTTTACAATATGTACATACATTAAATATATAAGCACTTGGGCTGTATGGCCAGAATATCACAGCTTTACAATAAAGTAAGAGAAAACAATCACATGGAAGTTATAACCACGTTGACGCACGCATGCACACAATAATGCTCTTCCTCACTCATACACTCTCCCATGCATACACGCAATCAATCATTTACACAGATTAGCAATCGGATAATCACACGCTCACATACACAATCACAAGCTTATTGTGGTTTCAGGGTGGTTTATTCCTTATTACATATTCATTAATTAATTACTTAGTTCCCACCAGGTGTGTACTTTGTCATCTGACATATACAGGGGTAACCGCTGCTTTTTAGCATTTCATCTCCAAACATATGTAACTGCTGACCAGCTGCCTTGCAGAGCTTATTGCCTTTCTATAAGGGAAAATACCACATTTAATACTTACGGAAAATAAATCTTTTGTTGCAGATATCGTATTGTTTGTTACAGATATGCTGAATATATGAGCATGTACAAATATGTTGAAAATAACACTTGTACGAATATTGAATGAACTTAGTTTGTGTTAGATTTTATTTATAAATTTAAAAAATCGCAGCACAAAATATATCTGCATGCAAGATTAGTAATAATTAAATTCATTTCACAAAGTCTTATAAAAAGCCCCGAAAATATATCTACACAGCATTTGTACCATAACTTCAAATTTTAGACAGAAATTTGAGTCGACACTGGTAGTGACGCAAAAAAACTTCAGTATCAATTATTATGCTACCATATATTAAATTAGTTAATTGCAGGGTGAATGGCACCATTATATAAAAGGACCGTCGTGCATATAACAGACTTATATACACGACATTGTCTTGTCGTGTATATAAGAGCATTATATACACGATGTCGTGTATATAGCCACAGCCCAATATTTATTATGAACGACAAACACGTGTCAAGCCTCTTGTTTACATCTGCGAAGAATTTAAGACGAACGACGTTATTGGGTGTAATGCCGGGCAGAGTATCCAATAAAACGGAACAAGAGAAACACGACGAACTTGAAACGCATTCGAAAGTTTTATTGGATCCCTGATCAAGGTTTGACCAATCACATTTCTTTTCTCTCAAAACCGTCGATTTTGTTTCAACATGGCGGCAGCGGGAAGCTTTGTAGCTACGTTTCCTTCAAACGTTACTGCCTGCAACGCAGTATCGTGGTCAGACGATAACAGAATAGCAATTGCCACAGATGGTGGATTGTTTATATTGGTAATCATTTCGGAAGTGATGTTTTTAAGTTTAAGAGATATGAATATCTGTCACACTTCAATACGCCAGTGCAACAACAGACGACTTTTTGATCAGACTCGTGAAGGTCCGGGGTAGAATAGACAATCAGCAACCCATACTTGCCATAAAGGGCGCCTCTGCTTGTCGTAAGAGGTGACTAACTGGATCGGGTGGTGAGGCTGGCTGACATGGTTGACTCATGTCATCGATTCCCAGTAGCACAGATCGATGCTCATGCTGTTGATCACAGGAGTGTCTGGTCTCGATTATTCGCAAGAGTTGTAACTCCGCTTGAAATGTATCCTATATATATTAGGATTTTTTCGGGTTATACTGACTAAGGATGTTGTTTAGGGTTAGGATAGTGGTTAGTGTTAAGGATTTTTAAAAATAAATCAACATTTGTTAATTATAGAATGATAAAATAAAACGGGGGTTACGGGCAGAAATCTTACCCAATTATTTTCAGACCGCCGCCATATAGCTGGAATATTGCTGAGTGCGGCGTAAAACTAAACTCACTCACTCACTCACTTTTGATGATCATCCATGAGAACTTGGAAACTGGCCAACAAGTTTAACATTTCTAGGCATTACTGCAGATTATTAGCCTTACAATAGCCAAGAATGCCATAATGTCACGCTGTCGTGTGTTAGCTCTTCACAGCCCTTGTCTATTATGATTACACAGAGCTTTTCCTTTTACCCCTAGTCAGAATGACCATACCAACAGGTCAAAATGGCCATACATTGGGGGTTTATTTGATATCTTAATGCTCATGACATTTTCTCATGTTGTATTATTTTATATCAAGGTGTACAAATGACAAATTACACATCAACAAATCATATTTTCAACAAATAAGACGAATCGTCACCTGAAAACCAGAGTGTTCTAACTCACTTAAAACTAATTTGAAGTTAGTGGATTCCAAACACTGAAATCTGATTTTGTTATTATCTATCAGAAGATAGAATAACACCTTATCTTTAGTATGACAGTCAAAAAAAAAAAAAAAAGTGGACATGGAACAGTGTTGTTTTCAGGTGATGATATGTGTATTTGTAGGTTCTTTCTTCATGTACATGCACTTTTGTACTGGGTTATCACCTACAACCCTGTTGGTCAGCTTTTCAGCCGTGGAGCGGCCTAACTCGTTTCCGTTTGCCATAGAAACGTATAAGAACAGTTACAATAAACACAGAGATAAACATTGATGTTTTTATCTGGTGCAAATTAATTTTCCTGGCTGCTGATTTTATTCATAAATGCAAGCATCTGTTTGTATTACTCAAGAAAACATATTAAATAAGAAAACATCTCGATGTACAGGATAAAAAAAAATCTCAAAATGTTATATAAGTAACAAACTGAAAGTATCAATTGAGAAATCATTTCAAGAACAATGCTCCTTAATATGAAACAAAAATAATGTATGGCCATTTTTACTTTTTCTATTGCCATTTTCACTTTTGGATACAGCCATTTTGACTGAGGAATGTGGCCATTTTGATTAGGGTCTGTGTGGCCATTTTTTCATGTGGCCATTTTGACCTGTTCCCAAAATTAATAGCGATAGGAGTGTTTGATGTGAAGGAGAATGTTGATTTGTACAGTTTTCTTGCCAGGAACTTTCTGTCAAGCCGTCACATGTAGATGCAGCTTGCCATTTCCTGCACTCCAACATTCCTCCTTCTAAAGAAGATGCTGTCAACTTTGTGCCTTTTGATTTTGAGGCGTTTTCTACATCTTTGGAAACAGGTTAGAGATATTTGCCTGTCACAATAATATCAATATATATAGTACAGACAAAAATATCAGTTTTTTAAATATTTGACAGATTGGTGGTTTACCAGAAACATGTCTGTCTTACATATTCTAGCAGTTGCTACTTTCACAAATGGTTGATTTTTCCATCTCAAATGATGAGATATATGATTATATGAAACTATCGATTGAAGCTTCTATCTCTTTATCATGCTTAGTGACATTATTAGAAGTGAATTTCAAGTCTCTACTGATTCAGACCTCTTGAATTAGGATTGTTACGATATGAATGAGATATTGCCGATGTGACGTTAAATATTAACTCACTCAGTCACTTGAATTAGGAAAGTTGTACATGTATTACCCTCTTGTAAATTTTTATTTACATTAGCTTTTTACATGTTTCTGAACGTTGGCATCTTGTCTGATCGAAATAATATACCTGACAGTCTCAGATTTCAGACTCGCAATATGGTTTCCATTACATAACACTTCAATCTATGTAGAGCCATCTAACGCAATTACTAATCTGACAGACCTTCATGTTACTCTGTGATGTCTTTTGACAGAGCAGATTCATCAGCTGATGTTTGACCGGACGCTGTGTCCAAGAACAGGATGTCAGACGTCCAGCAAGGGGTACAAGGTGGTGGCCTGGTCACCCACAAGAGGGGATACAGTGGGCAGGTAATGTTGACCCCTACAGGAATTTTTCTTATTTTTCTTATCCAGACTCGAACTTATTATGCTTATCTCCTATGCAAATGATAGTGGAACATTAGAATCCTTTGTACTTCCACGAAGAAGACTTAAGAGTACACTTGCACAAGAGTTGCCTCCCCTCTCCTGTGCAAACAGTAATCTGACCAGCCATGCTTGTCACTCTCCCCTTCACTGCTCAAGTGGATGGTCAGGGGGGGCATGGGAGTCCCTATACAGCACTGTGTCCTTTTGTATTTCGATCCCTTTGTCCAAATTTAGCTGTACAGTGGAAGCTTCACAACGATGTCACCTCGCTCTCAACATAGATTGTTGGTGATCTAATGATGAAGAAAATTCAAGCACCTATTCACCCCCTTGTCTGCAGAGACATCTACAGAGGTCACAAGAACAACAATGTCATTTTGGGTGAGTGCCGTTAAACTGAGAGCCTACAAAGCAGCAGGACTGGAACCTCCATGAGCCTCCAAACCCACATGAAGAGAGCTCTGGCGTCTACATTCAGTCTGCATGGAAACTGCTCAATTACAAGCAGTTTTTGAAGTCCGATTTGGTGTTTTCCAATCATTACCTCAGACCTCACCACCGAAGACATCTCCGGCATTCGCCAGTGTGGAACACTTGTTGTAGTACAACTAATGGTTCCACAGAGGCGTTGAAATCTCACCTTTTATCATGTTGTCTTGTTGATAACCTTCACTCTGGAGAGCTGTTGGTTTAGAGTCCATGTGTACATCTTGAACAGACTAGCATGAGTAAATAAGACCCTGTACTTGTAAGAAATATACTCATACATGAAAGTGACACAACTCTCATGATAAGGAAGATATCATAATCCATGAACTGATATAGATAACTAGTAGGAAGAAGATACTAGTACGTCTAAAAGGCCACATAAATCTGAGAAATTCAAAAATTCAATTCATCTAAAAGAAGTATGTACATCTCACACATGTCAGACATGGTACAGGGACAAACTTTATTGACGAACATCTTTATTCATCCTTATGTCTGATTCAATAACTTCTAAATATGGTATTCAGCAACCCTAGACTTTCGTAAGTGAAAGTAAAACTCTTTTTAATGACATGTGATGCACATTTAGATGAATCTCTCATCAATCATTATTTGTCGATATTGTTCTCACTTTAGTATGGAGTGCCTTGCCTCTAAGAGTAACTAGTTATTGAAAATATATTTTCTTGTAAGCAAGTTGTCAGCTTTAGTTATAAGATGAGAATTTTGCCCTTGTTTCGCACTTTCATCACAACCAAGTATGCACCTTCTGCTTGGGAATATAGAAACAAGGGAATGTTAGATGGGCTTTGCTTCATCTCACCATCATTTTGATTCTCACTAACTGATGATAGTGAAAGTATTAAACTGGATTGTTTTCTTACAGGTGTGTGTTGGCAAGTGTGTCACATGACCACCAGGTGTGTATCCACACCACAGGTAGCACCAAGAAGATGTGGACAACGGTGAGTTACATATCTTACAATCTTAGCATTTCATGATTTTGAATCAGAGGCCCAGATAAACTGCATATCCGGGTACAATACGCTAAGAAAATTTCTAATTATGCATTGAAAAATGATTGTTGCATGCCAGTTACACATTTAAAATGTTAGATAACCAAAAAGTTTTAAACATGCATGCGAAATATATTGCTAGAAATCGCATGATGAACAAGACACTGTGCTGTTACTACAGTATTAGTGTGGTACTCTCAGTACAGGATGAGTAACTTTTTATGAAGTCATTTCCATTACATTTAAGTTGTATTTTTCTTAGGTATGACATAAGGCAATACATACCTGCTTAGTAAACTTACTCAATGACATATCCTTTGGTGAGTAAAATCTCTGAAAGTACTCACATATTTGAAAGCACTGGGTAGTGGAAAATGAAATACCCACTCAACATGAAGTCACTTTTTGTGAAGTCATTTCCATTAAATTAAGTTGTTTTTCTTACGTATGACATAAGGCAGTACATATCTGCTTAGTAAACATACTCAATGACATATGTCATTAGGTGGGTAAACTCTCTGAAATACCCACATGTTTGAAAGCACCAGGTAAATGAAATACCCACTCAACATCATAATATCCACTCCAAAAAAATACAGTGGGTACCGTACCCACATGAGCTAATCTTATTTGGAACTCCAAATACAGAACATAAAATAACAATAATATTGTTCATATTTGTATTGCACCCAAATCCAAACTTTTTTCAAAGGCACAGGTCATATGCTCGTTTGAGCAAGAGGGTTTTCAGTTCATTTTGAAATATCTTGCAATCATTGATTTGCTGAATATTATTAGGTTGGGTTTATTCCAGAGTGCAGGTCTGCTTTGGCAAAACTCCTGTCACCTTCAAGTGTTGTTCTTGTTCTTTGGACACTAAGTAAATGAAGAGCATTCTCTGATGTTGGTATAAACATTATCTAACCACTATGAATAACTTTTGTGGTATAGCAGCTCTTTCATACCAACCATTGGTCTAGTTCCAGGTTGAGGGATTCACCAGACTATCCTGACCAATGAGAGCTCCTCTTCTATTTCACAAATAAAGATTTCATGACAATGATTATTTTCATGAACAACTGAACAAAATCTGTCTTCCACCATTCCATGTCCAACCACAATTTTATTTTGTTTTCAGCTTTAGTAAACATTGGTTTTCTGAGCCTTCTATCGTGTTTAATATAGAAGGTGGAATATCAGTTGTTACCATAGCTACCATGCATGGTTATGTTGGTCTGAGATGTGATATGGTATATATTTGCTTGTCTTGTTGGTGATTGGTATTCTGTTCCTAGTTGGATGGATGAGTGAGTGGGTTTAGCGTTACGCTGCTTTTAGTAGTATTCCACCAACATTCTGGTTACCCAAACTGGGCTTCACAGACTGGAACAATCTGGGTACTTGAACCTGTGTTTCGTCATGACAGGCAAACAGTTGAACCACTGGGTTACCCAACGCCCCTAGGCAGGTGAAACTAATACCACACCATACCACACCTTGTTACTGCAGTTGGATTAATGGCAGAGTAAAAAACACTCAATCAATAGTTCGCTGTGACCTCCGGTAAAACTGACATTCTACCAAACTACAAGGACAATATTTGTCATTACCACATTACCATGGTTACAGGTGGCAGATCTGTCTCAAATCTATGCCGCTAACAATCCTCTTCCTGGTGATCTCACCTTCAGTGCACTCCGGGAACAGACATACAAGTTGGCAGCAATGGGTAGGTGGAATGTGTGTCTTTGAGAGTGAGCGAAATTGTTTTTATGCTGTTTTTAGCAATATTCCAGTAAAATCACTGCAGAGGAGACTAGAAATTGGTTTTGCACATTGTACCCATATGGGGAATTGAACCCAGATCTTCGGTATGACAAGTGAATGCTTTAACCACGAGGCTACCCCACCTCCTTTGTCCTAGAGAGCACAGTTTTTTGGCTTCCTCCCTTGAAATCCATCGAGTTCTGTGCAGCAGACCCCAGCATTTTGTATGTAATAAATAATTTCTCAAATCACCTTCTCGGCTGATGCTCCTTAAACTCACCCCATCGTGAACTCCATGTAGAATTGTTGTTATTTAACCTGTATATAATTTTATTTTAGTGACTATTACAAGTTTAGGACCATCAAACGTTATTTAATTTATCATGCAGTTGAATTATAGTAAATATGTCCTGCAAAGTGAGTGCATGAGTTGAGTTTTACACCTCACTCAGCAATATTCCAGCTTATGGCTGCCATCGTGACCAGACAATGCAGTAATCAACAGCATGAGCATCGATCTGTGCTTTGAGGAAACAATAATATATTAACCAAGTCAGCAGGCCTGACCACCCTATCCCGTATCGCCTGATATGACAAGCTTGGGTTGCCAAGGACCAGTTTTAACCAGGATCTCACATGAGATGAAATCAATGAACTTACTGTATGTAATATCACTTTTTGACTGCAAGTTACTTCATGACGTCTGTTTTTGTGTCCAGAACTTTCTTGGTCTGACTGCTACCAAGGTAGCCAAGGTGAAGGCCAGTTCTCAGTACTGGCTGTCTGCATGAAGAACGGAGATGTTGTGTTATGGAAGATTCGCCTGCCCTGTGTACAACCGTAAGATTTCCAGTCTTCACATTTCAGTATCTTGTGAAAGATAAGAACAGATATGTCTGTTGCAGTTTTACCTGAATCGTTGTTCAATAGGACCATATTACAATAAATAGAATATAAAATCACATTTAAGCTAAACTGGCTTTTGTTGGGATTGGCTAAAAATGCCCGAAAAAAGGGCATGCCAGTTTAGAGGAATTTCCCTTTTCAAACTGAAAATGATTATCCATGTGCCATAAAATATGCCTGAACAGCATGTTGATTGTCAGCATGTTGATTGTCAGCATGTTGCTGTAACCTTTCTTCGCTTCTCAAACAAAGTATCTGTTGTCTAACAACTTGACAATTTGGTACATGTGCAAGCACTTTTTGAGTACTCAGTGGAATTTCATCAAAATCTTTTTATCAGCTGAATTTTCTTTTCGATATTTAAATCCAGTCAAGCCCGCCTAACTGGTCTAGCCATCTTGCCATGGTGAGCGACTGACACAACAATTAATTAATAATACAAGTGACAAGTGTAACTCTCCAATTTACATACTTAATCCTTTCTTAATCCTCTCTAAGTGAAAGCTCCATTTTGTTTCAGTGAAGACTGTAATGTTGTGAGAGTTCTCTCCCTTCACACAAGCATCCCCACGTCTGTGTCCTGGTGCCGGCAACTGGGACAGGACAAACGAGGTAATGGCTACCATGGTTACACTATACTCATTCAGGTAACAAGATAGAGAGATGTCACAGCATCACTAATTACTGCTGTTGTGATAAGTATTGTGAATCAATTCATTGTGACAATATCTCCCATGGGCAACAGAGATGCCATCCCTAAAGTGTTGCAAATAGTAGTTTCAATGTTCAAAATTAGTAGTTTGACCATAAAATTCGTAGTCAGCCAAATAAACAAAATCATGATGGATTCTGAGAAAAAGATGAATGATATTACAGTAATGTGGTTAAATTATTTCCACAGGAACTAAATGTGTCAAATCGCAAAGGTATTGAAATCAGCTTTGCTAAAATTACGTTTGTTACTTGCAATCATTCCAGTTCAAATATTGATGAATGGAAGGTACGTGAAGTCCGAAAGTGTATTTCATCGTTGAAAATATATGTTTTTGTCTATATATTTGTGTATATATATTTTAATGCATTTTTTCAAATTTCATAGGATTTCTAGTGGAACCGTATTGGCGTAGTTTGAAGTTAAAATTTGTAGCGACTATTATAAAATCATAGAGGTTGGCATCTCTGGGACAATAATAAAATAAATCAGGAATATGAATTTGTGTTTTAGCTGTTTTAGCTGTTGGTTACAACAGTGGAGTGATTCACCTAATGGACGTGACTGTCACTGGTGGGAAGGAGATGTCGGTCAGACCAGCATGCCTCTTCGGAGAGACAGATGATCTTCGAGTTTCTTGCATGTGCTGGAAGAAACTGAAAGTGAGTACTGAACTGGTACTCTCTAAAGAAGCATGATCAGTGGAATAGCCAAGTGGTTAAAGCGTTCACTCATTAAACCCAAGCCCCAGGTTTGGATCCCCGTTTTTGGTGTCTCCTGTCATGATATTGCTGGAATATTGCTTAAAGCAGTATAAAAAAGTATTCACTCACTCGGGAAACAAAACTGTGATTGTTACCTTCCTTTCGTTTGATATGATAATTAAATTTTCAGTCTTGTCTCTCTACTCACACAAAAGAGAGTAAATAATGTTAAAACTATGTGTTCTAAAACTAAATGAATTAGAGACCTTTGTTATGAATACTTGGGCACCAACATATTGCTAACAGTATTTTCTGTCAGTTAAGATTCACAGATGAATTCACATTCTCTGAAGACATTAATAAATGCTTCAATAGCTCAAGATGTTCTTTTAAGTAGATGAAAATTTTGAAAATTTGAAGCCTTCCCAGAAGGTGAGGGTCACTGGAATGTAGTGCCATAACAAAATGTCAAGCTATTGATGAATTGCCATTGTTAAGTCTCCAGTAGCAATTTATTGATGGTAGAAGTGGAAAACTGTCGTTGCATCAACTGAATTTGTGACTATCAATAGTTAAGTATTTGACTTCCGTTGATAAATGCCCAGCTCACAATACAGGAAGTATGAGATACGTTCACTTTGATTTTAGAGTTCTCCATCTCTGTTACCTCTTAAGCAAACATGCCTGAAATAGCAATTTGTTTATGTTTTAACTGTTTACTTGATCTGGATTCAAGTTTCTTGCCAGTTATTAAATGAGACTGAAACTGATCCAACTTGTTTTTATTAAAGACCACTTTCATATAGCTGGAGTATTGCTGCGTGTGGCGTAAAACTAGACTCACTCACTCACTCACTTATTTTGCAGGATGGCTTTCTGCTAATATCAAGCAAGGAACAATACTTACTGACTCATAGCGTTAAAGTAGACAACAAACTGACTTTCTCCCAGAAGGCCACAGCAACAGGAAGTCACTGGATGGCAGGCACTGGTAGGTTGCACATATAGTAGAAGCTGTCTAAACCGTCACTCATCAGGACTGAAGAAATGTTCAGTTTAGACAACATGCCGGATTGTAGAGCTAATGATAAATGTACAAGTCACAAATGGGAGATTTTATGCTGGTGTTGACAGCTTGCTGGAATGGACAGATGCCGGTTTTGACAGCTTCCATTATATATCAACCACTTAACTTTCCTTGTCCCATGCAGCAAAACAATTTTAGCATGAAGATTATTGGAGCTATAATAAATAACCACCCAAAAAAAGATGAACACAGCTGTGTATATAACTCAGAGGCCAAACAGTTATCTGTAGTACTGGTTGAGCTAGCGTGAATATTAATTTTCTGTTGTGATTGCAGTTGGAGGGAATTTGTCAATGTTGGCTGTTTTGTAGGTTTATCCAGTCATGACAGTATCACAGTCCTCGGCTCTGCAGACGGAGTAGTACAGAAGGTCATTGTCACTGAGATGAGGAACAAAAGTGCAGGTAGGCTGCTTTAGTGCAACGTAACACTGTATGACGTATGATCCAGAGACGGGATAGGTGCTCAGTTCGGTATGACTGTCTCTGTGTGTAAGCAGTGAATGAAATAAAGCCTCTCTGACCACATGGTTGGCTTACATTTACAGCTAGTCAGTCTGATGGACAGGAAAAATATGAATGTTCCATTCATCTGGGTAAATTCATTGTATCTGGTCTGATTACATCTATTTTGGACTGGTAACAATTTGAAGTTACCAGCCCTGTCTGGCTGGTGTTTTGTCTTATTTCATACACTGGTGTAAGTAGGTGCCTAGTACTCCATCTAGTGTGTGATATTTTTGTTGGTTCTGTGGTCCCTGGCTAGTTAAAATTCATCAGGGCCATTAAATGATAAGTTATAGAGGCTGAAAAATATAATGGACAATAGGCATCCACCCAACTGTCAGGAAGGGTGAAAATGGAGAGATGGTTCTCCTCTGTATAGCCTCAGTGTCAGAAGACTGAAGAGTTCCCAAGTGGTGGACTGAACAGTATCAGAATCCAAACAGATGGCTGACCAACCACCTATCCACTGGATTCAAGCAATAACATATGCGTTAGGATAAGGAGAAATGTGTAATGTCCATGATAAAATAAATATTTTAATACTTATCCTGACTCCTGGTCTAAGACACACCCAATTTTCCCAATTTTCCCAATTTTCCCCACTCACCACTATTTTGCTTGGCGCTAAAATAGCAAGAGTAACAGGCAGCCTGTGGTCAGATTGGATGCTGGCACAGGAAGGGGAGAGGCCCATTTTGGGTGAGCTATTGTTAATGTGTTCATTAGGGAACAATAGGAATGGTTTCCACTGTACCTTGAAAGAAAAGGGAGGTAAGCAAGAAAGTATGAATCAGTGTAAGTATGAGATATAAATTTCATCATACCATCAATATTCATAAATTTCAAAATACCATCAATTGCATGGTATTATCTCAGTGGACTGGTACTATGAAATGCTTATTAGACAAGACTAGTTCAAGCAGCTGTGCTATAGCTCAGTTATGGAGCCCACTGGTTAAAGTGTTTGCTTGTCAAGCTGAATCTGTGGGTTTAGTACCATGTGTGAAATTTTCTGATGCTATATTTGGGATTACACTTGCTCAGTAAAGTACTGATGACGAATTTTATGACTTTCTTAATGACATTGTGTATTAATATCTGGTTTTGATGTTGAAAGCAATTCATTCTCACTATAATTACAGAAATTGTGATTGACACCAGCTTGCTGCCATTTCCTAAAGACGACAAGTACTCGTGGAGCTGCCACGGCACATCCTTGTCTCCAAATGGCTCATTTTGTGCAGCAGTCTTCACGTGAGTCATCAGGTCTTGCTCCCAGCCACAAGGTCATGTTGTATTTCTTTACCGTGAATCGTGTGATGTTTTATCATGAAATAAAGAAACAAGTACTAAGCATGGCAGACAATGTAAAACCTGAAGAGTCATTTCTTTTCGCATCTTGTCATGTCACTCCAGACCACACACCATCGTATCACATGTCATGTCATGTCATGTCATGTCATGTCATGTCATGTCATGTCATGTCATATCTCGTCTCGTCTCATATCATATCATATCATATCATATCCCATATCTTCTTGACATATCATGTCCATGTCATGTCATATCACCCTTTCTTGTCGTGAGGGGCAATTTACAGAATCAGATAGTCATACCCACTGACTTGGCTGACAGATGTCATCGTGTCCCAGTCACTAACGATGTCATATCATGTCATATATCTTAAAAGTAAACTTACCTACAAAACAAGGTTTCTTGAGGAACCCCAATTACTGATTTCAAGGATCCCAAATGGTGTCATCTACTGAACTGTTAGATTTTGTATTTCTGTCAAGATTGATATATCTTTGTCAATAAATAAAACACTGACAGAAGTAGCCAGTAGCCAGTAGTCACAGAGATCTAATCATTACACTCATCCAATCATGTGCCATTTTACATATCTCTGGTGAGTCAACAACAGAAATTCTGCCATGGTCATAAAGTACCCTAATTCTTTTTGTTGTGATTTCAGACCATCATCTAGATTCTGCCACTTAGAAATGAGAGAACCAGTGAAGGTGAGCTGAGTCTGCAACTGTTAGAGGACCGTCCCAAGGCCATTGTCAGATAATGAACAGACGTGGTAGCTAGTGCAGTGCACTGAGTTTATTAACTGACAGGGTTGTACAGTGCAGTCAAATTAGACACATATTCAGTTTCAGGAAAACTGATTTTCTATATTGGTAGGGGTAACCCAGTGGTTGAAGTGTCATATGTCATACTGAAGACCAGGGTTCGATTCCTCACACTGGTACAATGTGTGAAGCCCATTTTTGGTGTACCATGATTTGCTGGAATATTGCTAAAGGGGGCATAGACTTATCGTGTTCTCTCTCTCTCTCTCTCTCTCTCTCTCTCTCTCCCCCTCTGTCTTCTCTCTCCTCCCTGTCTGTCCTCTGTCCCTTTCTCTCCTCTCTCCCTCTCTCTCTCTCTCTGTGCCCTCTCCCTCTCCTACCTCTCTCTGTCCTCTCTTCCTCCCTTTCTATCCTCCCCCTCCTTTCTCTGTCCTCTCTCTCTCTCCTCCCTCTCCTCTCTCTCTATCCCTTTCTCTTCTCCCTCTCCCTCTCTCCTCCCTCTCTCTGTTTGAAGGGGTGATTTAGTGGATTGGGTGGTCAGGCTCAGTTGTTGCAGCATCATAGTGTTTATGGAAGGTTTCTGATAATACCAGTCACTGGATTGTCAGGTTCTGATCTTATTGTTGGAATATTGATGGGTTTAGTTGTAAACAGCCATAGCTCCATCATGCCTTTCACATGTGCAGACATTGAGGCTTTATTCAATTACTTTCTTCCTTCAGCTTCAAGTCATTCATGTGGAAGAGAAGGAAGTCATCCATGAATATGCAGGTATGGTGTCGATATGCCTCATCGCTCAACTACTCCCACAATGCAATTCTAAGTGCAGCCCTGATGATTCCCAGGATTGCACCAGCAAGCACCACACACCAGATATTTGTTTCCTTCATCGGTGGCCCTTATTTAGGACAGTCGTGAGGGAAATGATAGTATAATGGATATAGCATTCAGTTGTCATGCCAAAGACACATGTACTTTTCCTCTTGGGATTAAATATGTGAAGTAGAGCTCTTTTGTGTTGTCCCTCATGATTTTGCTGAAATTAAGACAAGGAGGTAAACAATACTCCATAGTCACCTGGACTGATCCAACTTGGGCACTTTTCAACACAGGTACGTGAGGCAGACTTGCCAAACTGACGTGGGTAGCTATTACTGCTGTAGTTCGAGTTAATTTCTTTACTTTCATGACAGTCATGGTGATTGTAGCTGTTAAAGTCATGTTTTGGTCATATTTCACTCAGAAAACCAAGTGTAACTAGTACTAATTATAAGCCATGTAACGCAAAAGTTTAACCGAATGAGCGTTTTATGTGAAAACTGAAAATCTAGTTCATTGTTTTGGTTCTATGAATTTACTTAGTCAGACCATCAGTTAAACATGAAAGTAGGAGGCTTTTTTTGAGGATCTGGGTAGTGAAAATTATTTACCTGGCCAGAAGTATTTTGGTAATTTGTCCCAGCCCTTGGTCCCAGTCGCAATGTTTATTATGTTGCAGGGTCCCTGTGTAAGGCTGGAGACGTGTTTGAAGCCTATAGACAGAGCATATGTTGTGAGGTCGACCCTTTGGACCTCCTAAAGGAACATCGCCTCAACATCACGGATCTCAACACTCAGCCCTTGAAGGCACTCAAGATCTACAGGTGAGAGGGATTCTCAAGACTTAAGGAACAAATCCCAGTGCGTTTATTATGTTTTGATAAATTAGGCTAGCCCAAGACTTCTAAATGTTCCCTAGCTGATGATTGGTTCATTTCTTCCCTTGTTGTTTACCCTCATTTATTTCTTTGTTATTAACCCTCATTTTTGGGGTGACAGAAAAAACATCAAGTTACTGTCAGATGATTAGTCCTTTCAAATATGTGGGGGCTGTGGGGATATGTCATCTTCTGGTGACTCTTAGTTTTTTGTTGTTTACCCTCATTTCTTTCTTTATTGTTTAACGCCATACTGAGCAGTATTCTAGCTGTATGGAGGTGGTCTGTAAAAACCAGTTTCTGTACCAGACAATCCTGTCACCAACAGCATGAATATCTATGCAGTTGGGATACGATGACATGTGTCAACCAAGTCAGCAAGTCATAGTCCCGTTAGTCGTATCTTATGACAATCATGGGTTGCTTGAGACAATATCTGGCCCAGTTCATCTGAAGTCATGAAGAGAGTCGACCATGACAAGTAGCATGACATGCAGTATTTGAAGGTTAATATTTGTCTGATTTTTTTATGACTTAGTAGCTCTCCATGATTGAAGTTCATGACAAATTGGTGAGGCAGGACTAGCTGCAAACTGAGAATAAGCAAACTAAGCTGAACATTAGTCCTACAGACTAGTCTTCCAAGTGCTTTTTAAGGACTGAGTATAGCTAACTGTCCACTGTTTGTTTCAATGGAAACGTCTTCAATAAATTTACAAAACATTTCAGAAACAATGAGCAGTATGGATGCATGGCTTTGTTTCCTTCCTGTGGTCATATGCCATCGTGGAAGGTAGAATGATGTATCCTGGCGTAATGGGTTTTCGATCGGATAGAGATAAAATATTTTGTGAACGAAAAATATATACAATCTTTTGATGAAGATGAAGTTTATTTCATAAACTGTTATATTTACATACATGTCACACATTTTCTATCATTAATCCGTCACTGCTGTCGAAGCAATCTCAAAGTTTCACTGGACATGACGTCATATATTTTTAACTTACCTTACCATAGGTCTTATGCATATTACCTCAAGCTTCGCTAGTAGAGATCAGACAGACGTTGATTCGCCATTCCCTGAATGGCTACCTCGTATAATCTACGGATGTAGTCACGGAAGTGACGTGATCTCCCTACTCGCGGGAAAGCGAGCCATCCCAAAATTCACTTTTACTTCTAGCGTTCGTCTGATCAGACGTGTTTGTTTCGCTCGGAGTTTTCTATTGTGTTGAATAAAGTTGTCGTTCAACAGGTAGGTATGTCTTGTTTCCCTAGGTGTGTGGTTAGTTAAATTGAATTTAACTTCACTTACCTTGCTACCTCGTGTTGTAAATGTTTCTTTTTTTTTCTCACTTCGATGTGGGTTTTCCTGCGTTGTTTGTGAGGTGTCATGGCGGCCTTGGAGGTTCTTTATTCCGTCAGGAATACTTCCTCCATCTGTTCTGCTATTTTGTATGGTATTTCCTCCCGATTTTTGCCGTTTTTCATGTGTTTTTTGTCCCACGTGGCATGTTTCACAGGTAGCCATGTTGGTTGCTAGCCGTCGCTGTCGCGAGCTTACAGGCGTACCCACTTTAGGTTGGGGGTGCGCTTTTGCTGCATTTTTTATGTAGGGGTGTTTTTCGTTTCTACCTCTAGCGTTATTGTTTTATTTCACGCTTCGGGTATGTTTTTATCTGTTGCAGTTAACTGTGTATGACTCGGCAGTTTTGTACTGTCTGCAAGGGGCAGAAGTCAGCCAAGGATCCCCACCCCTGGTGTCCGGATTGTGCATCGCAGACCTGTTCCCTTGACAGCCGCTGTCAGCATTGTACTAGTCTTTCAGTGGCGGATTTCAAGACCTTTTTAGCTGTCCGTAGAAAGAGGTTTACTCAGCGGAAGAGGAGAATGTCTTCCCCAGCTTCTTCTTTAGGTTCTTTACAGGACGACCCGGAGCTGCCTACCTTTACAGCACCAACGCCGACGTCTGGTTTGGAGCGCTCATCTACGACGCCGGTTCGATCGTCTCCGGAGCCACTTCGCTCGGACGCCTTTGTTGACTTATCCTGTCCGGACGCCTTAGCGCACCCAGAAGTTCAGAGGCTATTACGGTCTCTCCTGACGCCCAGCACTTCTACTAGAGAGCCAGCGCCGACCTCAGCTACTGTGCCAGCGCCCATGTCAGCGCCTGCCTTGATTCCCGAACTAATTTCAACGTCAACGCCTACGCCTATGCCAGCACCGACACCTACGTCAGCGCCTATGCCCACGTCAGCGTCTACAGCCTTGATGGGGACACCTTCACTGGTTCCAATACCAGCACCTATACCTACGCCAGCGCTTGTTCAGACGCCGGCTCCTGTGCCTCCGCCAGCGCCTTACTGGATCCCCAGGATCTCTCACACGCTATCTAGAGAAGAGGTGCTACAACGTCAGCTAGACGAGGAGCGCGCTCGGCGCTTAGAAGCTGAGCGCTCGAGACGCAGATCATGGTCCAGATCTCCGAGGAATCGGCGCTCCCGTTCTCCTCACCGTAGTCGGCGCCGGCGCTCGCGCTCATGCTCACGCTCTCCTAGACGACGGCGCTTCCGTTCGCGATCCAGATCTCCTCGGCGCTCTTCCAGAACCCGGCGTTCACGTTCACCAGAGGCCTCGCGAGTTTCACTGAAGGATTCTTCTACTCGGACGCCTTCTACCTCTTCCACCCAGCGGCGGGAATCGACTTCAGTCTCTTGGGAAGATTTGGAGGAGCAACACTTCTGCCCTGACTATGAAGAAGAGGCAGGTGTAGGCGAGGATGATGGCACCTATCTACCACTATCGGCAGTGTTTGAGTGGATTGCTGACAGGCTACCTGACTGTCCTTCTCCGTCAGTCGATCCTAATAATCCGGCGTCCATCCGTTTGTCCCCGGAACTACTAATTCCACCTCATCCTATGGTGGCGGAGGCAGTGTCTCTCCTGGACGAGGATTTTGCCAAGCTGTCTCTGAATCCTACGATCAAGGCGTCTAAGTCAAGGAAGTCGGATTACAAGATCCACAGCCTAGACTTCACAGATAATGGTGCAGCCCAGGACGACTCACTCAAGCGCTTGTCAAGTTCTTCACTCTCAGCTTATAAAGTGCAGGACTCCAAATTAGCAGCTATTGACACGGAACTCAAGCGTATGCTTAAACCCATTTCGGCGTTAGCCTCAGCTACTTCAGCGGCTGCAGCAGACCTATCAGAAGACAACGCCTCCAGGGTGGATCATCTCACGACGATCTTCCAGTGGCAGGGCAAAGTTCTTCATGACTTACTCGGTCACTTACGTGCAGCGTTGGCTATGACAACTTCGGTTCGCCGCTCCGGCTTCCTGGATACATGTAATTGGCAGGAGGAATTTAAGCGCCAATTACTTCGGGCTCCCTTCACTTCCAAGTTTCTGTTCGCCGACAAGATTCCAGATATTTACAAGTCGCACGCGGAATTACACGCTTTTCACACGCATCACGCTTCTGGTTACCAGGTTTCTTCATCTAAGGGGAGTGGACTTCGATCCATACATAGACGACTGCCTTCTCAACCACGGCAGTCCTCTACTGCTACGCAAACAGTTGGACTTCTCCACCCGCCTGCTGCATCAACTGGGTTGGATGGTCAACACCAACAAGTCACATCTGGAACCAACTCAAGAACTGACCTTCATCGGGGGATTATTTTTAACAAAAGACAATCTTGTCAGGGTCCCTCCAGATCGATGGCTAAAGATTCTGGCGTTTGTGGATCGAGGTCTCTCTCAACCCATGACCCTCAGAGAGTGGCAGTCTCTGTTGGGTCTTTTGACATCGGTGCAGGATCTTACTCTCAGAGGGCGCCTTATGCTACGGCCCTTACAGAGGTTTCTGTCACCATTCATCCAGATGAACGACCTCAAGTCACGGGTTCTTCTACCTCCACATCTACATCAGTATCTCCGGTGGTGGATGGTAGAATCGAATGTCTGCGTCGGCGTCTGTTTGGAAGACTCCAGTCACGACCACGAGTTGTTCGTGGATGCGTCTCTACTAGGGTGGGGCGCCCATCTGGCGGGCCGAACGACCTCAGGGCTGTGGTCCGACGCCGAAAGGTTGTGGCACATCAACAACCTGGAATTGCAAGCCGTCATTCTAGCAGTTCGCCGCTGGCTACCGATTTTGTCCAACACCAAGCTCCTGGTGGCGTCGGACAACTCCACAGTCGTCTGGGTTATCCGGAATCAGGGCACAACCAGGTCCAAGCAACTTCTAGACCAGATGTTCGTGTTAGCAGATCTGCTAGACAGCAACAGGATCACAATCAGGGTTCGACACATACCCGGCTGCAAGAACATTCTGGCAGACGCGTTGTCGCGCCCAGGCAGACCTTCACCGACGGAATGGATGCTTCATCCAGACGTGTTTCGTCAGATTTGCCTTCGCCACGGGAGACCCTTGGTGGACCTCTTCGCCACCAGCTTCAACCATCAGCTACCAACTTACGTGTCTCCCGTACCGGATCCACAGGCTTGGGCAGTCGACGCTCTATCTCTGTCGTGGGAGGGTCTAGACGCGTACGCTTTTCCACCACCCGTTCTTCTCCCAGAAGTGATTGGCAAGATCAAGCAGACACAGAACCTGAGACTGCTTTTGGTCGCGCCCTGGTGGCCAGCCAGACCGTGGTTCCCCGATCTGCGATGCCTCGTCAGCGGAGATCCGGTTCAGCTTCCAGATTGGCCACACCTCCTTCGTCATCCGCACAGCCAACAACTCCATCCAGATCCGCTGAGATTCCATCTGCACGGCTGGACCATTTACAGAAGGCATTAAGGGCGAAAGGCTATTCCTTGCATGTGGCGAATGCCATAACCCGAGCTCATCGGACATCCACCAGATCCCTCTATGATGACAAGTGGCGCTCATTTGAAAGCTTTTGTGCTCAGAGATCACAGGATCCCATGACAGCTTCCCCACAGTTCGTGGCGAATTTTTTGATGTTTCTACGTAATTCCAAGCATCTCAAAGGGAGTACGTTGGGTACCTACTTGTCAGCGTTGAACTCCGTCTTGGCGGTCAAGACGGATCGTCAGATTTCTAAAGTTCCAGAACTGGTTGCCCTGCTGAAGGCGTTCAAGTTGGAGGACCAGAAGGTCAAGTTCCGCCCTCCAGCTTGGGATCTGAATGTTGTTTTGCAACACTTGAGAGGCTCCCCATATGAGCCCCTAGAGGATGCTTCCTTCGAGCTGTTGTCCAGGAAGACGGTCTTCTTACTTGCCCTAGCTACGGCAGCTAGAGTTAGTGAGATTCATGCCCTGGATGTCACACAAGTGCGTTTTGAACAAGCTAGGCATGGTCGAGTCCACTTGGGATTGCTGTGGGACTTCATTGCCAAGAATCAGCTTCCCGGGCAACCAGATAGACGGTTCTCCATCCCGCCTTTATCGACCATCCTCGGACGACATGATACGGAGGAGGAGTTCCTGTGTCCAGTCAGGGCCCTTAGATATTACATCCAGAGGTCTGCCTTGAAGAGACATTCCCGAAAGAGACTGTTTATCCCTTTTTCTTCATCGTGCAAGGGGGAAGTTAATAGAAACACTATTGCTCTGTGGCTTCGTGCGACTATCCTGGCGGCGTACGATGCCAAGAAACTCCCCCATCCGACGGCGAACAACCCCCATGAAATTAGAGCCCTGGCGTCCACTATGGCCCTCCACAGGAACTGTATGGTGCCACGGATTATGGAGGGTTGTTTTTGGAAGTCGTCCACCGTTTTTGCCTCACACTACCTGAGGGACTTGGCTGTCGAGGACATGGAGGGGCTTCAGTCTTTTGGCCCGTTGGTGGTTGCACAGCAACTCACCCAGCCTTCCGCCCATTAGGTAATTGTGTTGTTCTTACCTTTGGTCTTAAGATTAACCTCACCCTCTGGGTGCGTCGGTTTCTCTTTGGAGTTCCCTTGGGTTATCCTTTGTCCTGTTTCCAGGTTTGCCCTGTGACGTTGGCATTGGTCTCCCGGGTCTCCTGTGCATGTGCTTGGTCTGCTGAAGATGTGAAGGTCCTCCGGAGTCCACGCCACCGTCCTCTCTGTCGAAGCCATATGCATAAGACCTATGGTAAGGTAAGTTAAAAATTTATTAAAATCTAAATATTTTAGATATTTAAATACTTACCTTACCATAGGGCGGTGACTCCCTCCCAACGCTGGATGCTCCTCCCCACTTTGGACTCATCGGACCTTTCTTTCCTGCTGCCAGTAAAAGTGAATTTTGGGATGGCTCGCTTTCCCGCGAGTAGGGAGATCACGTCACTTCCGTGACTACATCCGTAGATTATACGAGGTAGCCATTCAGGGAATGGCGAATCAACGTCTGTCTGATCTCTACTAGCGAAGCTTGAGGTAATATGCATAAGACCTATGGTAAGGTAAGTATTTAAATATCTAAAATATTTAGATTTTAATAAGTTTTTTATCCTTTTGTTGGCTGAATATTTTTAGCAATGTTATGATAGTACGGCATGCCCATTGTATCAAAAACTCACACTGTGCTGTCAAACATTTCAAACTGCAGAGATAATAAAGAATTTGCCTTTCTAAATTGCTCTTAAACAGTGTTAAGTGTAGCCGGGAACAAAACACCTGCTGCAGTAGATTTCCCGTGTCATTTATCGTGGTGAGGACCATATGAGATGTAACACCCTATCATTCCCCGTCCAGCTACTATACAGGCTTATCCTCGTTATCTAGAGCCTCATAATTACACTGTCAGTAACTGGCCTTCTTTGCATTGATAGCCTCCTATAAAGAAAATAATGTAAATGCCACCAGTGTCTGTTTGGAAATGAATTTTGCAATTCGTTGCCGATTTTACGTAATCTATTGTCCGATTTTGGCGTGCCATAAAACTAAATCAATCAGCGTGGTCACATGACCAGTAACGTGATCTTGTAAGGTAGTATGTAAACTAGGCAGGCGGAACATTGATGGCAGTTTTGGAGTAATGACTTAGCATATTTATGCTTTTGTTCATGTTTCAGTTATTGCATTATTGATTCCCGAGTTAAAATTAATCTTTCGTTGAGTTTTTACTGTTGTTGACGCGTGAGACCTTGATTCATTGTATGTTTGTGTCCACCAATAGCGGGTATCGTGTTGTTGGCATGCATACTGCTGCTCATGGACTTTCCGTCATTGTCACGCTATAAATGGGAATTGTAATGACCGATCACGATACCAAGTACATTGGTGATGGATGAGCAGTGATGTTACCATAATGATTTGGTTTCAGATTTTTGTTTCTGGTCTTGGAAAACCTGCTGAGAAACTCTGTTGATGAGGAAGAAGAGGTGTGTATTTTTCTGAGTTGTCCTGCATCGTGATCTAATGTCTTGTATCCTATCTCATGTCCTCTATCATACTCCTACATGTCCTATATCACACCCTATCATCCTGTATCACACCCAATCGACCTGTATCACACTCTATCATCCTGTATCACACCCTTTTGTCGCCTGTTGCACCCTATCATCCTGAATCTCACCCTATTGTCTTGTATCACGCCTTATAATCCTATATCACATCCTATTGTCCTGTTTCACAGACTATCATCCTGTATTTCACCCTATTGTCTTGTATCACGCCTGATCATCCTGTATCACACCCTATCATCCTGTATCACACCCTATCATCCTGTATCACACCCTATCAACCTGTATCTCATCCTATTGTCCTGTATCACACCTTGTCATCCTGTATCACACCCTATCAACCTGTATCACACCTTATCATCCTGTATCACATCCTATTGTCAAGCATCACACCCTATCATCCTGTATCACACCCTATCAACCTGTATCACTCCCTATCATCCTGCATGAAACCTTTCAAGCTGTATCACACCCTATCATCCTGTATCACACCCTATTGTCTTGTATTACCTTAATTCCTATCTGTTTGTTTTTCAGGGTTTTGAGCCAATTTCAAAGGACATTGAAAAGTTCACCAATGAAGTTCATGGTCGCTTAATTAAACAACGATTTGAAGACGTCAACAAAAGCAATAGAAAACTCTCACATCTTGGTATGTTGAATAAATATTTGAAAATGATGATGTCCAGATACACGGAAAAAGAAACTTTTTCCAGAAGATATTTATGATACAATATTGCATACATGTGGACATTACTGGACACGAAATCCTGCATCATTATGCATACAAATTGCCATTACCATTACCAAGAAGATACGTGTTTACAACTGAAACCTGCTATCTGATAGTTTTATAACAACTCAAGTGCTGCCCGTAATCATTTGACTTAACCTAATGATTCACAGTTTTCTAGTAAAGATTTGTTTTTAATATGCTCTTCAAAAAAGTAGGGAATAATGAACTTTCAATTTGGATAGGAAGTGTAAACGTTAACAAATGTTTCAAGGACAAACATCTTATAAACGCACCACCATTTCCCTCTATTACCTCCCCTAAACACAACGCATGATATGCACGTGCACAATGCAGTAGCCCCATACACGTGCCCCATCCTTGATTTTGATATTTTTTAAAGAAGGTCAAGAAGTCACTTAGAACATTAATTTTGACACTCATCTTGCATCACACATTTGATAGTGTTTGTTTCTAGTCGCTTGTTTTAAAGTGAAAATCGTATACATGCAAATTACATGTCATACACCCATCATCTTTCAAAAGCGATTGTATTCCAAATAACTATGGTTGTAAGGAAGTGCAAATGGTGATGCACTCTCAAAACATTCAATCAACATTGATTGACTCCCATAAATCTCCTAAATATTTTTAATTGTAAATAATAAGAAATGAAGATCCCCCACTTTTTTTGAAGCGTATATATACACCTATGTTCATGTGTAATATTATGTGACTTTTGGTTGAATGTTGTGTTCAGTGTTTGTCATTTCTCTGGACTCCTTATGTAGCTTGAAAGCCTGTTTCACTTTTTACATGAGACCCCTAGTCTCTAAGTCCCAGAATCCTTAAAATATATCCACTGGTACCATGCCAAATGACCTCACGTGAATGCATGATGTCCACCAACAGCTGTACAGTGAGAGTCTGAGACACCTGATACCCAGACCCCCAAATAGCGGGAAACCTCACCTTTTGCATTGTAAACGACTGTCTATAACTGATATTGATTCACTTATCTGATCTTCTTCCTCTCATAGTGTGAAGTGAAGTGTTAGTGTCCCACATGTTTTGATATGAGACAAGGTCTGCTAAAAAAATCCAGATTAACGACCAATCAGCAGGGTATACCCAGGGTATAGGGTAGACAGTGATTAGTAAGCCTGTCTGACACTGAGTGAATTGCAATTGTCAAATCAAAATGGCCATGCTGTTCTGGAAGTGATTTTAACTCAGAAGTGTAGGCTTGCTACCGTTTCAGCAATGAAGCCTGGGTGATAAAAATCCAGATATCTGGATATTCTGTTATCCAGACAATATACGCAAAAACAAATTTGTCCAGATATCCCAGGTTTCTGTGTATAGAGTTGAGTTCTGTTGGGTACTAGTATTCTGTTCTTACTGAGGGTGATACCTGTACTATATCATCTTTGGGCCATATAAGAGCTTCTTAATAGTATATAAACTGAATATTTTGGGACTTCTTTTGCTTTTTTTGAACATATCTCATTATGTCACTTCAGAGCAAAGAATCTTAACCCACATGTGCCAGTGGCTGGAACAAAGTTCTAACGAGACTTTACATAAGTGTGGAGAGTCAGACGTCGTTGTCAGAGTCATGGGCCGTGTGATGGACATCCCGCCTTCCACCTGCACAATCTGTGAACAGAATATCCTTTCCAAACCAGCTTGTCAAGTGAGTCGAGGTCACCTGCCTCCTGTAAGAACTGAGTGACACGAGTCCAGAACTCCCATTGAGGATGAAAGCAGTCACAATTATGGTTGGGTTTTGCCGAAATTGTGTCATAGTGCAATATATTGTACTATGCATTGGCGTATTGCAGTACATTGGGAAAGTGTAGTTCAATGGAATTACAGATTTGTTACTTTTGAAACAGTTACACTGGCCACTGGAAGGACACTGATGTGATTGTAGAAGAGATCAATGGAAAAAAGTACAGATACCAATCTAATTTTGTTATTTATATGGTTTAAATGTCACACAAATGCAGTTATATGACCAATAAACATTATTAATGTATAATATAAACGAAATACATTTTCATGAAAATTACCAATATGGTCACAGAAATTACCGATCATATCGGGTGAACAAGTTAGCAAAAAGTGCATCGCAATATATCATATTGTGGAGTGCAATATGCAGGTTAACTGGTATTATCACCCACAATGCTCTTCTCCACCAGGACATGGATTTAAATAGTGAGAATAGTTCCCAATGCTTGTCTCCCTTGGGAACAGTGAGACTATTTACCAACTCACTATGCTTGCCTCCTTTGGACATGGTGAGGTTAGTCCTTAGCACCCCATGCTTGACTCCCATGGAAATGGTGAGATTAGTCCCCTGCACTACATGCTTACCTCCCTAGGGAATGTGAGACTAGTATCCAGCGCAATATGTTTACCTCCCTTGGGCATGGTGTGACTGGTTCCTAGTTCCCCATGCTTGCCTACCTTGGGAATGGTGTGACTGGTTCCTAGTTCCCCATGCTTGCCTCCCTAGGGCATGGTGTGACTGGTTCTAGTTCCCCATGCTTGCCTCCCCTGGGAATGGTGCAACTAAGGTTACACCACACCAAATGTTTTCCCATAGACTTCTGTAGTAACCTTATATTTTTTTTAAAAAAACATACAGGCTATCAACAGCCATTCCATGTACATAAGGGTACAGTCTGGCCTTTAAGCTATAAAAAACACAGATTCTGTCCAGCTTGTCCAGCGATTTTTCCAAGCACAGGAGGCAGAACACATCAACCCTCCATTCCGCGCCAAATGTCACCTACTTGAAAATATCGGTGCACACATAAGCCTAAGTCAGGGTGATAAAAATGACAGCACTAAATGCTTAAAATTGTGGTCAGTTTTAATTACTGGATGGATGTGCTATTAAAAAACATTAACATCTTGAACTGTTTCATCCAATCACAGCTATCACAGGCCTCTGTCCATTTGAGTTGTTTCCATATGGTCCTCGTTCGGGGAGCATGTGATTCTGATTTAGTATAGTGGAACCACTAGTCCCCAGCACAGTATACTTACCTTCCTCGGGAATGATGTGAATAGTTCCACTTTCCCTATGCTTGCCTCCCCTGAATGGTGAGAATAGTCAGTGTTGTTTGTGGAAAGTAATTGATAGTCATGCATCAGCTGCTGTTCATAGTTGCCTCCCTTGGTTGCACAGATCATGTGTTTCAGCATGTCGCCACCTTGTCTTATATACATATGCACTCATCAGTTATCCTTAACATAAGCAGGTCTCCAGATGGATCACTCAAGCTGTAAATGTGTCAATGGGCATACATTTGGTAAGTATTTGGTTGTCATAGTTTGTCTGTCCATTGTTAACTTGACGTTTTCAAATGTGCTTTGTAGAAATGATTCCACCTACTGGCAAACAAGGATAAGCTTAGCACCGACCTGACAATTGACCGGTATTAGCGTGGCTGAGTGTTGCTCACTAGTGATTGCCATTGTGAAGGAAGGGGCAACAGATGTGATCATATGAGAGTGTTATGAGCAAGGCATGTGCAGCTACGAGCAGAATCAATTTCATCATCATGCACTGCACGTGCACTAGCCTACATCTGCTCTCCCTTTCACAAACCAAATGTGTTTGCTCATTGCCGTGCATGGCTTACTTCTCGGAAACGTGTTCTCTGTACAGGTCCAATGTATCCTTATTTACCAGTTTGTCTAAAATTGCTCACAGAGTTCTCTTTAGATTTTAACATATTTGTTATGCCTTGATAATTCAGAAGCGTACAGAACCCTGTGGGTATATGTTGTTTTGTTTTTTTAAATTGTCGAATTCAAAGGTACCATGCTAACTATCTTTAATTCATAGTAAGCGAGTGAGTGTGGTACAATAATGCTGCTTTTAGCAATATTCTGCCATTAACACGACAGAGGAGAACACATTGTTAGTCCCCATCACAATATGCTTATCTACCTTGAGAATGATGTGAGGAATCGAGCGTAGGATTTTGTAAAGACAGGCAAGTGCATTAACCCCAAGTCACACTACCAAACACCCATTATAATTGCTTCCTTTCGTTAACCTACTGATAAAATGGAGCTATCTTCTTTTATAATCAACTGGTCAAGGTCATATTACAACTGAGGAATGATGGTAGTGAAAATATGCTGAACAGCAAAAGAAATGCAACTCCCTTTTTGGTGAAGTGGAAGACATAAACTTGAACACCTACTTTTATGATATTTCATTTTTTTCAAAACTTACTTTCTTTTGCTGTTCAGTATACAAAGACATTGTTACGAAAAATGGTAATATTTATTTTTTTTTAACTCAGACAACTGTCAAGGTCTCTATGTCCATGACAGATTAACTTTAAAAATATGATGAATTGATCTATTCAGTAGGAAGATATGATTGGTCCATAGATTCAACATTCATGACAGTTTATTATATCTCCAGGGGCGTGCTGTTTGACATTGCTGCCATGTGACCAGACCCCATACAGGAAGTGCCAGACATGTGGCGCCCTCTCCCTACAAATGGAGCAACTGAAAGGTCCGGGGTAGAATATGCCTTCAGCAACCTATGCTTGCCATAAAAGGCAACAAATGGGATAGGGTGGTCAGACTCACTGACTTGTTTGACACATGTTATCATATAGATGACACCAGTATAATGATGCACAGACTGGTCTGACTGGTCCAGACTCGATTATTTACAGACCGCCGCCTTATAGCTGGAATATGGCTGAGTGTGGCACACACTTACAAAAAGTACAAGGATTTCTTCACATTTGATTATGTGATAGTTGATGTTATGAAATCAGGATGCTTGTCCTCCTCGACCATACTTCTCTCATTGGTGAATACTGGCCGTTGTTCAAAGATCATATTTACACCCATCCTCGATAATCTCCAGGGTATGCGTTCTGACAAATCTCCACTAGTACACTGGATGCATCTACAGCTCGGCCGATAATTGTATTACCTCCCTTTTCTGGCTCCACCGTCTCACAGTAGCCAATCAGATAAGCCATTACAACCTAGCTTGCCATTGTCAGTAAAGATGATTGCTCGGTGTGCAAATCAGATTTATAGAAAGAATCATGCAGACAAACTGACAGGTCTGAAACGTCAAAATTCATGCAGGAACTCCTACCTCTTAGCATTACTGTTTGCTAAAGAAGTGGTTGTCAGACATGACAGAAACCTTGTAATTGGTACCTACAACTTTCCAGCATTCACACTTGGTTTGATATAAAGCCAGCAAAGGGAGGTAGTGCAGTCATCAGGCTGAGCCATCAATGCATCCAGAGTACTAGCAGAGTTTTATCTTAACAAAGAGAAGCATATGCTTGCTTGCATATTTAGTATTACTTCCATGTCTCTGCTGACACCATAGAATGTCCAGGTTAGAATATGTCTTCAGCAATCCAATTTGCCTGTAAGATTCAATATTATCTGGATCAGGTGATCGGGCGAGTTGACTTGGTTGACACATGTCATCGTATCCCAATCAGTGGCGAGTAGATCAATGCTCATGCTATTGATCAGTGGATTATCTGGTCCAGTCGCGAATATTTAGAACGCTGCCATGTAGCTGGAACATTGCTGATTGCAGCGTTATACAACAAACCAGCCAGTCACTGCTGACATTTAATAATAATACCCTCCTGACAAAGTATTTTTAGAAAACAATGTTATAACCTCATTTTTTACATAAAAATGTAAATTGTAATCACAACATTGTGGAGAGTCTGGTCAGACATGAAGATTTATAGGCTGCTGTAACAGACTGTTATATTGCTAACCAAAGTAAACTGAATCTGGGTAATCATTGTACATATGTGTTCTTGCAGACATTTCCTGGTTGACCGCAGATCTGACCCGTTGTGCGCTGTGTGAGGGACAGCTGCTCTGAGTTGTCAACCAGTGTGAAACTGCTGGAGCTGTCACAACAGCCAACGGTGGAACTCTCTAACCAGGACAGTCAATGATGTGACTATCTGGAATTGTCCAACCAGGACTGTCAATGATATGACTATGTGGAATTGTCCAGCCACGACAGTCAACGATATGACAGCTTGAAATTGACTGAACACTCATTGACTGTCAGTCACTATGGCCATCTGGATTGGCAGGGACTGTCAGTCATTAGCCATCTCAACCACTCTAGTCTTGACAGGTGAGGACATGACAATCTGGAACACCCCAGCCAGGATACTCAATGACCTAACAACTGAAACTGCCTTTGCTGGACTTTTGGGCAGTGTGTAACTATCTGGAACTCTCTAGTCCATACCATCAATGGCATAACCATCTGAAACTACCTGTTAAGCACTGTGTGACCTCAGTCTGGACTAACACAGACTGACAATCTCTCCATGACTATCTACAACAGTCTGGACCATCAATGACAAGACTGTCTGGAACTGACAGTTGATCATTGAAGAACCATCTAAAACTCTCTAGTCTGGACCATCAATGACAGGACTATCTGGAGTTGACTGTTGATCATTGCAGGACCATCTGAACACTCTAGGGTGGACAATCGCCCACTACATCACTCCCTCTTGGTATCCAACTACCAAAGTGTCCATCATCCACACATTACTATGGGATCAGCTCTGAAAGGCCGTTTGGGCTTACCAGGTCACCACTGTATGATACTTGTGAATGGAAAAAAGAAGGCAATAATTGTGGTTGACTTCTTGTGGTTATTCGCCTGGTTCAGGTCATTTGTGAAGTGCCAGGATATGGCTAGAATGTAGCTGCCTGTGATATTATACAATGAACATTCACCCTTAAAATATGGGTTTGATGTTCAGTGATTTTCAAGTGTATCCATTTGAGATGGACAGGTGATGAAACTGCCATGTCAGTCTGTACTTAGCTGCCCTTTGAAGGGTTCTGGAGTCAAATAGACAACCAATGCATCATGCTTGTAATTAGTCATCATTTGTGGGGACTATTGCTTATTTTACAGATAAGCCCATCAAGTAAATTTGGCTCAAAAACTTTATCATGTGTTTCTGTCCCTTTATTGTTGATGTAATAGAGTGAGTGAGTAGATTTACCCTGCTTTTAGCTATGTTCCACCAAATTCACATTGTACTGTGTAGGGGCAGAAACCTAGTCTTCAGCACAACAAGCCAACAGCTTAACCACTAGACTACCACACTGTTGGTGTTGATGTAATAGCTATCTTCGGGAACATAAACAAATAGGGACTTAGAAAATAATGCTAAAGCATGGACCTTGTGTTTTTTTTTCTTCTTTTAGGGAAGCAATCAGTTGCTGCTAAAAGCAACGTTGCGAAAGTGCCCTTATTCAGGTCATGGGATATGGCTTACAGAAAGGTCTTGGATGATTGGCCATGGAGCAGCTTATAGTTCTTGTCTTCATTCCATGAGGCAGACAGAACAGGTGGGACTCCTTAGGAGACTAACTTTGTTATGCCTCTGTTGACCCAGCTGTGAATGGGCTCCAAGTGGGTCGTATCCACCACAGGAGCTTACATTTAATTGAGTGCACACTCATTCATTGATAGGGCAAAAATGTCAACATTCCGAGTGTACAAGTCACACAAACTTTCTTTTTTCATGTCTGTGTCAGTATGTAACTATGGGGTATCTAGAGAGCATGTGTAGTGGCTGCCTGCATGATAATTCCAAGAAAGTCAGCCATATCATTCACCTTGCAGCAAGAATGGTAACAGGTATTATCTTAACCTGTGTTCTTAATGTGTATTGAGCCGATAAAGGCAGAACCTTGCCCATCATGAAGTCCTAAACTTGCCCATCGTAAATATCCTCCAGAGCACTCTCTTCTATACCAGATCAGTCTGTTGTTCCAGAGGTTACAGCCCCTCGCCTTATGGCTGAATATTGATCTGTGCGACATAGAACTAACCTCACTCATTCCTAACGAGAGCACCTTACAACAAAGACTAAGCAGAAGTGGGCATCTTTGGTTAACCGAAGTATGGTGATTCTGTTGTTTTTGATAGAGTTGACTTATGAAAGCAGTGGAAGGTGATGAGAGGCGTTGCCTATTATCAAAGGGAAGGTCTGTCCTTGTTCTTTGGAGACATATATTCATGTATCCTGACACAATCCCCATTCTTCTAACAACAGTGACATGCACCTAGCCAGCCCAGACCACAATGAGCGGAAGAACATCTGCGTGCACATCTGTAATGGTGGTAACTACACTATCGAGATAGTGCTGACTACAGTACCGAGAAACTTTGAAACTCCTAGCCGCTGTCCACTTTAATATTCCCGACCAGCCACTGAAAGGGAGCGAGTTTATAATAACCCAGTCGAATACCTAGAGCTCATCAGAAACCAACAACTACAACCTTTTGATATTATTTGGATTTTTGCAGCTGGGAATGGTACCAGCGACCTTCCACTCTTGAGGCATGCTGTGTTCAGTACAACCCGCGAAGGTCGGAGTTGGAATGTGTCCACAGTAACTCGTGCTTATCGTATGAGGCTACTAACGAGATCGGATGGTCATTCAGTGAAACTAGGTCACTAAGGTGATCGAAACTCACTAAGGTAACCTTAGTGCATTGTTAATGAATGGGAGTTAAGGTTAACCTTAGTTCAGGTTGTTTTGTGAAAGCAGGGATACTCTACAACAGGTATAGGTCACTCGCTTGCTTTCTTTACCATTGTACTAATTAACGTGTGCCTCATCATGCTCCAACGCACACCGTGACCTGGCTCGTTCCCAGTGCAACTTCAGTTGTGTTTAACCAGGGGGACTATACAGAGTATATACGTTGCAGATTATCCCAGGTTTAACAAAACTTCAGTCAGTTTATATCAGTCGGAATTTTAAAATGAATGAATGAATGAATGAATTATAGTAAGAATTAAGAGCAATAATTATGTGAATGAATGAACGAAATAAAGAAAAAGAATAAAAGAAAAAATACATATATGAATGAATGAAAGAATAAATGATACACCGCGGCCTTCCCTCCCAAAACATGTTAAAGAACGCAAAAGTATCGCGAGAACACGTGCTAGCATCAGCTGTCCTTTTAAAAAATCTACTTTGAAACATTTTTTTTGTTTACATTAATAATTAATTCAGATGTATCTTATGGCATGTGGGGAATGTAAAGGACATTAACAAAATGTTTACTGACACTGTTACACTGCCCTCAGAAATAAAGTTCATAACTCTCACAAAGCGTTCTAAAACACCTTTCCAGTTTTGTCAAATAATAAGATCAACAAAAAAGAAAGAGGTTATGGAACTATAACCCTCATGCAATAATGGCGAATCAGATCAGATCGGCTATATATCATATTTTTCACACACCTGAAATACACCCTAACATTCTTTTTTAGATTATGAAACTATCACTATTACTTGCGAACACATTTCACCTGATAATACATTCCCCTCATATGAATTAAAGATGTATGTGGAAGATGTTTTTGAGGAAGTAACTAGGAATACTCAAACAACGGCATATAGCATTTCAATGGCGAAATGTCATATATTTCACACACCTCAATTACACCCGAACAATTTTAAAGTCATGAGACTGTCACAATTACTTGCAAATACCTTTCAACTAAAGGTATGTTCTCCTTCAAAAAATTAAACGAATGTGTGAAAGAAGTTTTTACCGTCACAATTTAGTCTATCTTCGCGATGAATCGAGACTAGAAGCCAGTGAGCTATAACTTACCGACTTGAAACTTAACTACAAATCTACTGTCCTAATACGGACACTAATACCAATTATTTAACTTAAACTGAAGTGACAAAATAGTTTACCTATCTTCTACATGTTGGATTTCAGTTGTTACAACACTCAGCGAACTTAATCAGCTGTTGAAAAAAAACCGGGCTCAATCTTAAATACTACGCTGCCACCATATTGGCTACACTGGTTACGTAACGACCCGAGACATACGTTCAGCGGCTTTTCGAGGAGTTTCTTGTCCCCCTCTATAAAGGCTCCCTGATGAAAGGAACCACTGGTCCTTGCTCCTCGACGCTTGTCTCCTACACAGTAAACGATGCTTGTCTCTGTCTTGGATCAGCGAAGAGTAAGCAGGATTCAATGGTTACCAGTATGTATTCAGGTCTCTGTGATACAACATTCGGGCTAGCTGGGGCGTTAAACATCCTGAAATCAGTCGTTGCTGCGTTGTATGATGTATGTGCCGTCAAAGTAACGCGAGCCGAACGAACAAAACACTCAAAAGTAAGTCTTGTTGCGAACTGCTCGGGTCAGCGGACAGCTTTAATAATCCGTCACTTCCTAAACTTCAGGTAGTTGGAAATGTGTATTCACAGGCACCTGGTGCTGGTGAATAATCTGGAAAAGAACAAAAGATATGTTATTTGTAATGTACGTATTTTTATTATATTTTTTTTATCCATTTTTTAATTTTTTATTTATTTCCTTCATACCATTCGCTCTGTGAAATTACGGTAAGGTTAAGCAAGTACTTACTCTCAATTTTCTGTCACTACAGTACAGTTGTGTACTAGTTGGCTAAATTCGTTGATTATTTTTAAAAGGTATAAATTTCATATTTAACGGAAGTATAACACCACTCCATATTAAGTCCCAGACATGTACGCATCCCTTGTACAGACGTATCCCGTGTATAGACGCATCAAGTTCAACACCTGCAATACTGTTGCAGAAGTTTGATGTACATTGATCAACAGGTGTCAGCTTCTCTCATGTCGCCACCTTAGCTCAGACCTGGGCGATATTGGCTTTAGTCCTACTTATTTGAGCAAGGGACGTAATTCACACCTCATTGTCTGAAGCGACTTAAACCGTTCGAACTACGGGAGAAGGTGGCACTTCAAATCGAGGTAGCCTTAAGCTAGAAAAGAGTGAGTGAGTGAGTTTAGACATTTACCGTTTTTAACACTATTCCAACAATATCAGGGCGGGGTAAACCAGAAATGGGCTTCACACATTGTACCCATGTAGGAAACCAAACCCGTGTCTTCAGCGTGACGAACGAACGCTTTATCCCGTCCCTAAGTTAGAGAGAAACGTGCAATTGGTCATCAGTTTCCTGTTTGTTTCGTAGCAGTAAAGGTGCAGTTTTGTAGAAGAGATGTAAAGAATATTGAAAATTCTCAGAGATTCAACAGTAAATCGGAAAAGGGCAACCCATGTGTCTTTTAATGATGTACTCTAATGCACAGGAGTATGTTGTTTTTTTATCATCGACCCTAGAATTCAAGGTTACGCGGAACAAACAGCCATATGTCCATGTGTGCAAACATATTGAACCGACAATGGTATCAACAGTTGACACAGGAGGGTTTATGCTACTTATGACGGTGGAGTCCTTAAGTTAACGCACTTGTTCAAAGAATACAGACAGCAGAACGTTTTACTATATGAACTGGTGACGTAGTTCCACAAAGCCAGACCAACACCATGGTCTAATGGATAGACCACTTGTCCGGATTGCGGGAAGTACGAATCCAGTGCAGCGTCATATGAATTTAAAATATGGTACTTGTTATAGTTCCTGACGCATGCACTATGGTGTGAGTGAGTTTAGTTTTGCAATGCTTTTAGCAATATTCCAGCAATATCACTGCGGATGACACCAAAAATGGGCATCACACACTACCCATAACGTCGGCGTGACGAGCGAACGCTTTATCCGCTACCCTACTGTCACAAACGCACTAAGGCGATAACGTCAGGAATGGTGGGCTCAGAGTCATTTGTGCGTCCACGTGAAAACACTACATGGCATAGCAATGTGGTCTCGCTGCAAAACCCTCTTTTGTCCTGACTCGGTACACACAAATGCGTGCATGCACGCATGCACGCACGCACGCGCGCAGACACACGAAAAGAGAAGACACCCGCATGCAAACAATGTAAGCACCAATGTTAAACCACAGTTCACCGAACCTTAAACAGTTTACCAGGAAGCCAGTAGCAGCGCAGTCGCATAACAAAGAACTGCACGGGAACCGTTCTGCCGTTAACAAAACGTTAAACTGATCATGTACTCAATAGTATCCACGTCTGTCCAAGACAGGTTATAATACTATTTTTCAGTGTTCCCCAGCCGGTTGAATTACAGGTCTTTGTTGTATATGATGAACGCAGATAACACAGGATGTCACTTGTATCAAAATGCAGCTTATCACATTCAGGCTTGATAGTACCCGTGGGCATCCGGGTTGAATAGCGTCGGCCATAAGCTGGGCCCCGTCTCGCATATCGCAATATAGATCTACGCTTTGGCGAACGTTAGCGCGCAAAGGAAGCCGGGAATCAGCTTACGTCGGCCATAGCAACCTATGTTGTTTATACGAGGCGACTGAATGGATTGAGTGGCCAGGCACGGTGACTTGATTCATTGTCACACACCTTTGGATTGATGCTCAACATGTCAATCACTGGATGTTTGGGTCCTGGTTCGATTATTTCAACATGTTACACGAATACTGATGAGACACAACGCATATTCAGCTTATAAGCAGAAAGATAAGGTTTTACAGCTTGTTCATTGGTGTCACTGAGGTATTGAACGTCGCGCGCTACTAATAATCTTACCCCCTATGCCGTAACACTTGACGTACAAATGCTACGAGAAAGTTACGAGATCTTAGGATTACGAATTATGATGAAAAATTAATTTGCGAGTTTCATGAATTTGTGCGGATCTGTCAACGGGAAACACGTATCCTTGTTACGTAAAACAACTTTTGAAACAAAAAAATAAGTTGTTAAAAAGGGTATATCAGTCTCTGTCTGATTTTAATAAGCTGCTCACTACTTCTCTAATGCGAGTGAAGCCATTGACTGAAACATATCCATTTGCCTGTGAGACGGTAGGGAAAAAAACTGGTGTTCAAACGTCTTGCCATATGTCCCAACCCAGGTTCATTCGAGGGGAGGTTACTCTGAATTTGTCTACGTTTTAGAGAAAGCTCCCTAGTTTGGATGCAGTTTAATTTGGGGGTATCCGAAGTATTACAAGAAATCGATATAACAGTTCAATCATAGCAATTATCCTTATGTTGACATAGTTCGGTTGGGTATATTCAGACCCAGAAGCAAATCTACAACGCTCTTTCAGAACATCAATACCGAAACGTGCCATGGTGGCCGAATCGAAGGAATTCCTAACACACCTGTGTCAGTTTACGGACAGCTGCAGAGTTTGGAGTTAACGGCATTGTTGGCAGTTGGTTAAAGTTGAATTAAAGCAGTTATACCACATGGAGAACAGCGTCAGTATCTTCAATACACTGCATGCACCGTGAAACAACAAACTTTGATCACATACATCTTTCAGACTCGAATATATGAAACAATGTAGAGTCAATAAGTTATGTTACGTTATAGTAACGTAACCATGAGTAGTTCTGAACAATACGGATAATGGTGAACTGAATTACATCATGAAATTTGATTATTCGGATAAAGTGGGGATTAAACACCCGACTCTGTACATGAAAATAATCGGGCAAGAGTGCCTTTCCTATAAATGAACATGTATGCTTATTTACACTTAATTTATCAAATTAACCCTTTTGGTCACTTAACCCCTTTTCTGTATAAATCTGCATACGTGAAAACGTTTTGTTGGAATGTTTAGGTAAAGCTGCATAGCAAACCAGTCTGTATAAACTTTCGCTGTTTAGACGTGTACATGATATAATGAAAAAAGAGACTTCCTTTGCTTGTCTTAACAAGTATACCTTGCACAGCTTACTCAAGCCTTTGAAATTTCATGTGTGTGCAGTTCTAAAGATTTCTGTCTGCGATATATTCAAGCAATCATGCTCTGTGCCCACACACCCGCTCTCACAATGAGAAAACTAACACATGGCCTGAAGCTTATAAAAGCTGATAATGTTCTCCCTTGTTCTGGAAATCACATTTTAGTGCGGTTCATTTCTGAACAATGTGTTCAGTCGTGATTGTGAGTGAATCTAGTTAAGTTTTGAATCTTATGATGGCAGATACCTTTATAAAACCAGGGATTATCTAACAACATACATATAGTCTCCCTGATAAAACCCGTTAATTTTCGATAACTTTTGAAAATAATCAGTATCGTTCATTGTGAAGGTTCGCCATTATCGCTCAGTTCCCCGATAGCACTATCAGCTCTTGAAAACATCCTGTGAGAGCACTCTTTAAATACATGAGTCATCTTGAAAATCTTCAGGTCTTCAACTTCCATGTTATTGAGCATTTCGGAAAACGATGTTGTTTATATCACCAAATCACTTGACCCATGTGTATTCTGTTATACAAAGTTAAACGTATCCTCGCTTATCCAGACTTTTCATCACATGGTGAACGACACCTGGCCGTATAATGGAAAACAGTTATTGTCTTAGATATCAATATTTTTGTTATTTAAATGCAAATGTTAATACATGTGGCTCTTAATCTGAAAAAGATGCATGTAAGATATTGAAGAGCTGGAATTTGATGTGAAATAGTTTAGAATGTCGCGAACACGTGCAATACATTTATCCTCGATTACCTCGATGTGAGTTATTTTTGCGCTTCTGCATATACACCTTATAACGTCACGACATGTTCTTGAGTAGACTAGCTCCTAGTCTCTGGAACCACCCGCGTGGTGTAGCGGATAAACCGTCCGCCCGGAGAGCGGAAGGTCGCGGGTTCGATCCCCGGCCGCGTTATATTAAAAGACGTTAAAATATGATACTTGTTGTCTAGCTCTCGGAATTAATGAGTACAACAAGGGCTAGTGGGTGAAGCGGAGTCAGTTTTAAGTGTCTGATTGGGGTACTCATGCTTAACTGCAGCACGGTTTATCAGCGAGCTAGCACATTAAAACCAGCTTCATCCTGGGCAAGTACAAGCAGACGCACGCACGCACGCACGCACGCACGCCCGCACACACACACACGCGCGAGCGCATGCGTGCACGTCGTCATATGATCGAAATATTATAAGTAAAACTTTAAACTCCATTTTACAATGAAACATCAAAGTAATTATTTCTAATGATACAAACATGGGCAAAATTCTTGTTACTATTGTTACTTGTAATGATATTTAATTAATATTACTAAATAGTATGCTCCTACATTTATGCTGTATAAATTGAAAATTAATATCCTTAAAGTGCAATTCTTTGAAGACATAATAAACTTTGAAACTTGAAACGAAATAATATATAGTATTTCAGTTTAACTTGATCAAATTTGAATCATTAATCGAAATAATGTTATTTTACACTAACACAATGTTTCAGTTGGAATTATTAATCTAAGTAAATGTGTTTAACACTGGCGTTTTCCGGTTTGAATCATTAATAGAAATAATAGTATTGTACACTGACATGTTCTAATTTGAAATATTAAATTCGAAATTATAGCATTTTACACTGACCTTGTGTTCCACCATGGAATATTTCCCCAGTCAGTGTCTCATTTCCCCTTAACCATCATCCGGTGGGTATCAAATTCGGCGTGTCGCATGGGCAGGAATGACAACCCGAAGTTGCGCGGCCTCTTTATGAGAGCGGAGGGACACGGGAAATTCACCACCTGTCCAGCGATCGCTCCGCAGTGTGCAAGCCCGCATCAGGGAGATAGAGTTGTCCCACCCGGTAGATACCCAGAGCTACCCTGGATGAGAACGCACGTGTGACGGGGAGGGGGAACAGAGAGGGGGCAGAGACTACAGCTGATTAACAGATGCCCACAAATTCCGATACACACATTATCAAGGTGCTGAAGTTCAGTGTGTAGTTAAGTTCAGGTGGTTTGGGTTTCGAGATAAACTATTTTGTTGGTTTTAGAAGATAACGCATAACTCGACATTGTCTTATGATTTAAGATTACACAGTCTTCCCTTGTTATAACGCCAACGTGTGTTCAAGGTGATTTGAGCGTTATAACAAGGGTGACCATTCACGTCGTCCACGAATGCGCATGAAACTCCATGGGCAAATAATGGGTTGTTCCTTTATTCTGAAAGTCCCAACATGTATAAAGGTAGTGAATAACGTCTGCGGTTTAATGACCACATGAACATTTGGATGTTTCCGATATATACTATCCCTCAAAAGAAACGCACAGGTGATTTGTATTTTGAAAATCTGCTAATTACCACTTATGTTCAAACAATCTTCACAGTATGTAACGAAAGTGTCGACAACATGATTTCACCTGAAAATGTTGATTTTGATGAGATTTCTTACAAGGATTAGAAAGGCATCGCCACAACGCAAAAGAGAAATCACCTTCTAGTTGGAATTGTGCAGCAAAGAGTATTCACTGTCTAGCAGTAAAAACCAAGATTATTTTCAGAAATTGCCATTCGTTTTGAAGGAGTTTCAAGGTCAAATCACTATGTCACGTCTTGACTCATGCTGACTTGACTCTAGAATACATGCTGGAGATTACCAGTCCTCTGTGGCCAGGCGTCTGAATGTCAGTCTGAGAAAGACACCATGGCTTGCAGCTCATTGCAACCAAACGGGTAGTTCAGGCAGACCTCGAGTTACCACTGCTGCCCAAGATCAGTACATCCGGGTACTATCGTTGCGTGATCGTACTGCTACGGGTGAGAGCACAGCAGCCAGGGTGCTTGGACTTTAGAGGATATGCGGTCAAACTGTTGAAACAGATTGGTCTGAGAGCCAGATAACTTGACGTCGGGGTCGTTCTACGTCGTCGCCATCGCGCTCAACGTCTTCGTTGTTTAAAAGTACCCACATGGTTGTATGGACATTCGAAGCTGGTGTAAGATGTCATGCACTAAATTCTATTTGGGGGGGGGGGGGGGGGGTATATTTATGCTCGAAAATACAACACTTTGGCAGCAGATTTCTCGTCTATGCGTTACTTTTTTTGATAGTATATGTAGAGCTGCCTGCGTCACAAGATGCAGTCGAGCTTGGGGCGACAATGGATGATGTGACAAACTCTAGTCCCAAAATTTAAATCAAATGATATATGAGTTTCTGTTTATCACAACATGCGTCATGGTTTTAAATTGATTCAGGAAAATGATTGAGATTATCTTTGCTTTCTCCACTTCTAATGGAAGTTGGACTGATTGTGTCCAATTTTCAAAGCAAAACAACCTGGGTCCATATTTTCGAAGCTCTCTTAACACTAAGATAGTCGTAAGTTAATGTTAATGTATGTCACTTACAAATATCTTAGCGTCAAGAGAGCTTCGAAAATCTAGGCCCTGTACTATAAGTTTTTGAAGTCTTAAGTCTCAATCCGAGTAGAGGAATTGTCTCCAAGTATCAAAACAAACGAACAATGGTCACAAGGTCCCCAATTCCTTTGGCTTCTAATCATTATAGGTAAACTCAGGTGTGTGTGGTGTGTGTGTGTGTGTGTGTGTGTGTGTGTGTGTGTGTGTGTGTGTGTGTGTGTGTGTGTGTGGAGGGGGGGATACATGTACTGATACAGTACTCTCCCATACTGATTATACCTCTAGAAGATATGTAATGCAACACAGATTTGTTGAGAGTTGGCCGTTTGACAATTGAGACTTCAGATTTTGTTTGTTGATTAACGCTGCAGTAAGCAAATAGAGGTCCACCTGGGCGCGATCTGTAGATAATCGAGTTATTAACGTTATCTTCACGGGTAATAGTGTTCAGACATGGGGGGGCAGGCACGAGAAATGGGCTTCACACATTGTACCCATGTGGAGAATCGAACCCGGGTCTTCTGGTGACGAGCGAACGCTTCAACCACTAGGCCACCCACCGCCCCCTCAGTTGATTAAAGGATTATGAATGACATAGTGCTATTACTGTTTTGTGGTCGATACATTATCTTGTTATGGTTCGTACTATAGGTACAAGATCTATGGCCTTTGCCACACCAGTATATGGCAATAACATCTATCAATGACTATTTCAGTGAATATTCCACGTTCTTATTGTATGACATTAGTTACATATAATAAATAATAACAGAAGAATATACAAAGTGCCAGATCCACTCCCGAATGTATACTCAAAGCACTATATTTGTTACACCAGTGTGTGGTACCCTCTATGTTCATTTACAGCTCCTTGTCGATCGTCCGCATAACCCATGGGACTTCAAATAACCAGACACCAATTGCCTCCCTGAATTACAAAGGTGGTGTAATCACAGTTTCACGAACAATTAAAATGAATGGGAGCGTTATTTCGGGGAAAGTTGAACCGGGGCGGGTAACTGTTACATTCTTGACGGAATCATGTATGCAGCGTAATTTTGTGTTATGCCTGAACCACACAGACATATTTATAACGTAGTGTCTATATTTTATGTTTGACGTAAAGTGTGTTGTAAATGCTGACACGTGAGAACCAGGCAATCCATTGAATGACTGTTTTATGCCGTTTACAACCTACCAGCTATATCACGACGTGGGACAAAAGAAATGGAAAACGCGTCGTCATCGGCTAGCTGATTCTTTATCGCCATCATCATCACCATCACCATCACCATCACCAGCAGCAGCAGCAGCAGCAGCATCGTCACATTTATAATGCACTGGTATCCCTGCAGTCCATGTTCAAAACGCAAATAGAGTGTAGCAAATTACACAGATTAGGCTATCCTGAACAAAGATACTTTAACTGGGATTTGTATATGACAAAGTCAGCAGAGTCCTTGAGATTCTGTGGAAGTTTGTTCCAGGTCACATGGTGCTGCTTTGGCAAAGGATCTATGGCCATACTGCACTGTTATTGTTTTAGGAACAACAAGCAGAATTTCGACACTCACGAAACTAATGCACAGAATAAATTAACGTGTAACTCGTCACCTGTGAAGATCCGGGTTAGAACAGATCTTCAGTAGCCCATGCTTGTCGTAAGAGACGACTAACGGGATCGGGTGGTGAGGCTTGCTGACCTGGTTGACAAGTGTCATCGTATAGATGCGTTGATTGCTCGTGGTCTTCATCACTGGATTGTCTGGTTCAGACTCAACTATTAACACATCACTGCCATAAAACTCTTTTCTGTTATGTTATGCGTAGCGGTGCTCATGCTGTTGATCACTGGATTGTCTAGTCCACCGCCATACTACTGGAATGCTGAGTGCGGCGTAAAACAAGAATCCAACATATAAATTAAGCATAAAAAAACACAAAGCATAGACTATAGCTTAGTCTTTGAGTGAGTGATTGAGTGAGTGAGTTTTGGTTTACTCCGCACTCAGCAATATTCCAGTTATATGGAGGCGCTCTGTAAATAATCGAGTCTGGACCAGACAATCGAGTGATCAACAGAATGAGCATCGATACGCTCAACTGGGACTTAATCTTTGAACATATAAAATATTTTAATTATTACAAATAAACCTATATAAATTGAACAAGAGACTCAAGGAGACCTGAACCGGGGGAAATCTAGACTTGCTTCACTTAGAGCTTTAGCACTGCAGGGAGGGTTAGGCTGTATGGAAAATAATACGACTCGGGCACCGTGAGACAGACAAAACACAACATAACAGCAGAGTTCTATGACAGAATATGGATTTCTGTTAAAAGGAAGAGTTGTATATGCAGTAAACGGATTCAGATGAATGTTTCAGCCACCACGTGCTGCTCTACTTGCCTGTGAGGGAGTGAGAACCACACACCTGTCCAGCCGTCTCCCGGCCGCTGGCCAATCCTACTGCTCTTATCCGCGGCCTGATGCTGCTTCTCAAGCACACGCGTCACTTGTGTCACCACATGTCTAACGGTGATAACCTCTATCCTGTCTCAAACACGTTCAGAAACATAATCTGAAATATACGTAATTTTAAGTGATGATAGAACTTTTAAATATAAACTTACATTTGTACTGGATGGGCAAATATTTACTTCACTTCACCCCCTTCCGATAATCACGCTTGTGTGAATTCGTCACTATACAACTGGAATAGTGCTCGTGTGACGTAAGATCTAACTCATCTCAACTCCGATCATCACAAATACCTTAGACTTTATTTATAAGTAAGTATGTGGTCGGTTTTATAACATTGCGTGTTTTCTGTGTTGGGCCACAGAGCTCAATGCTTTGTCAAGGTCGTTGGACATGTATATCACCATCTGTCAGACTGGCTTATTTAACTCCATTAGTCAATGCAGGAAACAATGCCATCTAAAAATACACATTTGACAAACAGAAAATCTGACCAATATGTACGTTCAAGCATTAATAATGCCCCCTTAGGTCTAGGGTGAGTGAGTATAGCCTTACACCGCTGTTAGCAATATCAGGGCGAGGGACACCAGAAATGGTAATTACAAAGTGTACCCAGTGATGCACACAAATGCACTTCGCAGTTTCGAATTCTGTGGGAATTTTCCCATTTCCTAATGCCCTCCATCGTTCCCTCTTAGACAGCCATAGTGCTATAACTGATGGTTTTGATTGATTGTGTGTGTATGTGTGTGTGTGAAGGTGTGTGTGTGTGTGTGTGTGTGAAGGTGTGTGTGAAGGTGTATGTGTGAAGGTGTATGTGTGAAGGTGTGTGTGTATTATTATATTTCGTTTGTGGTACGTATCTCGTAACTGTCTGTAATATATGGGTACTGTAAGCTCTATAAAGGTGTTGTAATCCTCATGTACTGGTAGTTGAAATCAAAACCATTTGTACTGGAAGTTGCCTAGTTAATTGTATTGGATTTGCTTTTAAGTGAAACATTTGTATATATAAAACAAAAAGTATCGGATGTTATGTTTTGTTGGTAACTAAGATATACCGTTTCTATGCAAGTATCACAATCCATTGGTATTGCTGTGACGAAAAGAGAAATTGTGAACAGATTATTAATCATTCAATAGAAAATCACCAGGTCGAAAGCCATGATGCCCAGTGATGTATCACAAATCGAACATGAAAATTGCCATTTACTTTCAAAGACACTCCTTCTGTATAGTGTGAATATTTGGACCTACAGACATGACCGCATACATGACATATATAGGTGTTACAGTGCTCGTAAAACTACCAGTACAACGTGTAAGAAGACACCAAATTAAAAGTTGTCAACTACCATCAAATGTAAAGTTTCTTGTCAGCGTAATTAACGAAAATATCGATTTCTTTCGTTGCAATCATACAAATCATTCTAGGGTAAATATTATTTTACTAAATAGCCAGTGAAGCGGTATTTCACGTTTAATCTTCGTGCGATTTGCGAGTGCGTTTTTTTTTTAAGCTCGCTTTTAAGGAGCATACTTAATGACATAACATAATCTTTGTATTAGAGTCTTTGTACAAATCCGTACTTTCGGTTTTCTTTGTAAGTGTTAATGGTTGGAACGAAATACTACCCCACTTTACCCACGAGTGACCGACCCTCACTGCGCCATAAACTGTAGCCTACATCCAGGAAATGGTAGTTGTAACGTTGCAACTTCCTGTTTATCAAGTACAGAGGTTCACTAAAGTGGTTTAGCTGTAGTCTACATCCAGGAAATGGTAGTTGCAACGGTGCAACTTCCTGTTTATCAAGTACAGAGGTTCACTAAAGTGGTTTAGCTGTAGCCTACATCCAGGAAATGGTAGTTGCAACGGTGCAACTTCCAGTTTATCAAGTACATGGGTTCACTACAGTGGTTTAACTGTCGCCTACATCCAGGAAATGGTAGTTGCAACGATGCAACTTCCAGTTTATCAAGTACGGGGGTTCCCTACAGTGGTTTAACTGTTTTTCATACAAATGTATACCACAAGGAAGCCCCGTCCATGTTCAGCCGGAATCCTTCAGCTGCAAGCAAAGCCTTCTTCGATCCTACTTCATTATGCTGTCACCCTTTAATGGCAACACTAAAGATATTACACTTCAATGACAACGTTAACCCTGAACTTAGAATTCTTCTATCGAATGACCACCCTCAAGTTACCACCCTTCAACTACAGGGCTGCCTTCATGGCATTACCCTTCAACCACAAGGCTACCTTCATGACATTATCTTTCAACCACAAGGCAACATTCATGACATTACCCTTCAACCACAAGGCTACCTTCATGGCATTACCCTTCAACCACAAGGCAACATTCATGGTATTACCCTTCAACCACAAGGCTACCTTCATGGTATTACCCTCCAACCACAAGGCTACATTCATGACATTACCCTACAGCCACAAGGCTACATTCATGGCATTATCCTTCAACCACAAGGCTACCCTCATGGTATTACTCTTCAACAACAAGGCTACCTTCATGACATTACCCTACAGCCACAAGGCTAACTTCATGGCATTACCCTTCAACCACAAGGCTACATTCATGGCATTACCCTACAGCCACAAGGCTACATTCATGGCATTACCCTTCAACCACAAGGCTACCTTCATGGTATTACTCTTCAACAACAAGGCTACCTTCATGACATTACCCTACAGCCACAAGGCTAACTTCATGGCATTACCCTTCAACCACAAGGCTACATTCATGGCATTACCCTTCAACCACAAGGCTACCTTCATGACATTACCCTACAGCCACAAGGCTACCTTCATGGCATTACCCTTCAACCACAAGGCTACCTTCATGGTATTACCCTTCAACAACAAGGCTACCTTCATGACATTACCCTACAACCACAAGGCTACCTTCATGGCATTACCCTTCAACCACAAGGCTACCTTCATGACATTATCCTACAACCACAAGGCTACCTTCATGGCATTATCCTTCAGCCACAAGGCTACCGTCATGGTATTATCCTTTAACCACAAGGCAACTCCCTTTAAGCACAAGGCAACTCTCAACTCTCCTTGAACAGAATAACAAGAACTGGTCAGTGAGTGATAGTTTACTGGGTATGACAACAAAAGTTGACCAATACCATAATAATATGAGTGATAGATACACATGGCATCCTGTATACACATGGCATCCTGTATACACATAATTCTCCACAATGGTATTTAACAATAATCATAATAACAAAAACAAACTCAAAACAATGATAAATTGGTGCCACATTCATGAGTGACTGAGATGGGTTTAACACCATCATGAACATCAGGGTTAGAACTGATCTTCAGTAACTCATGCTTGTCATGAGAAGCCTTTAACGTGATTGGGTGGTCAGACTTACACCCGTGACTTAGCTGATACGCCATCTTGTCCCAGTTGCGTAGATCGATGCCCATGGATCACATAAAAAAAATTTCTGATTTTTAATTCAGCAAGACAGGTTTTAAACCTCGGGGCAAACATTATCATGTCAAGAGAGATCTCTGTATCACCCTCTTTGTTTGAAAATACTAAGTGCAGAATTAAAGACTTTACCTGAACAATGATAATGACTACAGTCAAGCCTCGTTTATCCGACATCGTCCGTTGCACAGCAGATTGTCGGATTTACGAGGATGTCGGACTAAATAAATGAGACTAAATAACAATTTTGAATTTGTTACCAACAAAAGTGTCACAGAAAGCCGACTGTCGAATGAAAGGAGGTCGGATTAACATGATTTGACTGTAGTTCACATGTGACTGTGTGCGTGTGTGTGCGTATGTGTGTGTGCTCGCGCATGCGTGTGTGTGCGTGTGTATGTGCATGCATGCATGACACAGAGGCTAAACACAGAATCTGAACATTCATGAGCATGTCACTATAGATTACAGAGATGTAAATGTAACATTTGGCACAAGCAAAAACTGTGTACAAAAAATACCTTGAAAACAGACAATACAGGTGATACCAAATTACTAATCAAGGGCAACATCTTCTATGATTGCTTGGATTGATGAACAATTTCAAATATACTACATAAAAAGTCTTCATACCAATGTATCCATGGAAAAACAGAAAACATTAATATACTGAGTCAAAAAAGAAACTTCACAAAATATAATTTTTAAAAATAATGGATATTTTTTCTCTGATGATACATCTATGTATCCGAAATGGGATTCCTATCTTTCGACTCTCGAAAAACGTTAGTAAAACCCACTCAAATCCATCCATTCGTCATGCAAATGACGCTAGTGCTAAATCAGGTTTTGCATGTGCAGTTTATCTCGCGATCTTCACATCGAGTTTTATTTATTTGCACATGTTTGCATTGGCCTAAATAATAGAAAAAAAATTTTAAGCCACAGTTCTAACTGTACTTTCAATGCCACGATTGTGAAACTTGCCAACGTGAACTTGCTGTTGCCATGTTGCAAGCGGGAAGATCAGTTATTGATGTCGCAAAAACAATGGGATGCAGCCTTCGTACTGTGTATGACTTGCGAGGTCATCTACAACACACTGGCACCACTCGCCCAAGGTCGGGTCGTCTACGTGTGACGTCATGAGCAGAAGACCGCCAAATCATCCTATGTCACCTACTTGACAGATATCTGCCAGCTACACTAACCAGGGCTGTGATATTAGAGGTCAACTGTCCTCAAAGACCATTTGAAATCGGCTGTGAGTTGCCAATCTCCATTCTCGACGTCCATATTGTGGGCAAATACTGACACCGTTTCATCAACATCCACGTCTGCTGTGGGCCCAATGTCACCTCCAGTGGACCCAGAGAGACTGGAATCAAGTCGTCTTTAGCGATGAATCCAGGCTTACCCTGGATACCCAGCTAGCCCTGTGTTGTGTACAGGAAGTCAACAGATAGGGGCGTGGAAGTTAAATGGTGTGGGGTGCTGTTGCTCATTGCGACCAGGTGCTCATCCCTGACCCTATTCCTTTCATGGCCCCTCATGGCCCAGGTCTACAGTTAGTACATGATAATGCTCGGCAGCATACCAGGATGTTGACATGAAATTTCCTTCAAAACGCTTCCTTCAAAATCACGGACTGGCCATCGAGGGTGCCCTGACCTTAATCCAATAGAACACATTTGGGATGCACTTGGGAGAAGGCTTCGTGGTCTTAGGAACAAATCTCAGGATTTGCAGGAATTTGGCGCTGCCTTTCAAGAGCAATGGCGCAGAATCCCTAACCACGTGTTCACAAGAGTCAGGCAGTCGATGAGGAGACGGTGTTTGGCAGTGGTGAATGCGCGGGGCTGCCACACACAATATTGACCTGAGAAATTTTGAATTTTTATTCTTGTGCCTTGACATTCTGTATATCCATGTTTTGGAACCGTGGTGTAGCCTAATGGAACTGATTGTGACACTGTCAGTGTATCGAGTACATCACACAGATCTCAGCAATGAAATAATAACAATTTAACCATCTTATCATCTCTTGTTCTAGTACCCTGAAGAAAGAATGTGAAGTTTCTTTTTTGACTCAATATATTTATAAATGTTGTGTTTAACTGGCAAGTATATCCAGGGGTAGCAAATGTCTTTTCGAAAGGAAATATTTTAGAAAAAACATTTTGATTGGTTTGATTTTTCAAGCTGATATTCAAGAAACAACACCTCAAATAATAACCTGTTGTTTTATTATCGAACACCTTCAATAAAGAAATTAGTTTGGCTTATAAACCCAACCATATACACATTCTCCCTGTCTTTCCTAATCTCCTTCGAATAAGTTATGAATACTTTTAATGCAGTTAGAATGCAGTAAGAATACTTACAAGGCAGTTCAAATGCACCTCCAATGCCATTCCATATTTTTCCAACTTGAGTATACCTCGAATGTTTTGAACATTCAAAACATTTGGGCATCTTACAAATATTGACCCAAATAGTTGGAATGAAGTAAGAAGTTTTAGAATTCAGTTCCAGTTTCCAGGAATCTCCAGAAATTTTCATTCTGGCAGCATTCTTGCTCTTTCCCCCTCAAGTGTGACAGGGGTATAACGTTAACATTAACCTCCAGTCTTTAACACTGCACTAAGGTTATGTTACTGACTTACAATCACTTTAGTGCTTTGTGAAAGGGGGCCCTGTAAAATATCCTCCACTCTCCCATGCTCAATTAAACTCACTCACTCACTCACTCACTCAAATTGAAATAACCATAGTAAATGTGTTGATATGTGTACAGGGAAGCCTTCTGACTTTGGAAGCACACACATTATTGCACTCAAACATTACAAGGCTGACTCTTTGGCACTGCTATCTATTGTATTACCTCTACATAAATAGCTCTGGTATATACACATGTAAACCAATGCTAGTACACTGGCCTGACACAGTGTTTGACATAGATGACACCTGGCATGGCCATGGATGACTAAATCTCAGCCAAGCTAAACATTTTGAAAGAATAATTTAAGCATGCCTCTGAGTTTAATTGATATACATGGTGCTCCTTTTTTCTGTAGATGAATATGACCATGAAAAGTTAACAAAATATCCAGATTGCAGGCTGCAATCAATATTTACCCTTTATACACTGGACATGCAATTTTGGTTACGGTTTTGATACCTTTTGTAAAACAACATTTCTGGGAACAGACATTGTGGTTTTTCTGACCTGGTGAAATTTGATACTACTTTCCATCTTCTATAGCCAGCAGGCCTACCACACCAGAAGACAGAGTATTTAGCACACTGGTCTGACATTAAATGGCATATACATTTGTACTACATCGAGTTAACTAGCAATAAAATCACTAAACTGGAATGACTTCAAACAATGTATTACATAGCAGGTTTTTGCAAAAATCTAAACCCTTAGTGTGAATGATATTGTGGCATAAATATCAATATTAACTTGAAATTATCTTAAAATGAGGACATTTAGGATTTAACAATAACCACTGGCAAACTCTAGCGCAAATGGGATTGTGCAGCATAGAGAATATGGCCAGTCTTCTTATACTCGTATGTGAGCAAAACAATCAAAGGTTGGCAACAAACTTCCTTTGCTTAAGTTCGAAAAATATTTTATCAAAGGTACACTCCCATTCCCTCACATGATGTGCTCTCAGATTTTCAACCCCATATTTAATGATCCCTCAAATGAAATATATTTTATTCAACATTTTAAGCGCTACTTGTGGTATTCAGATCATTCTTTGCCTCCATTACCCCTTCCAGCTTACGGTTCAACAAAGTGAAGTGAACAATGTTGAATAACATATATTTCACACAAGTAATTATTCAACAAGGGGTTGAAAACCCGACAGCACAACCCAGTGAAGAAAATGAGTGAGTGATTTTAGTTTTACGCCACTTTTAGCAATATTCCAACAATATCACACGGGGGACACCAGAAAATGGGCTTCACACATTGTACCCATGTGAGGAATCGAAAGCGGGTCTTCGGTGTGACAAGCGAACGCTTTAACCACTAGGCTACCCCACCACCCCCCAGTGAAGAAAAGGGTGTATACCTTTGATAGTGTAGGTATTTTATTTTGACATGAAAATTTTTTATCAAACCAAAGCGCCGAAGTACATTGCCAACCTTTGCTCACTTCCCTGCATATAAGAAGACTGGTCACGTTCTCACATTCTCTATGCTGTGCAACCCCATTTGCGTTAGAATTCGCCTGTGCCTCCACAGACGGAGAACACATGAAAACATTGAGTATGATCAGTATCATCACATTTGATTTTAATATCAAAATAGAAGATGAAGAAATCTCTACAGTTTATATCTGTTAGTGAGTGAGTGAACTTGGTTTTCGGCTTTTCGCAATATTCCGGCAATATCACATCAGGGACACCAAAAATGGATTTCACACATTGTTCCCATGTGGGGAATCAAACCCAAGTCTTCAGCATGACAAGTAAACTATTTAGCCACTAGGCTACCTCATCGTCCATATTCCCATCACCTCATGTAATTACATCATGTAAATTTGAGAGTTTGATAACCCAAACCATCAGTGATATACCGACACCGGAATGATTTTCTGTGACATCCACATTATGCTTTTCAACTTTATTGGTTGTCCTGCAAACCTTTAGGCCTATAATTTCATACAGGTCGAAAAAATAGGACTGATCTGTCTGATGCATCCTAAATGAAACTCACAACATTACATCAAAACCTAGAAACACTTTGTGTTATGATTTTGCACAACTTTTACGATGTAGTTGTAAACATTTAGGAGTACAAAATTTGTAGTCTTTATACTCGAAGGGAACCTTTCCTGTTATGTCCACCCCACACTGATAGCAGCGACTGAAACAGAAAATAGAGAGGTGAGTTCATGGTTCTTTCGAAATATGCATTTGTCAGAGATTCAAGGGAACTCTAACGGAGAATCAAACTTTTACTTCACAGCTGGTGGACTTTGCGAAGATATATGTCTTGAGTAATGCATTGCTCTTCGTATGAGGCAAGACACCATACTGGATTGTCAGACTAACTAGCTTGGTTCATTGTGTTTCATTATATATTAATTGATGCTCAATGATGTCAGGCACTGGATTGTTTAGTATTTGGCCATATAGTGTGTTTGGCTGGGCACCTTGGTCCAGTGTTCAGTTACACAGCTGATCCAAATGTTTGGCTACACACCTGTGCCCAGTGTTTGTCAATACAGCTGTGTCAAATGTTTGGCTGTGCATCTGTGCCGACTGTTTGACTGCACAGCTGAGCCAAACTTTTGACTGTATACCTGTTATTTTGTTAGATTTTCAGGTCCAATCCTCCTTATATGGCAATACTTGATATGTATTCCCTACATTCTTGTCTGGCCATTGTTTTCACTCAACACAAGTGTAAAGATATACAAGTGTTACCATGGTTACCTTAGTACAGATGGTGCTGCTCCCTGGACTTCCTGTTGCTGCAAGATCCTACGTTCAGCTGCTAGTGCTCGCTAAAGAAAGGACAATTTTTTCTATCATCAACATGATTCAGCATTAGCATGTTTGTAAAGTATACACAAAGTACTCAGATGACAATTGAGGACCAATCTCATTACAATCAGATCTTTCAAAAGGGTTCAGCATTAGCATGTTTGTAAGATGAAAGCTGAGGACCAATCTTGTTACAATCAGATCTTTTACTCAGGGATGACACTTCTGAATCAAGATACAAAAACATGTCCATGGAAATGAGAGCAAACTTTAACTTTAATCTAAATGAAGGATGCATAGAATCTTGAGCCAATCAGATGTCAGATTGCCAATAGCAAACCTTCACAAACAGACATGTTTTGTTTTGTATTTGTTGTTGACAAAGCAGACAATAGGTCATGCATCAGTCAAGTCAGGGAGCCAGAACAATATCAGTCAGAAGCATCCAAAAGGTCCTCAGCAACCCATGCTTGTAGTAAGAGGTGGGTGGGATTGGGAATTCAGTCTCACTGACTTGGTTGATCAACGTCATCACATCCCAATTGCATAGATCGATGCTCATGCTGTTGATCACTGGATTGTCTGGTCACTGCTATATAGCTTGAATATTGCTCAGTGTGGCATTAAACAATAAGAAACAAAGACCAGATCTTCTGTGTGTTGATGTATATGGGATATTACCTTCTCACGATCAGAGAGTAACAAGAATCTCTTCCTCTCTTCCTCCTCTGCTCTTGCCTTAGCCATCTCCACCTTCTTCTCCTACAAGGAAGACAAAAACAGGTCATTATATCCCCATGCAGTCTGCACTGAATATGATTTGAAAGTAATTGAATATGGGAGAGATTTGAGACTGAGTTAGCTCTTATGCTGCTTTTAGTGATATGAAGGTGCTGGGTGCATCATAAATGGACCAGACACACAGACCCATGCGGGAATGAAACCCAGGTCTTGAGTAGGTGCCTTCACCACTTGGCTACCACACCACCTCTTCAGAGCCAGAAAAAAAAACATGATAAGTCAGTCTTGTTTTATAAGTGAATTTAGAGGCAGACTTTCAGAGGCAAGTATTAAAGGCTTGTTGTTAGTTTGCAGTCAGCAATGTACAAGCTGTATCATGACAGCCTTAAATAACAGTATGGACTTTGGATAATTGATGTAGATGATTGTGGATTGGGGAGGGGAGGCTGAATGGGTGGGTGTGGGTGGGAGGGTGTAGGGGTGGGTTGGCCTAAATATATAACATATAGAAAGGTGTGACAGTAAAATGGCGCCCCAACTCACCTCGGTTCGTTTTTGGTCTGACAAACACTTCTGTCGCTTTGATCGTTTAAAAAACTGCACAATTTATACTCCATTCACTTCTGTGAAGTACCTTGCACATCACTAACCTGCTGATTTTATGTCAATTTAAAGCTTTCATGAATTTTACCGTCCTTTCTCCAATGAAGTCAGGATATGCCCGGAAGTAAACAAATCTTAGGCTACAGACTAGCACCAAATAGCAGAGCAAGTCTCTGATTGGATAGCATTTTCTATTATTCCCACCTCTTTTAACATGCAACTATAATAACCAATCAGAGACTCACTCTACTATATGATTTGGCTATGGTGAACTGGTTTGGCTGTGGTGAGCTGGTTTGGTTGTAGCTGATTTAGCTGTGTTGAGCAGTGTTGAGCCATTGTGAGTTAGTTTGGCTACTGTGAACTGGTTTGGTTGTGGGGAGCTGGTTGTGGTGAGCTGGTTTTGGTTGTAGCTGATTTAGCTGTGTTGAGCAGTGTTGAGCCACTGTGAGTTAGTTTGGCTACTGTGAACTGGTTTGGCTGTGGTGAACAGTTTTGAGCTGCACTGGTTATGATGAGCAGTTATGAGCTGGCCTGGTTGTGAACTGGTCTGACTTGCTGTTGGGTTACAGTAAGCTGGGTTGGTTATGGTAAGATAAGTTGAGCTGTGCTGAGCAGGAGTGATCTAGTTAGTTACAACACCTTCGGCCACACAAAGACATGCCAGCACAAAGTGCAACAGTAGTTCCACAATAAGCTGCACCAAAACATAGCAGTGTGCAACAGTAACACACACTGAGAAGCCTGTAAAGAACAAAGCAGTTGTCTACAACCCTTACGCTTTAACGTGGGCCACAGATAACAAAATAATATAACAGTTTGTAAGACTACTACTACTACTACTACTACTACTACTACTACCACCACTACCACCACCACCACCACTACTACTACTGATGCTGCTGCAACAACAACAATAGCAGCAGCAACAACAACAACAACAGCAGCAGCAGCAACAACCACAACAACAACAATACTGTTGTTGCTGCTAATCTGGGATATATCCTGAGTCCCCGGGACTCATACTCTTAATCTTCAGGGGTCCTGGACTACATAATGGGGGTCCTAGTCACTTAAATATTATCATCAATACTATATTACAATAATGTTGCAATCAAGTTACTGTTATTGTATTGTGTATCATGATCATAAAAGTAATTTAATTGCAAAAGATATCATAACTCGGCTAGTAGCAGACTCATAACATATTGTTACTTGATCAACATTTTAAAAAAAAGTATTTGGACATTTTCAGCATTTCTGGCTGCTACTACCACTACAGAAGTAGCAAGGGACTGACCATGCTTCTTCTCTATGAACCATGACAACAGTCTGAGATTGTCTACCTTTAGACGTTCCTGCTTGGCTTTCTTCTGTTGCTTCTTTTTCTCAGCATCCTTAAGACGCTTCTGTGCTTCCATCTCAGGTGTCAGTGCACATGGGATCTAGGTAAACAGGATCTCACATAACAAATCTGTCATCATCAAACTAGATGTTATCTAGATCAGGATTGAGCGAGTGTGCGGGCCAGTTGAAGTAATCATTGAACCAGTTAGGCTGGCAGAGAAACATAACTCATCAGTCTATACATTCTCTGATAGCCAGATACAAAGGCTAAAAATGTAATACACTGATGTAGAGAGGAGTTTTGTGCACCTCAGTAGATTTTGGGTAGGACAGGCAATTCTTGACTCTGGACCAGGTGAGCTATGGTGTCAGATGTCATCTATCGGGACCAGGTGAGCTGTGGTATCAGCTGTCATCTACCTGGACCAGGTGAGCTATGGTATCAGCTGTCATTTACCTGGACAAGGTAAGTTATGGTGTAAACTTTAACCTACCAGGACCTGGTGACATATAATGTCAGCTGTCATCTACACAATCAGGTGAGATATGATGCCAGACATCATCTACCTGGACCAGGTGAGCTATGATGTCAGCTGTAACCTACCTGAGCCTTGCTGTAATCAAACTTCTCGGGAAACTCTCCCATAAATCTCCGGAATTCATTCCTTGTCTCCTTGCTTGTGGTAACAGAGTAAGGCACCTTGCCAAACTTGTCTCTGAATAATAAGAACTCAAATTGAGATAACACAACTTACAAAATTCATGAAAGTCAAACAAAAGTGGGAAGAGAATATCCTTGGAAAAATATTTACGGCACTGTATTTACAGCAGATCTGATTCCCCTGTCTAGCCAGCCAATACCCAGCTCCCATGGTATGAAAACAGATTGTCCAGGTATGATTCTATCTGCTGACATCAGTAAAAAGAGACTGGGACACTTACTTCATTGTGGGATCAGCCCCTGCCTTCATCAACAGTCGAATCAGGGATGGATAGCCACCTTTCGAGGCCACATGGAGCAACGTCGTACTGTTGTCACCAAAAGGTTCATTCAACACTTCAGCAGTGATAAGGGGAGATAACTCACAGGTTGGTTGGACTAGACCTAATGTCAAACCAGGCAAAGCTGCAGGTTTTGTGGTCTGTATTTTCTCTTGCAATTCTTTCTCCAAAGACTCGCCATTTTTATGTCTATCAGAATCCACAATTTCATCTTTCAAGGAATCTACAAGTTCCACATCATCCTGAAAACTCTTAGTGGCACTCTCTGGCACAATGTCTCCACAGCCTGTCACTTTGATTTCATAATCTCCCTCTCCTAAATGGAAACTCTCCTCCTTGAAATTTTCAGTCTCAAAACCAGAATCCAGAATGTCCTTTTTCCCTTCTGACGTTGTTGCATGATCTTCTCTTGATATGTCCTCCCTGTCATCTCCCCCTACAGACAGGACCTGTGTCTCTCCTGACACAACAGGTGCCCCCTCCTCCCCCTGTGGTGTTGTGTCGTCTGTCTGGGGACTGTCTATACAAGCTGCTGGATGGTTGAAGATGGCCAACAAACTACGGAGTGCATTCTTGTCTCCAACTTTGCAGGCAGTGTACAAGGCGTTACGCAGGTGGTATCTTTCCTCAGCTGAAATGCAAAAAGCATGCCAAGGTTAACATAGACCTCAAGTGTAAATGTTCTACATTGCACGAAAAATTAACTGAATATGGCTTCAAAGACTTGAAATGAATCGTTTTTCTTAAGCTGAAAAACATACTGCAAAGTTGCTGTCTACCAAATGCAACAGTACAAATGATGCTGTCTGTCTTCATAAATTTACAACTTCTGCTAATTCAGAAAACTATTTGATCACTACAGCAATACTTGAGCAGATTGTAGGAGGAACATTTTCAGCTATTGATCTTTCTAGCCACTCTAGTTCCTAATGTCCTAGAGAACATAGCACTAGAGTGAAACCTACGAGCATTGGTATGGTAAGGAATTACAAGTCTTTATTGGTGATTAACTTCTTTATTGTACAATAGCGAATTTACAATATAGTTACTTATACCGTTTTCAAGCATGAGGTGGTGAAGGAGTACAGTAGGATAAATATAGGTTACATGAGGGTTAACAAAGACAATGTATGGTAAAATAAGATTTCTATTGCTCACAACTTACAGAATGCCTCTCAAACACATATTTGGTATGTGTAAAGAACCATAAATCTGGTCATTATAAGACAGCTCGACAACTAGTACACCCTATAAGGTTTAGTGAGTAGAGAAAACCCTGACCCATGTACCATTCAATTTGACTTGGAAGTAAGGCCTACTTTTTCACACATATCAACATTTTGCATTTTTTCTTGAGACTGTTTAACTCAAAATGTAACTGAAGGACATGACAGACTTACTCACCAAACATGTCACCTTCTGGTTCCACTTGATGTTTCAAAGATGGCCGTCGCTTCCGTTTGTTCTTCTTCCTGCGTGGCCCTTTCCCAGTATGCTCAAATGGCTGCAGATCAAGTGTACTAATGGCTTCCTCCATTTCCACAAGGTCTGCCTCACTGGCGGTTGATGTTGCTGACGATGATGGCTGATTGTCCTCACAAAGCAAGTGATCTGATCCAGACAGAACGAACAGCAGTGAGAAAGGGATCTTAAGTGATAGTCATGTGATAGTCATGTGATGGTCATGTGACAGTCATGTAACATCCGGTAAGTTTCACAATATATCTTAAGTAATAAAGACAGGGACATAAAAACAATGTGTGAGTGCGGGAATACTTTTTTCATTCCAACCTGTGAATGAAAGTAACTAGTGATTGACGGGTTGAGTAAAGATTACTGGTCACAGTAACCTTCCATCAGCTATCTCAAATTTGAATGGTAATGTGCACGTAATGTGCCAAATGCCCATCAGTCAGCTTTCTTTGTATACTCCTATACTAGAATGGCTGGTTTGTTGCTTAAAACAGCACTGCAATATTCCATTAACATGGTGGCAGCTTGTAAACATTCCAGTCTGGACCAGAAAATCCAGTGATAATAACCATGAGTATCATTCAGCGAGCCCGACCACCTGATTGCCTTTAACAAGAAGTATGGGTTGCTGAAGACCAGTAGTAACCTGATTCTTCACATGTGATATACCCCTATACTCCTCAGGAAGCTGAGAATGAAAATCAAGCGAACACTGAGTATTCAATAGGGGTGGATTAGGGATGTAAGAATACTATTATCATTTTCTGATCATCACGTTACCTTTTGACAAAACTTACTATGAATACACAATGTCATTTAGAAAGCGGTCAAATGTAACACATGTTATATTCGGAATTACCTTTTCCCAGTAAAGTACTGATTCTTGTACTTTTGGTAGGTTGAGTCCCAACTGGGGTTCGAACCCACACCCTGGTGAGAGTCAGGCACCTAATCACCAGCACACAAAGTCAGCCGTCTACCCCACTCAGCTACCCTTGTGGTGGCTGAGTGGGTTATATAGCTGTCTGTAACTATAAGGGCACTATGCAAAGGTCAAGAAATCAAGTTTGGTAATATGCCAGTTTGAAAAGACTCTGCAAGGTAAACTGAACACCTTGGACAGCTGGGGTACCCAAGCCCTTGTTCCATTATGACAGACATCACCGGCCTTAACACATGTCATGTGGTGTCATAGACTGTTTCTACATACCCGGAAGAATGAACTTGCCCGTCTGTTTGTTGCTGGGACTGCCACTAACAAATTTAGGGGAGGCAGCTAGTGGGGACACACTTAAATCTTTGTCTTTCAGTTTCCGTGGCGATCGGCGAAGCAAATCGTCTGACACAATCTCCAGTCGTCCTGTCTCAGGACTGAAGTGTCGCAGAGGTGACACTGGCAGAAAATCCTTTACATTCACCTCCTCACCTGAAAACAGCAGTTGACAAAGGTGTGTGAAAAATATTTATGAACTGTCTTGAGTACAAATACTTTCTGCCTAAACCTAAAATCATAAAAATCACATCTGGTCCTTCATATCTTCAGAGAACACTGAGAGGGCCAAGGCACTGTTGCACAAAACGACCCTAGTGCTAAGGCAGGGCATGATCTAGTGTTTCACTACTAAGAGCAACCCAATATTACAATGTGCAAACTAGTTGGTTGAGCAATGTTGGGCAAGGAGAGTGCTTGGATGGGTGACCATTTTTTGCAGCTCGACTCCTGAAAGTTTCTAGGACTTCAGTCCTGCTCCATAATGAAGCACACCTATGGCAAGTGAGTTTGTTGCTCTTCATCATCTAGCAGAAAATGGGTACCTGGTGGGATAAAAGGGATGACTATTAATGTTCTAGTGCTACACATCTTAGGTCATCCAGGGTAATAATATCCATCACACTGTATGTGCCTGTGTATTTTCAGAGCTATATATGTGGCCTTATTATTAAAGTTGAGCAGATTTTTAGTTACTCAGATATCATTGCACTTGTCACCTTGGCAACAGGTAATTTGGACTTCTTTCTTACCATAACACTCAACTGATGCCAACATTTGGTGAACTCGTTTAACTTCATTCAGAGTTGGTCGACGTGTTGGGAAAGGAACTGTTCGGATGCGAAAATCATCCTTCTTAAATGGTGGGTTCTTGCCAGCATAAAACATCAGTCTGTTGAAGCTTGGTGCTCGGAGGAAAATGAGGTCACATTTCTTCAGGTGGTCAGACCACGTGGCCAGGAGATCTTGAACTTCCTGGACACACAACATGGAAGGGTGTTACTGGGTAAGATTAGCAGTGCCTATACCAATCACACATGCTCATGTAATCCTGAGCAAAACAACACTGAAGCAGCATTGTGTAAAAGCTGAAGGTAAATGTACTGAACAGCAAAAGAAACACAACTCTGTTTATTAGTCATGTTTTGAAATAGAAGACATAAACATGAATGCTTACAATCATGAGATTTCATTTTTCAAAAAAATGTGTTTCTTTTGCCATTCAGTATACAAATATGAATAAACAATGCAATTTTAGAAAGTGGTCAGATGTAACATATGTTATATTTGGGAGTACACTATCTCAGTAAAGTATGGATTCTGCGGCTTCCATGGTGGGCGAGTGGGTAAGACATCTGACTTTGTGTACTGACAATTATGTGCAGACCCTGAGGGTGTGGGTTCAAATCCTGGATGGATTCAACCTAATGAAAGTAGTAGAATCTGTATTTTACTCAGAAAGTGTCATCCAAAAAACCATATATGTGATACTTTGAGGTTTTCATGTTAAATGACGACTAAGGAAAGGATAAACAAGGACAAAGTTCATACTTTCAGACAAATGCATGTTCAACACATCACACTCACACAGGAAGTCGTTTGACTGCAGTAGCCATTCATACGGGTAAAATTGTCAATAACGGCAATTCCTCCACATAAATCCAGATGTTTTTACCTGCATGAGTGCTGCCTCGTTATGGCGCCTGATGCTGGCACCTGCTGACTTGGGGGCGTTCCCCTGGCTGTCTCGACTGCCCTGTGCCGTTCCACGTTTTGCCCGGACCACATACCGATGAAAGGTCTTGTGGACTACCAAAGTCTCCCTGAAAATGTCACACAAATCTGTTCAGTCCCTTATCCTCATCCTGCCCGAATACACCGACAACAATAACTTTCTTGTTTACACTTTCACTTACCCTTCAAACACTGCAGCAGCAAAATGGCCGCCTGCTGTCATACAGATCGCCCACTTGGTTTTCCGAGGCAGATCGGTAGCTGTGGCTATCAGGTCTGTCTGGGTGGTAGGAGGTTTCTGAAAAGAAACAAGGAAACAGACTATGGATTTATTACAGTGAGAGCGACATTTCCTTGTAGTGTTTGAGCAGATAGCTTGACTTTACTGGTCTCTAGCCAATAGGTTCTGATACCATTATCAAACAAGTGATGGAAGCAAATGCCTTGCAAAAAAGTCCTTCAGGTTGGTTTGAATGATTATGAACTGAACTGAATTATTCACTTACTTTTAAAAAACATTTCCTGTGATTGCCTTTACCTTTTTATGATACAGAAGGCATCGGAACACAGAAATTAGCTCCCCATCTTTGTTCTTAAAATAGACTTTTGGGTATTTTCTGGCTGTTCCTTCTATTGTCATGCCTCCCTCCGATTCACTGTCTGTACCACTGTGTGCTGAAGCTCCCCTCATATGCTGGGGTATCGCCATAGGTTTGCTCTTCCCTCTTCCACCACCAGTATCAGTGTCTGTGTCAGACAGTTCTGACTCATCCTCTGACCCGGATATGCTGGAGACATCACCTGGAATCACCCAGTGCTTTATCATTTTTATGTAAGGAAATGACCTTGCCCTTGCTTATATCCACAGGGCTTCCATATTAGATGGGCAGAACTATTTGAAGATAACCATGGGCTTTCAGATTTGCAGTTGTTATTGTGTGTTCAGTGGCCATGAATTGTATTTAAACCTAATCTGAAAAGCATAATGTCTCTTGACGCTGTAGAATACAAAGCTATGTATAATTGTCTGAAACATTCTCTCTCAATGTGAGTTCTTAAAGTTTTGAGACAAAAATGGCATCTCTCTGGAAAGTCTCATCAAAATTGATAATGTTGGTATGTTTGTTTGTTAACAATGCACTCTTCAATTTTCTACTACTATGGCAGCAGTCTGTAGCTAACGGAGTCTGACATCACAAGCCTCAATCTACACAATTGTGACATGATGACATGTGTCAACCAAGTGACAGAGTCTGACCACCTGATCCTGTTAGTCGCCTCTTACTACAAGCATTTGTTTCCTAATCTGTATCCTCATGGGTCCAATCGGATAACAATAGCAGTGTCCATTGAGTTGTACCTTACAACCGGCATGGGGGGATACGATGATTTCTAAACCTGAATCCACACAGTGTCACACACTGTTTACATGTATATATGTCGCTTTAAGTACCTGCGATTTTTTCAAACTCATCTTCACAGACAAAGTTGGATCCTTTGAGTCGAAGTTTCAAGTTGTATCTGTGCCAGTCTGATTTATAATGCTCTCTCTGAAAAGAAAAACATTTCATCACAGTGAGTGAATGAGAAAGTTTAGTTTTACGCCGCACACAGCAATATTCCAGCCATATGGCTGCGGTCTGTAACTAATCAAGTGTGGACCAGACAGTCAAGTGATCAACAGCATGAGCATCGCAATTGTCAACCAAGTCAGCGAGTCTGACCACCCGATCCCGTTAGTCGGCTTTTACGTGAAGCATAGTCACCTTTTATGGCAAGCATGGGTTGCTGAACGCCTATTCTACCCCGGACCTTCATGGGTCACATTTCATCACAGTTGGTGACTGTAAGGTAGGGTTGGTTGTTTGTTGTATAATGCTGCACTCCGAAATATTCCAGCTACATGACGGGAGTCTGTAAATAATCGAGACTGGACCAGACAATCCAGTGAGCATGGATCTATGCAACTGGAACATGATGGCATGTGTCAACCAAGGCAGCAAGACAGCAATATATACAGTTCAAGAAGAGGCTTTGATTAAACACATATATGTGATGCAGCAGTTAGGAAATGACTGTTGTGACTAAGTCAAAAACTGTTAATATGATAATAAACATCATTCACCAATTCATCATACAACATTCACCATAGTTACTTGAAATCTTAACAGAATAATATTTGAGAGTTAAACAGAAATAGTTCAAAACCTGTGACAGTAATGTATCCATGGACATGAAAATACATCTGTTTCAGCATAAAGTTTGATAGTGTTATTAAATCAGATGAAAACTTTCATTACTTCCACGAAGAGGCAATTCATTTGCATAATTTTTTAAAACCAATGCAACATGAAGCACATGATGGCAAAATTTTGATGAGCACATCAGATATGAATAGCTCCCTTTTTCAAGAGATTTGATAACATCTGACAAATTTACATAATATTATTAAACAATCGTGATAACTAATGTTTGGAGACAGCTGTTGTCAGTTTTACACTAAAACTAAGTGAACTGGCTGTTACTTAGGAGACTAAATAGAGACTCTGGTTTCATGTCACTTCCAAAACCATTATGTCACTGAGTGTATAGTGATGTAGGAGATATCAACAACTTTAGTCAAACGAACACTGTAATAGGTGACAAACTCAAAAGACAAATCAGAGTGAAGCTGGGGTGAGTGAGTGAGTTTAGTTTCACATTGTACTCAGCAATATTCCACCAGCATGAACATCAATTTACACAATTAGAATACAATGAAATACAGTGAGTCTGACCACCCAATCCTGTTTCTTGCCTCTTACCATTCGTAACTATTTGTCTCTTTCCATGACCTACAAGAAGACTCATACCCCTCTCATACCCCATTATTGCCAAGAATCGAGGCAAACCAATCAAATCACACGTAGTAAACTGCATTTCAAAACATGAAAATGGACCACTGGAACCGTTGAAACTTCACTACACTATTCCAAGCACAATTTAAAAATAAACTTTGAGCTAAAGGATGAACAACTTTCAACACTGAAACATATTTGCAAAGGGAATGATCGTACATTGCCATTTACCCACAGCATGTAGGATATTCTTAAAGCCATATTTGGAAATTCAGAGTTACCTTTCCTTGATACCCTTACTAGACTGTTCTCATCTCCATGCCTGTTTGCGCTTAGACAGGACCAAGTCATAAACATGGCCACGAGAGGGTACAAGACGTCACCTGGCTTGCCGGAATGACACGAGTAGTTACGAATGGCCTCTTACCACAAGCATAGTTGCCTTTTGAGGCAAGCATGGCTTGCTGAAGACCTACTCTATCCCGGATCTTCACTGGGTTACAGACAAATATGCGTAACCATAATGACAACAAGCTAAAGACAAAGTCAAACACAAAATTTGCTTGTAAGTTATTTTTAAATTCTGTAAATCCATCTGACATAAAATTTTCGCAACACAACACTGACAAAAGATCAAATGTAAATATGACAAGTACCTGTGCCCAGCGGGCGGCAAATTCAACACTGCAGAAGTTGCAGGACATCCTGTCGGACACCACATGCTGCCTCCTGTGGTGATGATGACTTGACACTTCTGGAAACAAGTCAACAGATATCTTGTCATTCACACATGGCTTTAGAGTGAGTGAGTGAGTATGGTTTTACGCTGCTTTCATCAATATTTCAGCAATATCACAGTGAGGGGAAACCAGAAGAGGGATGTGGATTGGCTTCAGAAGCAAAACTGATACAAGCATGTCCCCGAGTTTTAAAGAGTAACCACATCTGGGAAATAAGAAAGATTATGAAATGAATATTTTTCTCCCCTTTCATATCATGTAAAGAAAATGTTCTTGAAATAATGAAAAAGTCATGGAAAATCATGGAAACAAGTCATGAGGGAGATCCCATCATTCATTTGGATTCAGAACCAAAATTGATACAACCAGGTTTTAAAAAGAAACCCAACATGAAAAAAATATCAAATGCACAGTTTTTCTGTATTTTTCACATCAGAAAAGGGAGAGATGTGCTTCTCAAAATTACATCAGTCAAATGTCAGTCACAACAAACTTGACTGAAGACCCTTAAACACACATTGTTTGTTAGCTGAAACAGCTTATGAGTATGCAACTTACACAGACACTTTCAGTTTAAACATGTTAAAAAAGGCACAACATAAAATATCTCAAATCTAAATTTCCTGCAGACCTTGGATCATTATCTCCCTTTAATATGTTATGGGCACCAAGGTATTTCTTGCACTCCATGTGAAAATTACAGTGGTGTTCCGGTTAAAAGCATCGGGACTTCCGTACATTCATTTAGTCACAAACATAGGATAACATTGGATATTTACTTCTCCTTAGCACAGTTCTGAAGTCAGTGGACAAGCAGGATTTTCAAAGGCTGAAGACAACACAAATATGAGAAACTGCACGGTGCTATGTCTTACCTTTGTCTGAATCAGTGTTATCTACAATCCTGTCATCATCTTCAACACTGGGATTACATGTTGCTATGGTGATCCCGGTCAGCTTCTCCTGGGCCAGTCTTACATGGTGTAACATACAGGATGAGTAGTGCTGACTTTTCTTCTTTGGCAGCTTCCTGGGACTTTTGGTGCCCCCTTCCATTTTCTGTCATCATTGAAAACAGAGCTGGAATTACTTGCAGTTGAAACATACATACCTGATTATACTGATAGGTCAAACGAAAAACAATTGTTTCTGGTCTTTTTGATTTTCCAAAATGAATGTTGATGTAAACTTTTGTCTTTCAGGAAAACATTTGGGTTTGATATCAAAATGCTCTTTTCACAGCAGCTCATAAAGGTTCATTGATCTGACCTGTCCTCTGACAAACCATTCATCCTAAAATAGACATAGCCCAACAAGCACAACCTCAGGTCTGAAAATAGTGCGGTTCGGTGGGTGTGGCTTAGCTTTTTACTTTTAGATTCATTGGGAAATGAAATCAAAAGAAATGTTCCCAGTTAACCAATCAGATTGCCTAACACAATACAAATTTAATTATTGCAATATGAAACATGATAGGTTGTTCTTGGATCAGAAGGGGGCCATAGGTTGATGTACATTCTATGCTTGTTTATGCTCCCTGTTACATCATTGCCCCTAAGAGACCAGTAAACAATGTGTTTGTCTCAATGTATATTTTGGACTGTTTGAAGGATAGGCACTGGACCATGACAAGGAGTACTGGCATACTTCCGTAACACTACAAACACAAAGTACCAAACAAATTCCCACAGTTCAGTATTTCCAGTAACACAGACAAGGTGCATTGATTGGCTCGGGTACATTGATTGGATCAGGCAATCAGAAAACAACATTTTTGTGTGAGGTAAGATAAATTATCTTGTGGGTGACCTTACCAATATAATCATATCCTTGATCTGTTGAAAATATTACCATGTTTATGGCATCATGGTGTTGTCAAAACAAAAGAAAAGTTCTAAATTTACTTGACGGTGAGTTGCATATATACAGGATAAATTCAATATACATAAAAAAAAGATCTGATTGCTTAGCTGTGTTATGAATCAGCATGATCAGAGTGAGTGAGTGAGTATAGCAGCACTCAGCAACATTCCAGCTCTATGGCAGCAGTCTGTAAACAATCGAGTCTAGATCAGACAATCCAGTGATCAACAGCATCAGCATCAATCTATGGAATGGGGAACCGATGACATGTGTCAACAAGTCAGCGGGCCTGACCACCCGATTATTGCCTCTTTCCGCTTTTATGGCAAGCATGGGTTGCTGAAGGCCTATTCTACCCCAGTCCTTCATGGGCAAATGATGGGTCTAATGAATCAGAAATCATGTTACAACATAACATAATGAATCATACTGCATAACTTTGTTTAAGTTTATTGTCTTAACTCAGAGATATTCTTAGCTCTAAAGCACATTTCCATATCACTTTGTTCTCCAAACTACCTGTGTTTCCCAACTGATAACTATCTGAAACCCATAGACAACTCTGAATCCTTTTTCGTATTTTCCCAGGGTTAAAACCTGGCAGTCACACACCAGTATTATGAAATTACGTGTTTCACTAACTCGCTAATATTATTCCTATAAATCCTACCAACCCTATATTTTGAGAAGTGCTTATATTACAAAAACAGAAAAGAGATATTTTCTTCTTTGGCCTTAAACATATGTCCTACATGTTAGATGCCCACTTGGATCATGTTGATACAGTTATGGATATCACAAGAATATTTTAAAAGGGATCATTACCCATTTTTTTCAGTCTAAGTCAAGTTACGCTCAGTAAACTTAGGTTGCTGTACTGAGTTTAACAAACACTAGTAGAAGGTCATCTTCAAATTTTTTAACAAATGAAAAGTCAAAACATTGGTAGTCACATCATTCTAATAATCATTCTATGATATATCCTGAGCACTACGGCAAATACAGTCATTGGGGATGTTTGCAAAGCATCTAGACAAGATTCTCGTGACCAAATACTGTGTACAAACCCTGCTGATTTGACTGAGAGAACCGAGTGACGTACGTTTGTATTAAATGTCTTACCGCTTTGGGTTTTCTGCGTCTGAAACTCTTCAGACTGAACGGGATAATTTCTGCAGATGCCATGAAGGAAACACGGGTATATCTGGTTTTCTCAAACTGTCAAAATGTCATCACAGTCTGCTTGGGCCTGATGGTGGAACAGCTAGCTGGCTAGTGCTCCATGTCACTGTCGTACGAATTGTGAAATCTTCTCAATGTGGCTCTCGTATACACTTTCGAAACACAGAGTTTAATCAACCTACCTCTCTATTGACTGGTGGATGATTCTTCTGTTATATATCCCCTCTTTAGATGATTGCACCAGAAAAAATATTGGGTTAAGTTGTGCAACACTTATTTCATGGGCGCGGCCATATTAACAATCCGACATACGATATGCTGTAAAATTGATAAGTAAATATCTCAACTCATAAGAGTTACAGTTCACTTTGGGTTAATTATGGATTTTCTCATATCTGTCTGGCAGCGTTTATTGTGAGTATTTTCATTCAGTTTAGGAACACGTGCTTTAGCGACAACCAAAATTATTGCAAGCAATGAGTACATATAAAATGTAACTCATATACGAAAATAGTAAATATGTAATTATTTATGTTGTGTTTGCAGGGACAATTTTGATAAATGTTTCATGTAGGAGAAATACATTGGCACATACAGGTAGAATTTTAAGATATTGTTCAAAATCGAATCTTTGTATTTTGTGAATAAGCTATTCGGGATTCGTCAAATGCTTGTTTTAGAAATAACCGCAGCATCAGTCCACAAAATTTAACCAAGCAGACATCTCGTAGGCTCCAACCCACCTTGTCACCCGATGAATAAACCGTGATCATGCGAAACTTGATAAGAACGAAGAGTGTTTATTCGGTTTTGAAAGTTCTGGTGAGACCAGAGGCTAAGAGGTCAAGGGCAGCGTTTAATCAGAAAGCATTAGACATTTCATTCAGCAGACTCCGGTAAGCTCATTAATCTAGATCAGAAATGTACATGATGTACCTTTCTAATCTGCGTGGAACCTTACGACATGAATTGGGTTGGGAGACGTTAGACTGCATTTTCCCCTATCCCCGGCAATGGCATACACTGTTTTTATATTGATAGACCATATGGTTGATCTATGCAAAATAATTTTCAGTAGAGTGAACACGTGAAGATCCTGGTCAGAATTGATCTTCGGTAACCAATGCTACTAACGGGATATGGTGGTTAGGCTCACTGACCTGGTTGACGTATTTTGTCATAACAGTTGCTTAGATCAATGCTCGTGCTATTCATCACAGGATTGTCTTGTCCAGACAAGATCATATTCATATCACCACCATAAGGCTGGAACATTGCTGAGGGTGACACAAAACTAGACTCACTCCAGCTTTTAAAATAATTTCCTTCCAACCGGTACTATTTGTTAAAACATTTTGTATTCAGGTCAAAGATAAAAAAGGGAGACTTGAGCTGTTTTTATTATGTTTATTCCCTTCTCATTTCCTCAAATTCTGTCATCCAGGGACATATAGCAGCTGATAGCCTTGTATGTTGTAGTAGTCTGTCAGTCTCCCAGTCATAAGCACATTTCAAGGATTTACCTTGAGTCCTGTATTTGAGGACTCATACTCTTAATTTTCACTTTCAGGGGTCCTGGACGGCAAAATGGGGGTCTCAGACACTTAATCATTAATACTATGTTGTAATATTGTTGTAATTCAGTTACTGTTGTTGTATTTGTAATGTTTATCATGATCATCACATGTTTAGTGATCAAATCGAAGTAATACTGTAATGCGGCTAGTAGCAAACTCAGTGATAACTTTTTGTTATTTGATTGAGATTTTTACAAAAAGTATTTAGACTTTTTCTGCATCCTGTGGATGTACTAATCAATTTTGTTGCATCCACTGTCAATTTTTATGCGAACAGGACAATACTGGCATGCTTCAGTTTGCATTCAGTGACACAAGTTGTCACAAGTAGGTTTTCTGTTTATTGTTTACCACTGTACATCCAAATAATATGCAGGTTAGTACAAGTTTGTTGTACAGAATCCAGATTTGTTTAGTATCTAAAAAATATGGCTATTGCATATGAGGTTTTCCTTTTTAATAAATAACCTGGGCTTTCAAATTGCTCAATTCTAAATTAGACTCCCATTAAAAATTATGTAATGTTGGAGACTGGAGTGATGAAGCTGTTGATGTCATTTTGCAGTAAACTATGGCGGTACTGGTAGGTGGGTCCTTGGTGGAGTTTGTTATACTTATAGAATGAATGTTTTACGCAATAAAGCATATAGTTGCTTATTTACAACAATCTCCTGTTTATGATTGCATTTTATTAAGAATTTGTTTGAGGTTTCTGGTCAATTCATAGAGCAAAGTAATTGTAAGTTGGAACTATACTGATTGCTTTTATTATTTGATTCAGTTTTATAATCAGTTTATAAGCTTGTTCTGTGGAAAACCAAATTGTTAATCTGTTTCAAATGTTGAATTTGCTAACAAGAAATTCAAAACATGAATTTGCTTCAAATTTCTGCTGCAGATATTTTGCGGACATTGCAACAATGACCGATCGTGAGCTTGATGACACACAGCTGAACCTGTTACAAGAAGAATGCATCCTTGTAGATAGGAATGATAAAAATATTGGATCAGCCTCCAAGAAAACATGTCATCTGCTGAAGAATATTGATGAAGGTGAGTGGTTAAGGTGGTGGGTGTTAGGTGTGTGAGCCTCAACTTGTTGGGTGTACAAGTATGGGTCAGAGGAGGTAATATCAATCTGGACCATTGCTAATTTTAGACGATGTTTGGAAAGATTATTAATTAGATATGAGAACAAAACAAATATTGTTTATCGTTTATGTCATTATTTTTCTCAGACTAACTGACTAGCGGATGCGTTTGTCCTGGATGGAAGGGTAGCTGTGTGGTTGGTTTGCTTACAAACTGGTTTGAATCCTAAATGTCCATATGGGTGCCCTGTGATTGTTATGGCAAACATTTAGTGTTCTATCTATGTGTTTTGAAAAGATTTGGCTTACATGGTACTGAGAATACCGTAAAAATAATCCTGGTGGCAAGAGAATGTTCTGACATGTAAACATGGCTGAATGGTTTAATGCTGTACCACTGCTTTGGGGAAAATAGTAAGTAAATAGTCATATTGAAAATCAAGTCTTTTACTCAAGTCTGATACCTGTCTGCGTCAAGATGTGAGGTGTCTGTGAAGACATGAGGTCTGCATCAAGATATGTGGTGTCTGCATCCAGATGTGTGGTGTCTGTTGCAAGATGTGTGGTGTCTGCGCCAGGATGTGTGGTGTCTGCAAAAGATTGGTTTAATGAGGATGTGAGTAGATAATCCTATTGTTCCAGGAATGCTTCACCGAGCATTCAGCGTGTTTCTCTTCAACAAGCAAGGAGAACTTCTCATCCAGCAGAGGTCGGATGCAAAGATTACATTTCCAGGTTGGCATCTTTGTGTATCAGTTGGGGAAGCATGGTGATCCTATCATCAGTTTGCATTAAAATGTTTGTGCATTCACAGTGCCTGTAGAAAAGGTTCAAGTGTTACAGATGTTGTATTTAGGCTTACACTTTCTCAGTACAGTACAGAGTTTAATACCATTTTGAACCTGCACTCCCAAAGTAAAGCACCAAGTCTCCAGCATATAAAGTCAGCAATCAAACCACCTCAGCTACCATGTCTTCCCCAAAATGGAAGTCTTACAACTGGTAGTCCCATGTCTGCGCCTATCAATACACAATGCATCTTACGAAGTGGTGAAAAGTAACCAGATTTCTAGATAACCACCTGTCTGGAGGCCTATTGTATCTGGTCGGCTGTTTCAATTATATGCAGGCCCTTTTGCCCTTCAGTAAATTATCTGTCAAGGTTCTTATTCAACTTGAATCTTTCCCATATTTTTTTTGTTTTTTTTTTATTAACGTTCAGGAATCCATGATCCATCATGTTACAATAACTTACAGTTTGATCTCCTGGTATATCAGCATTTTGCGCATGGGAATGCCAACACCGGTCTTTAACAGATAAAACCTTCTGTGTTTGCCCTAGGCTTCGCTAATTTTGTAGAAACAGTGTGAAACTGTGTACACTGTATTCTAATTTGTTTTTATTTGTTTGACCTTAAACAAGTGGGCTGGCAGATTTCATTCAGAGCCTGTAGATTTTATAGGCTGTAGGTGGCAGCAGGCCCTGATGGCCATCTGGCAAGTTAAAGTATGGCAAGCACTGAATGTAACACATTGTATTTTGTATTACACTTTGTATTTAAAGTACACATTCTAGTACTTTCTTTACTGATTTATGTTGATATATTTAGTATTGAAAGACATTCAGGTCAATTTCTTTGTGCAGTTTAATTTCTATTGATAAAAAGGTTCAGAAGTAATGTTTAGCTTGAGATCGTGTGATCTGGTGTAAATCACATGACTGAAGTGGGGAGATAACCAGGGTAGGGGCAAAACAGATGGTCAGCATCCAGTCAACATACAGTGTCACCAATGGCTTAGCAACAAGTAGCAGCAGAAAATAGTTTGTACCTAAAAAAAAAGAGTTTTTGGTGTGTGGAATCATATGGGTTGTGGATGAACATTAAGGCAGATAGTAGCAACGGTGACATATTTATTATGTACACTTATTTTGCTTGGTTTGCAAGTTAGATTTTAGACTGACCTGTAAAGGTCCTGGGTAGAATTGATCTTCATTAATCCCATGGTTGTCATAAGAGGCGACCAGTGGGATCCAGGGATCATGGCTTGGTCACTGGGTTTACACTTGTCATCTTATCCCAACTGTGTAAGTCGATGCTTATGTTGTAGATCACTTGATCGTCTGGTCCAGATCCAGTTATTTACAGAAAATCACCATATAGCTTGACTATTGCTGAGTGCAGCATAAAACTGAAGTCACTAGATTTTAGAACAAAGAAATATCCATAAAAGCAGTGCTGAGTACCACTTCCATCCCCGTGCCAGGTCACTGGACAAATACATGCTGCAGCCACCCTCTGAATGTGACAGGGGAGTTGGAGGAGGCAGCAGCTGTCGGAGTTCGCAGAGCCGCTCAGAGGAAACTCAAACATGAACTCGGCATTGAACCAGAACAGGTGACATTTAAATCTCAATACAATCAGATCTTGCATTTTATCACCAACCATTTGGCCTACCAAACAAGTAAGATGACTTCTTGCATGCTTTGTTTTGTGAAAATGGGGATCAACTCACACATAATATGCTGCAACCATGCAAGTTGAATACATTCTTCCTCTGCTTTTGAAAATGAAATGGAATATTTCTTTACGGGGAAAGAATCATGGTCTTATGATTTTGCTGACATTTATAAAGGAGTTTGTCTTACCCTGCAGGTGCCTGTTGATGGGTTCCACTACCTTACTAGAATTCACTACCGTTCCAACAACGTGCCTGATGACAAGACATGGGGGGAGCACGAGATCGACTACATCCTGTTGTCACAGAGAGATGTAGATATAGTTCCTAATGAGAATGAAGTAAAGGATTACAAGTTTGTCAGTAAAAAGGATTTGAAAGAGTTGATAGGTTTGTTGCCATCTTGTTTTTTAATTCCATTTGAAATATTTGCCTAATCGTTAAACAAATGATCACTTATCATGCCATTGGCCCGAGTTTTATATCGAACAGTGGGTACAATGTGTGAAGCCCATTTCTGGTGTTCCCCCCACCATGATATTGCTGGAATATTGCTAAAAGTGGGGTAAAAGTAAACTTACTCACTCACTATTTGCTGTGTGAGTTATAGATGGTCCTTGATGACTTTTAGGGTCATTTTAATTTATCAAAATAGTTTATCAAAATTGTCACAAGAATCTTAACGTCAGTAAATCAATAGAATTTAGGGGAACATATATACAACTAAGAGATAGTGGTTTGGCAGAGTGGTCAGACAGTACATTTATCATGCCAAAGACTGTAAAATAACACACATGGGTGCAGTGTTCACAGCCAGTTTCTGATTTGGATATTACATACATAAAACCAATCAGTATGATAAACACCGGTGGCAGACATCATGATCTAAAACTCAGTCACTCACTCACTCTGTCTAAATGATAATTTTATGAGGCAGTTTAACCGTATTATCTTGTCCAATTATGCTGTACTTTGTTATTTTTCTGATTCAACCAAACTTGAGTGATGGAAAGTTTTATTGATTCTAAGGGTATCATACTGGTTAAAGCATTCACTTAAAACTCCAAAGCCCAGGTTGTGTTCAAAAATGGTCCAATATGTGAAGCTCATATCTGCAATGATGTTGCTAGAATGTTGCTAAACAAGGGATAGATCCATGCTCACTCACTGACTGTTTGAACTTTCAGCGAAAGCAGATGCTGAGGGTATCCTTCTAACTCCCTGGTTCCGTCTTGTCGCAAACAAGTTCCTGTTTGACTGGTGGGAGCATCTCAACAACGTTGACCAATACAATGACCACGCCACCATACACCGCATGTGACCAGGATGTAGTAGCTGGTGATGTAACCAATGCAGTCTGAGATGTTGCTACTGAAGATGATCCTCGATATCTCTAGGGTATACATTCCCATAAATCTCCAGTATATCCTGGATGCATCTGCTACTCAGCCTGATAATTTTATTACCTCCTTTGCTGGCTCTGCATTCTCACAGTAACCAATCAGCTCAGCCTCCATTAATGCCTAGCTTGCGAGTGTAAACAAAGATAGAGGCTGCAGCTGCAAAGGTTTGTTGGCAGTGTGACTCAGATTTTAGGGATATCATGCAGACAAACTGACAGATCCAATACTTTTGCAAAATATGCAAGGGCTTCTGCTACCTCTTTCAGAGTACCTCTGCATCATTTGTGTTGCCAAGTTACATCAGTTAAATAATTAAAAAAGCAAAAAATGAGTTGTGACTGGTACACTCAGCTTCCCAGCGTAGACACCTGACTGGATAAAAAGCCAGCTAATGTAGGTAGTAAATTCATCAGACCGAGGCATAGATGCATCCAGGGTAATGTGGAGATTTATCGGAACATATATCCAGTCGATTATCAAGGATGACAGAGGATAAATATTGCCATAATCACTGATATCCCAAATCTGTATACACTAAGTCTGCCATTACCTGTGTATCTGAATAAGGCATTGCAGTGCTGCAGGAGTGTAATGATATATCAAACTGTCATCGGCAGTGGGAAGCCAGGCCTAGTGACTCGTCACACTAAGGACCCGGGTTCAATTCCCTACATAGTTACAATGTGTGAAGCCCTTTTCTGGTGTCCCCTGTCATGGCGTTGTTGGAATATTGCCTAAAGCAGCATAAATCTAAGCTCACTGAAACAATCATTGTATTGCAGTTGCTTGCCCAGTGATTGTACAGTATTCCAAAATTCAAATTGCACATGCATACAAGTACTGGTGATCGTAAATCCTTGTAAACCAGTTGGTAAACATTAATGGTTTAATATATTGTTACACTCCTATTACAATAAGCAACAGAAATCATTAGTCAGAAATCGAAATTCCAAAACAGTTTAATTTCCAGTCTCAATGCCCAAGTGCGCAGATTGATGCTCATGTTGTTGATCACTGGATTGTCTGGTCCAGACTCAATTATTTACAGACCGCCGCAGTATAGCTGGAATATTGCTGAGTGTGGCGTAAAACTAACCTCAATCACTCAATCACAATCCAGTCTCAATGTGGATGAGCTGCTGTATCAACAACTCCAGAGTTGCTTCCCTTTGATTTGAGTGGCGGTTTTGTTAACCTTTCCGTTGTGTTCAAGCTAAGTGATGAACTGTTGCCTTTTGTAAACCTTGCCTTTATAACATGTCTCTGCAATCTTCTGAGAATTAGACCATGACATGGCTGTTGGTAGAAATGCATTAAGCTGCCCTTTAGATATGCAAGTATGGAGTACATAATGTATACAAGTCAGTAAGTCATGATGGTGTGTTGTGTGTGATATACAAAATTACAGTACATTCCTGTGAATGGTCTAACTGGGTCCATGTGATAAGTCCCGTTTTTTTTAGTTTTTTTCAAGTGCGTTTGTCTTTAACTTCTTTAAGTGGCATTTAGAAGCTGTATGATAAAGATGACCAATTTTTACAGAGACAACTTTTTTTTTGCAGTAGATGAGATGTTTAGGTGTAGATGCTAACTTAACACTTGATAACCGTTTTAGCACCTACTCTCAAACCTTGAATCTGTTGCAAAGAAGATGTTGTCTATCCTGTAAATGTTCCTCTAAATGTTATGGCAGTTTCTGTCAGTTGGGAGAAAGAATGAAATTTTATTCAATCTTACCGGTAACATGATAAAGGTTGGAAGTTGTAGATGTCAAAATCTTGTTCAAATTGTTTTATGGATATCATTTATTAATTTGAATATATTGTGTATCATGGTATATTTATTAATATATAAAAAGTACTGGAAATATTTTGTTTTGTCTTTATAATGCAGGACCTTAATTACTCTCACATGTACTACTGGTCATTATATGACTGGAGTGTTGGAGTAGCCTTGTGGTTAAACTGTTTGCTTATCATACCAAAGACCCAGGTTCGATTCCCCACATTGGGTACAGTGTGTGAAGCCCATTTCTGATGTACAGATATTTCTGGAATAATAGGGGCTATATAATAACTAAACTCCCTGTCTGTTTCTTATTCATGCTTATTTGCTTTCTCATTCCTCTCTTCCGATAGCGGAAACTTGAATCCCTTCAATTCCCTTGAAGTGAATGTACAATCACTCACCCCAAGTTACCTCCCTTTCTTCCCACCAAAAGGCACCCACGTAAGCATGACTCAGCATAAGTATCAAATTTTAATTTTCAGTTGTCTGGATTATTGTGTTTATGTAATGTGGGTTCAACCTGTCAAGGGTGAAAGACCTTCACTCCAGCCTGTCTTCTGGCATCATGCTGGCCTGTTCTGATATGGGAATACTGTTCAAAGCAGTGTAAAATCAAATCAGTCAGTGCGACAAGTTGTCCAGTTGTCTTAAGTAGCCTTCGCACAGCAAACTGAAGTTTGACGACACATGTTGACAAACTTGAGTTTGAGAGTATGAACATTTCAACTACTCACCGCCGACATTTCAGAGTTCTAAAACTGTTGTTGAGAAATAGTATCAGTCTCCATTCTCAGCAACTTTTCTCTCAAACCTGCCGTGTTATCAAACTTGAGTTTGATGTGTAAAGTGTTGTCAAACTAGTATTCAGTCAGCAAAATTGTCATGAGACTGCACTGATAGAGACATAATGCTCTCATGACAGGAAAGTTTGACAATATGAGTTTGACACGTGATAATGCGAGTTTGACAACTTTTATATTTTCAACAAAGTGTTGTCAAATCTGAGTTTGCTTTGGATCCAGCAGGTCGATGGGGTAGCCTAGTGGTTAAAGCATTCACTCGTCAGACCAAAAACTAATTCCGGCAATGATACAATGTGTGGAGCCCATTTCCGCTGTAACTGCTGTCATATTGCTGGAATATTGCTAGAAGCTGTCTTAAACTGGATGTACTACCTGATTCTTAGGCCAAGCAATGTGTAATGCTGGGTACATCCCAAAAGCACATCAGGAACTTATGATATGATGTTCAAGTCCAGGATCATCCTGTTTATGCTTTTGATGGATTCGACTGTTCAGATCAACTAATCCACAACATTGTTTAAATATGGATTAGACTCAGGCAAAATTGCATGCTCTAGAAAATTGGAATGTTTACTCATGAAGATGAATAAGGCAACACATGAAAGTACAAATGTCCCCTTTTTCCATTTCCAGAATTTAAATGGAAAAGAATAAAAGAACGCTTGCACTGACATGTGATCCCTTGTTCATTTCTACAAATGTGTGTGTGCATGCATGCATGCCTGTGTGCGTGCGTGCGTGTTTAGTTTTACGCCGCACTCGGCAATATCATGGCGGCTGTCTGTAAATAATCGAGTCTGGTCCAGACTATCCAGTGATCAACAGCATGAACATCAATCTGGACGGTTGGAAGCCAATGGCACGTGACAACAGATGACCCAATCCCGTTAGTCACCTCTTTCAACAAGCGTAGTCGCCTTTTATGGCAAGTATGGGTTGCTGAAGGCCTATTCAACCCTGTACCGTCACGGGTATGTATATCAATGCAGTAAGTAATGTTTTCAAAAATAACGCAAGCCTTTCAGGTTCATTCAGGTATTACATAATCAGCCCAGCACAAGGCAGCAAAGGGAATACCCAAGCGAGAACAAAGACTCTTTCAGTCACAACAACTACTTAGGGGAAACAATATTGAATAGGGGAAACAATATTGAATCGGTAATATTTTGGAAATCAATAGGAATAATTTTATTTTGGAATGAACTGTTTCTGTGGCACAGTTTACTGTTCATGGTAGTTTCCTTAGAAGATATTCATCATTTGAAACTATTGTGGACAGATCACATTGAGCACTAAATATACATTCAGAGGACGTTAGTGTTTCTGATACTTCCTCAGGGCAGCAGGTGCTTGTTGAAATAGTCCAGTAGTCAGGTGTTTGTAGTGAATGCTTCCTTAGAACTGAAAGCTTTGGAAAATGTCAGCCAGGTGATGTTTGAAGGTAAAAACGTCTCTCCTGGGTTTTGCAGATGCAACAGTTTGTTTGTTGAAGTGTTCTTTAAACATAAAGGATTGTTTCCACAGAACAGTGCTTGATGTAGTCTGCTGTCCGGGTGTTGTTTTCAGTTAAGGGGGTGATTCCATATGACTGTAGATGCTCGTTAAAATTGTCTGTTAGCTAGGTGTTCCCAGAAAGGTCAAAGGTTTCTGTGTGACTGCAGGTGCTTGTTAAAATAGTCAATTTGCAAGGTGTACAAGAAAGGTAAGAGTCTTTCCTGATGAGGTAGGGAACAAAAGACCCATGATTAACATGACTGATCCACCACAACCATCAGTCAAGAGGGAAGACTACTCAGTCTGTCATGGATATAGGACACCACTTTATTGTCTTCATATAAAACCAGAACCAAAGTAGACTTGATCCTGATCATAGAATTCATCTTTTCGTTTGCATCAGGCCTGACACTTGACGAAATGACTTGTCCCTGTTTCGTTCTCACAGTTGAACGAGTATTGGTTTACACCCCTTTGAGCTATTTTCCAGCTATATTGGTGTATCAAGAATGGACGCACTGTACTCATGTAGAGATGAACCCAGAGCTTCAGCATGACGGACGGACGCTTTACTCATTGGGCAACCCAGTATCTGTGTCATTTTCTACCCATGCAGCCCCTTTAACCAAGACCCATGTGTCGAATGCCTTGGTGTAAGACTTCCAGAGCATTGATCACATGCAGACTGCAACACTACAGGTCGTCATCGTCTTCGGGAAGAGCCATGTTCGTTGCATCTTCAAGTTCCTTTTCCATCCTGGCTAGAGTATCCTTGTCGATGCTGATCTCTGGTGGGGGATGACATGGCCCGGACACAAATTCCAGCTTGGGGTCCCCCACTAACTTCCTCAAGATACTGAGGAACGGCTTCTCAATGTTGTAGTTGCTCTTTGCACTGATGTCACAGTACATCAAATTCTTCTTGCGATGGAATTTGATGATTCTTGATCGTACTTTCCGGTCTGGGGCGTCGACCTTGTTGCCGCATAGCATTATGGGTATTTTGCCACACACCCTGTCAAGATCTCTCCACCAATTAGGAACGTGTTTGTAGGTTGTCATGGCAGTCACATCGAACATGATGATGCTGCACTGAGCCTGTGGAAGACATGAAGGAAATGGGAATTAGGTCAAAGATTTCAACATCATCGATCGAATCTGGCCATGGCTGAGAGCATGAACTACAATTCGAGTCGTAGGAGATTGAACTAGTCATCATGCGAGATTGGACTAGTCACCATGCGAGATTGGACTAGTCGGTCTCTATTGTAACCACCAGGTTACTTTCCTTTCCAACCTGTGAAGATCTGCGCAAAAACTGATTGTCAGCACCCCATGCTAGTTATAAGAGGCGACTAACGAGATCGGGTGGTAAACCTCCCTGGCGTGGTTGACACATTTCATCGTATCCCAGTTACTTAGATCGATGCTCATGCTGTTGATCACTCGATTGTTTCGATTACATGTATTTGCAGCAAGTTTGCTGGAATATCGCTGAGAGCCGCGTTAAACAAACCAACCAACCTTCCTGGACAAGCTTTGAGTGCTACCCACTACATGAAAATCTCAGTCAAAAACCCCCAAAGGCTTTAATCATCAATTGATGTTAAATTATATATTATTTCACAAATGGCAAGAGAAATTCTGAAATGGCGATAATTGTTATAGTCAGTTGTGAGAAAACAGCTATATTTACCCTGCTATGAATCCCTCCCGCCGCGCTATGTAAACACACGATGGGCGGCAGTGTACGGGCTGGACACATGAAGTATCATAATCAATTCCGTTTAATTATTTTAATGAACGGCAAACTAATATTGTAAATACCACGATAACTGTGCGGCGGCCTATTTGTACAAAGCAGTAAGGTGGTCGTAAGTCACTAAGGTAACCTTAGTGCAGTTTTAAAGAAAGGGAGTTAAGGTTAACCTTAGTAAATATTGCTTTGTGAAAGGAGACCGAGTACATTTGTTTTACCACTTTGTTACACTACACATTCACTCACTCAGGCACTCACTCATCAACTAATACACCCACTCACCCACCCACCGACTGACTCTGACGTACAGTCTTACCCCAATGTAGTATCCGTCACGGAGCACTCCAAAGTTCTCCTGTCCAGCAGTATCCCACAGGTTGAACCTCACAGGACCACGGTTGGTGTGGAAAAGGAGCGAGTGGACCTCAGCTCCCACTGTAGCAATGTACTTCCTCTCGAACTCACCCGTCAGATGGCGCTGCCAACAAACATGATAATTATGAAATCAAAGTAATGTCGACAAGAAGCATATCTGCACTTGGGCCAGCAGTCATGTAACAGGACTAGACATAGGTCGGGTTACTGGGGACCAGATTCGAACTCAGACTACCTCTCTGGCAAGGTTGTAATAGATAAACCTATCGTAGATCTTTATAACAGGCAAGTCCAAGTAAACCGATCCAAGAAGTATTTTTGTAGTTTCTATAAAGATGTGTGCATGACCACCCCAGAGGGCGCATAGGTGTGTCTATTTCGTCTTTTTTTAAGCAGGGATCCCGAACTTTCAATATGGATAAGAAGTAGAAGCGTAAAAATATTTTTCAAAGACAGACATCTTATGAACGTGTCGTCATTTCTCATTGTTACCATGCCAAAACAACACATAGGGTCACGTGCACAACGCATTAGCCCCAAATTTCATGCAAATTCCACGCCATACACCAATCAAGAGTGTTTACTGTTCAAACAACTATGGTGATGAGGAAGTGCAAGTGGGGATGCACTCTCAAATCGTTCTTTATTTTCATATCAACATTGACTCCGTCATAGCTCCAATCGGACATTAAGAAATTAAGTTTCCCTACTTTCGTTTCGGAGTATACATACTCCTGATCACGGGTTTCATCGACCCAAGTCTAAGTAAATTTATCCTCAGTATTATCTTAATATATCAATATATCGGCACAAAATGGTTATGCTTGCCATAAAAGGCGACTATGCTTGTCGTTAGAGACGACTAACGGGATCGGGTGGTCAGGCTCGCTGACTTGGTTGACACATTTCATCGGTTCCCATTTGCGCAGATCGATGCTCATGTTGTTTATCACTGGATTGTCTGGTCCAGACTTGATTATTTACATGTAGTTGGAATATTGCTGAGTGCGGAGTAAAACTGAATTCTAAGATGCTTCGGTGAAAGATCAAAGGCGCCGACACTACTTTATCAGACGATCATGTGCAGTTTTTGCATTACGTCACAATGCGTTGACGCCACTGCGCCATTCCTGTCTTCCCCCTCGTAATCGAGTTAGCCCTGTGCGAGGATTCTTAATTTAGGTCACAGACACCGCCGTTTGTTTTCTGCCATAGGTTAATCGAAATTAGGCTTATTAAATACGCCATCTTAGAAAAGAAATACAGTTCGCTCTACCACTATGTATAGTGTAATCAGGGAGCCATAGAGTATCCCTGGTGTAATAAAGCACAGTTTCGCCCTGACCTATTATATCGTTAAAGCACTCGTACGCAAGCGTCCTCGTGCTTTAACTATAACAGTTCAGGGCGAAAGCGTGCTTATTACACTATACATGGTGGTAGAACGAACTGTATTTCTTCACTCACTCACTCACTCACAAAATGGTGGAAATAATGCCGATGCCGCGTAAAATGTTGACTCACTCACTCACTTCTTGAATGTGTATTCGTATTATCAGTATTCAATACTAGACACATTTCAGTCAGATACTTGTATTTACTTCAATACTGTCCTTATCCCAATTACCATGGTACCTCTATTACATTAAGACTGACAATATCGCCTTGCGGCAGGGAACTCTGATTTTTAGACTGAGTGAGTTTAGTGTTTCCTCAAACTATTGATACGCTTTGCATCATTCAAACAGAACTTTCCCCACTTCTGTTCGAAATTAATCGAGAAACATATCATTTTTAAAGTCAATGGCTATGTTGTCATAAACCCATCCAATAAATATGCAAATGAGACTATTGGGAAATACCATGGACAGATATTCACGTTATGTTTACTTGCTCATTAACTATTGATTCACGTTGTGTTTGGAGTGGGTTTTTCCTGTGTGGGTGATTCTGCATGCAAGCAAGTCTGAGAGTGTCAGTACTATGTGTAATGGGAATTTTCAGTCAAACAATAAACATATGCGTGTACTAAAGTGACTTGAATGAAAATGCGGATTGAGATTCCTTACTTATATAAAAGAAAACAGTAAATGTCATTTCAGTTTTCAATATTTTAAGATTTTATATAATAAAAATATAACTTTAGAGTGGACATAACTACGATCGATATACGTTTTTCACATTCTAAATATTCTTCATGTATATCACGAACTAGCAAAGAAGGCACATTGGTGTATCAGTGTTAGTAACGTCGTTTTCTGTTGACGAGTTAACTCCTTAACAATGATAAAATAATTATTTCTTTACCTTGCAAAAAGTCGTTTTGCCGACTGATCCGTCTCCTATTAGAACCAGCTTAAACGTCGGAATTGACTCATCCATTTCGGGCAATTTTCTTCAAGCGTCCGACACGGGTTTGACGTTCGTTCTTGAACAAAATCAGCACTGTGAAAATACGCAGTACGTCCCGCCCGTTATATAGAGGAGAACCGGTTCATGTCTGTCCGAATCCGTTTAAACCGACCGGGATTGCTTTAAACGAGACGGAACCACCCCAGCGTCAACTGTGAAACACAGCGATGCTCAAAAAGTAGGCCTGATCAATATGAAATCGTTTTTCATTGAACTGATTGAAGTTTGAAGGTATATCATGTCACGTTTGTATAATATCAAACCAGCATCTACATCCGAACATATTCCGAACTCATTCCTTACTTGTATTGTGATCTTGTTATCGATCGATTTAGTTGTGTACAACACAGAAATCATGTTTAGTTGTATACAGTACAGAAATAATTACTTCCTCTGTTTATTCAACGGTGAAATCTTTAAAATATATGACAGAAATTGTTTTGTTGTTTCATACATTCTTTTAGTTAACACTGCGAATATTTACATTCACTGGGTATTGCACAACGGCATGAAATGTCATGTTGGAAGCCAGCCAAGCATGATTCATACGTCACAGGATACTTTCATTAGAGTTATCTCCCTTTATTGATCCGTTTACAATTATGTGTAATTCAAGCTGATAATCGATGTACACGGGTAGATTGGCTATACATGAATTACATAGAATGTACACAGATAGATAATCGGTTCTGGGATTGAACGCTGGCCTCTTGTTAACTTATTATGTTTGTGTAATATAAAGATTGTAATTTACATAATAACAACGTTATTGCACTTCTCGTGTGTGTTTGTTACGCTGTGCATCGATGGACTGTATTTAGGTTTCTACCAAGCCCCGTGTCTGTTGTACGGGGACACTTTTTCCATTATTTTTTCCATTACCAGCGATAAGGTGTCTTTTGTAGTCATATTCAGTGAAGTGAAGTCCCTTGTCGAACGCCATTTATTTAAATCAAAAAGAAATAACGAAGACACGTCCTTTAATCTGAACGAAAACAAGTAATATTTCTTATTGCTCGCAATTTTCAGTCTAGATAACCAAAACATTTTTATGGAAACGTTGTTCTTCTTCAACTCCAGAAGATGCGGGGTGCTCGCATCCGTATGACACTGATATTGACAATTATCGGTCTAAATAACCGAAACATAAAAAGCAAAGTTTGTAAGGTCATACAAAAACTATTTTATTTTATTTTATTTTTCTTCAACTCCAGAAGGAGCGGGACATACACATTCGTGTGACCTGGCTAGTGACAGGGAATCGATACTTCCTGGTTTAAGCCGCGTCAGTCTGAAGTGGAATGCACGGCTTGTAACGAGGGCTTTTGTTACTTGCTTGTCTACAGACGAGATGAATATACAAAGGACATTAGTCTTTTCAGGTGAAATAACTGGTATCATGTCGATTATGAGTTGGTGCTTGTGTGAGTTGGGTACACTCCTATTTAGAAAATTATCTTTAAGCAGTGTTTTGTTGTTGTTTTGAGTGTGATTTTTGTTTTGTCTATTTTGGTTAATTGTTTATTGTATTGTGTGTTCGCGCGCGCGTGTGTGTGTGTGTGTGTATGAGAGAGAGGAGGGGGGGCGGGAGAGAGCTAAAGAGAGAGGGATGGGGTGGTGGGGGTTGGGGGAAGGGACAATCAGTGAAAGAAAAGGGGTGGGGGTGTAGGAGTTATAGGTCATAGATTTTCACTTTGTCGAGCTGCACCTAATCAATATCTGTAAAGTACCCTCTCATTGCGAGGATTAAAGATTTAAAGGATTTTTTTTTTAAATATAAAAATGTTGAGATGACTTCCCAACTTGAAGCGCTTCACAGTACAATACATCTAGACACATTGTTGTACTGTGAAGCGTTTCAACACTTGGGTCATCTCAAAATTTTATATTTAAAAAAAATCTTTGTTCCTAGCAATGACACGAGGGCCTGCGCAAAGAACCTCATCAAACACAACCCTCTCGTTCTCGTTATTTCTTCCGAGGACCGAAGGTTGCAGTTGGAATTGGAACATTATTTCAATAGCTGCAAGTTCCATTTTTACAGCCTGCCACATATTTAATAATAGTTATTTGCTCTATTTGTATATGGGCGTTAATAACACTGTACGAGAAATTATATATATGAGCGTATATGAATACATTTGCATGTTTCACATTTTGTATTTAGAATAAATACACGTGCACCTGGCTAAAGAATTAGATCATGGCAGAAAGAGGAAGGCCCAAGGCTGGAATGACTCACTAGCGATACAGCTGCGGGCCAAGCCTTAATGCATCCCTGGCAATACATCGTCGTGTAGCACGGGGTACACGTGTGTTGGACACTTAAGTTCGGCCAGTACATGAATTTCCTATACTTAAGAGCATTGTGGGTTTAAGGGCAGAACAAATGTGCACAACGTGTACATGAGATCGACCCTGGAAACACCCACTTCTGGTATTACAGGCCATATTGCAATTCAGACATTTTTCAGTAACGTTTTGATATTTATTTTGTTTGGTCATACCCGGTTTCCCAATGTATATTCATATTTGCCCTGATTTTCAAACGTGCTGAAAACATATACTACTCTGACGGTATTGCGAGGTAAATATTGTAAACCGTTTCCGAATGTTCCTATCGATACGAATAGCTCCCCAGCAGTGTAACGGCTAGGCTGAGGCGACTAACTGGACCGTAGGGTCGGGTTCGGTGAATTGGTTGATGACGTCACGTCTCTGATTGCTGAGATTTCCTGGATGTAAACCCACTCGAAATTTCACCCTTGGGCTTAAAACGGGATATTTTCTCCCGTTATTAAGCCCATGGACCTAAATTAATGTTTCAAGTTTTATTGTTTACAGTGACGTCCCTCTGCAAAAGCACATGCACTTCAGCACTTCAGCATTTGTGACGTTTGTAGATTAGTTACAGGTTTTCACATGTACAGACTGTTTTTAACAACTGAAAGTTTCAGAAGCTTTTAACCTTGCGTTCTTTAATGACTGTTCATTTTTCATGTGTTCTGCATTATTCCGTTTATATTAAAGTTTGTTCCGTTTTACTATCTATTAGAATCATTTTCTTCAGTTACAAACATTTCCCGAATTTAAAGCCCTGGGCTTAATTGAGGGGTTTATATTTGTTAACAAGAGCGGTCATTTTCCGTTACGCCCAGGGCTTAAATACGGGAAATCTTGGTACGTGACATCTCTCATTACGTAGACGTTACTAAAAACATCAATCACTGAACTGTCTGGCCCAAACTCCATTATCTACCGACTGTCGCCATAAAAAGACAGATAAAGGATAAACAGGAAAACGGCTAACAATAACCGCCTCTCTCAAGATATATCACAATATCATTTTGGATTTATGGCCAAATCTCCACCAACCAGCAGGCCTACTCAGTCAATTCACGTGTGAAGACCCTATTTGTCCTACGGCAAACTGTATCTTGACACACCCTTTCCATATCAGGATGTTCTGTTTCATCTGGGGATAAAGGAGATTATAACACAATATAACAGTTCCCAGTGACACGGTGTTCAGAAACATCTCAAAACACACAAGGCGAATATGCCAACAGATACTGAGCTTGAATTAATACTCATCGGTATTGTATATGACGTATGTGTATCAGGGGCGGTAGGGTAGCCCAGTTGTTAAAGCGTTCGCTCGTCACGCCGAAGACCGCGTTCGATTCCCCACATGGGTACAACGTGTGAAGCCCATTTTCTGGTGTCCCCTGCCGTGATATATCTGGAATATTGCTAAAGGCGGCGTAAAACTAAACTCACTCACTCACTTAATTATATGTATCATCTCCATGGAATGATATTAAATTCAATTTTAAGGTTTGCATGAGTGCGTGAGGTTAGTTTTACGTCGGTTTTAACAATATTTCAGCAATACCACGGCGAGGACACCAGAACTGGCCATCACAATACTGTACTAATGTGAAGAATCGAACCTGGGTCTTCGGTGTGACGAGTGAACGCTTTAACCAATAGCCTACCCAACCGCCATTTTTAAATGAGTGAGTGAGTTTAGTTTACGTCGCTATGGACAATATTCCAGCAATGTCGCGGCGTTTGACGATGGAAATGGGATTCTGTCGTTGCATCCATGTGGACATTCTCTTCCCACAGTGGTTACTTGTCATATCTTCTTAAAGTAACCTCTGTGGGAAGAGAATACCATGTGGAGTATCGAACCCTTTCTTTCGACTTGACGAGCGGACGCTTTAACAACTAGGCCTCCCCGTCTTACCTTATAAGGGTGAGTGAGTGAGCTAGATTCTACGTCGCTTTTGGCCATATGCCAGCAATATCACGTCGGGGGCCACCAGAAATGGGCTTCACACATTGTACTCATGTGGGGAATCGAACCCGGTTTTTCGGCGTAACGAGCTAACGCTTTAGCTACTATGCTATCCCACCACCCGAATTAAAAGGTGAAGTGGATGTCTCCTTTCGCGTCTCCTTTGCATCTTTCACAGATAGCTGTCTGTGGATTTTCGATGATGTCCCCATACTAAACAATATTGTAAATGATTATAATCAGTATTATATTTTTCACAGTCAAGTACAAATTCAAGTACCTTTTTCGGTTAAGTCCCACCCGGAATTTGAACCGTTACTCAGGGAGTTACAAATGTTGAAATCTGATGACTGATCGTCTAGACTACCTATAATGTGTACCAAAAGTGGAACATTCATGCAACTGTGTTTTCATATAATACAAATCAGTTTGACCAAAGTTTGAGACGACCCCTCATTTACACCAAGTAGACACTCGTGACGAATCTTCATTATAGACCGTAAGCTCGTATCGCGTCAATTTGTTTCAAAATAAACACTTTCAAGCACACTCGATTGTTCTGACTCGCCCAAGTAAACAGAGCAAGTGTATATAAGCTGTTCGATCGATTTTATGGCTCCGTTTCCTTTTATGGGGAACTAGCTTTTAATTCCTTTGTCTAGTAACTGACTAGTGTCTGCGTGTCTAACACTATTGGGCGTATGGGGCACTGATTATATGTATAAACATATGAGGCCTACGGTTTTGCTTACATGTCCTGACTGTATATGCAAACTCTATTCTAAGTCTCAGATTCCTAACGCTTGTCCACGCCATGTTGTTCTGTGCATCGTTTACACTTAAAATATATACGTGTGAACGTCACTTTAGCTTTCCAGACCAACGCGTTGGCGAATTATTTCATACTAACTCCACGTTTAGCCAAGGGCCATCTGCCCATATATGTAATCAGCGCGCTGTGCTTAGGTACATGGTAATCAGCAGAGGCAAAAGAGGCAAAGAGTTCAGTGATGTACGACGACTCCATGTACTCCCCACTGCCCCACCTCTCCCAGATATTAAGAGTTGCTTCTGTCAACGTTACTTCTTGTCAATGTCATTACCTGCGTATATACCCCCGACCCCCACCCCTCCATTTTTCCAAATCCTGAATCTCAACTAGATCTATTCTAGGACCGTCAAATAAATTTCCATTAATATAAAGCAAACTTACGGTCAAACAACGATCATGTTGAACCGAACCACACCCCCACACCCCCAAAAAACAAAAAAAAAACCCCGAAAAACCCAAAACACCTGAAACATCACCCATCCCGACAAAAAGAACCAGAAACGACTTTACCCTAGAGAAATAGATACCCACGTAACCCAAGCCCTAATTTTCACTGTTAGCCCGTTGTAGACCTAACCCCGTTCAAGCTACCTCTGGATCTGCCTATGAAATATTATATTATGGTTTCAGCTCCCAGTAATATGGTAAAAGTAGTTTACGACATTGTTTATATTATTTGTGACAGCTATTGACATGGATGAATGGTCGTACAGTACTGCTGAATCGCAACAGTCTAAATAGGTTGTTATCAGTATTATTGATCATTAAACGATATTACACGTGGCAATTTCGAAGCGCCTGTCGTCTGCTAGGACTGTTTTAGAGTTATGGACCCTTGGCGTGACGTCATTGAGCATGGCGAACTTCTGAAACTTTGTGACAGGTGTCCAAAACAAACTTATAATATTTCAGTAACTGCAAAAATGAGATTATTTTCACGTTACAAGAGGATTAAACTGAGGACTGTCGCTTTATTTGCAGTAGCGGCGATTGCAGTATATTACATCTATAGCAACTGGTATGCCTTCACGAGTTGGGAGACGCCGGACGAATTGCTCTCTCTTCGGAAAAAGCGATATATGGATTATCAGAAAAGTGAACTTAAGCGGACTGGACCGGGTGAATTAGGAGAAGGAGTTCATTTGGAAGGGGAAGAAAAAGCAAAAGCAGAAAAGCTCATGGTTAAAGAAGCGTTTAATATAATTGCAAGCGATAAGATAGCCCTCGACAGGGGACTAAAGGATGTTAGAGAACCCGAGTAAGTATACTGTGTTCCGTAAAACTCAACTTACCGTATTCACCGTAGTTTATGTCATTCATAACTTGACTTTTAATATGGTTAAATAACTCACCAGACTTATTGTTTTATGTTTTTGTCGGGCATGTTATCCCCAATGCATTTGTTGTTTACATACAACTGCATGTGAAGTTTATGCACTGGTGACCGGCTGTAACTGCCTTGTTCAAACAGGATCCGCATTTCATCTCTGACAAGGTTGTAAAAGACTGGGAGCATTCAGTTAAAATTTGCTCTTTTCTTACCCTCAAATTGATATTTCTTAATACAATGTAACAGAAATAATGCAAATGTGGTGTAAATATTATCTCATTTATTTAATGAAACTGGACGTTAGTGAAGTATATTGAAAAAATGAAAATATTATTGTTGAATAGTAAATGTAAATTATAATTATTTCACTTTGTGTGGTTATGGAGGTAAACAATAAATATATTTACAAGATTACCGACTATGAGTATGCATAAGATCCACGAGCAATGCAATATAGTGTTGTCAACATGCATGGTATATAATACCTTATATATTCAAGTGTGGTCAGTAAATATTAAACCGACTCATATGTTAAAAAAATCCGTAATCAACAATAATTGTCTGTTCATATACGTGATAAGAAGATTTATCTCCTGGGGAATATTGTGTCCTAGTTAATGCAAGTCATGTGTTATTGTGATCTTTGAGAGAGTTTATAATTATGACTGGTGCTTATGTACTTTAGTGTGTTATTTTGATCGTGTCAACTTATTAGCTGCACCCTTGGCCGAGTGACTATTGAACAAACTCCTTGATCTGCTACATGGTATTTATGTTGATCATCATGTTTATGTTGCAGAATTCCCACAGAATACCATCATGATCATATATTTGCTGCCACCAGATTTTATTGCAACACTTTTATCTCCAACATACTGTCTTATGCATGTGTCATCTTTCAATGAAATGCAGTGTTCAGTTTACAAAGAATAATACCTTTCATTCCCAAGATAAGTTAACATGTTTGGGGTACATAGATTGATACTTTTGAATTACACGAAACATGGCACAGATATATGATGTGTGCATTTTCTTGATTTTTTTCCCTCCACTTTTGACAGATGTAAGACAGTAACACATCCGAAGGTACTACCCACTGCCAGTGTTGTGATCATATTCCACAATGAAGCTTGGTCACCACTGATACGCACTGTCCACAGTGTAGTGAACAGATCGCCGCCGGAGTACCTCCATGAAGTCATTCTCCTTGATGACTTCAGCGACAGAGGTGAGTGAGTGAGCAAGCGAGTGAGATTATGGGTGAGAGAGTGGTGTAATGATTCGTCAATACGCATCGATGTATGGATCCACAGGTTGCCAATACAGTGAGACATAACAAAGTTTTACGTTGTTGTATATCCCGATGCAATACTTCGAAAGAGTCACGATACATCAATGTTTATCTTTGAATATTGTTGAGTTACGATATCCGTCAAGATAAAAGACTTACTTTTGTTTGAGGATAAAAATATATGCTTACTTAGCATTAAAATAATATATTTGTTCCCTTCATAAGTAAACGTTTTCTCGGAAATCCTTGCGTCAAGAACTGTGTCAGACATAGCACTTGCATGTTATCAACATTCACAATGTCTGTGTATAAATTTAATTGTCTCGTTTCCAAGTGAACATTGATCAACGTTGGAGGAATTTGGTGAAATATTTAAAAATTGGTTTTGTTTTGATTTTAATGTGTTTATAGTTGTTGTTAGAATTAAAGATTTTATTATCGTGTTACGTTACGCATCTCCACCCTTATAATGGGATTCAATATAGAATTTCAGTATCACAATATATCATATCGCAGGTTGTATGCCAATACCAACACTAGTGTATGTGAGATTGAGCAAGGGAGATATTTTTCAAGGAATCTAAATTTAGTTACAATTAATTCTTTCTCACTCTTAGTATTTTTAGTGGGTGAGTGTGTGAATACATCTGAGTGATTACACAACATTGAGTACTCAAAAGGGATGCCGATTTTATTTCAAACTGTTCATCTTTGTGAATTGTCTGAACCCCCATTTGAGGACAGTAGTAAGTTTTCAGCTGGAAACCAATTTTCCTGTCCCCTTCCCTGACACAAGAATGAGTGCGTGAGTTTAGTTTTGCGCCGCACTCAGCAATATTCCAGCTATTTGGTGGCGTTCTATAAATAATCGAATCTGGACCCAACAGTCCAGTGATCAACAGCGTGAGCATCAACCTGCACAGTTGGGAACTGATGACATGTATCAACCAAGTCAGCGAGTCAGACCACCCAATTCTGTTAGTTGCCTCTTATGACAAGCATAGTCGCCTTTTATGGCAAGCATGGGCTGCTGAAGGCCTATTCTATCTCTGACCTTCACGGGCCTGACACAAGAGTGGGTATTGAAGTGTATGAATGTGGGAGATTTATCTAGGATTGTAAACTTACTGCCAATTGATGTGTTTCCAAAATTGGAATTTTTGTAGTTCCATATTTTTTTTTATTCAGTGTATTTGGGTATGTTTACAAAGATACATGGATGCAGTGGTGCAATATATTTAACTGCAGTGTATATCTAATAGTATGTTCTTGTAGCTTTATTGACATGTGAACATCTGCAGCCTAGGTGCCCTTCCACAAAGTGTATTTTATTTAATATGAAGGTTACTGGCTGTTTCCCCTACATTACAGACTTATCCCTCACCTGGGCCCTTATTCTCGAAATGTTCATAGCCTTAAGAATGGTCTTCAGAAGTTGGTAGGGCTACAAACGTTTTGAGAATAGCTAGCCTGCTGTTTGAGCTCATAAAGGTCTTGGTGCCACAGACCAACCTTAGCGCTATGATAAACTCCCATGCTTTATCATGGCTACTGTTCATTGTAAGATCACTTTGCTCACTGCTAAGATCCTGCTCACTTCTGTTTCAAATCCACAAAAGGCAACATTTTGAGACTTACAAGAACTAAGTTGAACGAATGTTTGTATGACAATTTAAGCGTTATTTTATTGTATTTTTTGTTAAATGATGTAAAAATATTTGGGTGTATGGAAAATTTTGAAGAACATAGAGATGATAACATTGCAGAATGATAAACCATCCTGATACACACTTCACAGTTGAAATTATTAGCAAGTTTATGTTTCCTTCTCTGATGGTAATGCAATGTCCGAGTTTTAACTTCTTTTTACACTGAATACACTCAGACGTTGACATTTTCGGAACAAACCCTATTCGGTCGAATAGGGGACCAAATCGTGCAGAATCGCAAGCCTGACACTGAAAAGTATGAACATAGGTTTGAAGCTTAATACAATAGGGGGTTGATGCACTACATCCCGATGTCAAATATTCATGATTAGACTCATGGTGACGAAAACCATTATGGACTACAGCCTGTTCATCTTTGATGATATTTATGCTGTTTCAGGATGCTATGGTTGCCATGTTTGGATGCTGTGACAGACGTTTTGTGCGCTTGGCGACAAGTTTTGTTTCCATTTCAAACAATTAGTTTTCCGTTACAGGGAGTTTGTTTCGGTTTTAGAGGATATTGTGGCAGTTTCTGGTGATTTTTCTTCTGTTTTGGTGTATATGAGTACAGTTTTGATGATTTGTTCACCGTTTGTATATATGGTAGGCTTTGCTCAGTGCTGAGATCACTCTGCTCAGTGCTAAAATGATCATACCTCACCTACTTCATTGTGGCTAATGGTTGTCATTAAATCTTAATGCTCAGTGCTGAGGTAATCGTAAATCAAATGCTTATTATGGCTAAGGTGAATGTTTGTTGTGCTTTGCTCAGTTCTGAGATGATCGTAGCTCCATGCTGTAACATGGCTAATGTTTGTCGTAAGATCACTTTCCTCAGTGCTAAGATGATTGTAACTACATGATTTAATATGGCTGTTTGTTGTAAGATTACTCAGTGCTGAGATGATCATAATTTATGCTCTAACATGGCTATTGTTTTTTCGTAAGAACAGTTTGTGGAACAAGATCCTGGATTATTTATATAAGACACCTCTCCTGCTTTGTTCCAGCCGGTCTGGGCCAGGAACTGGTGGACTTTGTATCCAAGACGTGGCCTGACAGCATTGTTCGTATTGTCCGCACCAAGGAGCGAAGTGGACTGATCCGTGCAAGAATTGCTGGGGCTAAGGCTGCCACTGGTGACGTGCTCATTTTCCTTGATTCTCATTGTGAGGCCAGCCCTGGATGGTGAGTACATTTTTGTGTTCATTATTTAGTATGAAAGTAAACATGGTAGGTGGATTCTTGTCAGTAATGGGGTAGCCTTGTGGTTAAAGCGTTGGGTCGTCACACTGATGGATACTTTGTGTGAAGCCAATTTCTAATATCCCCACCATGATATTGCTGGATTATTGCTGAAAGTAGCATAAAACTAAAATCACTCACTCATGCTTCAGGGCCTAGATTTTCAAAGGTCTCTTAATACTAAGATAGTCACAAGTTAATGTTGGTGGCACTAACGACTATCTTAGTGCTAAGAGAGCTTTGAAAATCTAGGCTGTGAGCGCAAGGCTTTCAGACACACCCTTTCTTTTTATTGCTGCATCATCTGAAATGATTATTCGCGATCAAAGTATTCAGTGTCAGCCACGACAATGATAGCTGACTGACTCCCTTACTTTTCTTATTCAGGCTGGAGCCATTGTTGGCCCGTATCAAAGAGGACCGTACAGCAGTGTTGTGCCCAGAGATTGACAGTATTGATAAGGATACTCTCCAGTATGGGAGTACAGGAAGCTTCTCGGTGGGAGGATTCTGGTGGAGTCTGCACTTCTCCTGGAGACCCATCCCACAGAGGGAGCGGGAACGCAGGAAGTCTATGATTGATCCAATCAGGTAGAAGATTTTGTAAGAATATTATTTCTGGAGTCAGGATTGAATGTTCTGCCCAGAAAGGGCTGAAGCTCCTTGGAATGAAATTGACAGTTGAAATACTTGACACCTGGTGTTTCAGTACATTTTTCTCATTCACACACAGACACTTGCACAGTACAGTAGCCATTGTGTTTCGTCATCATGTTGAAGTCAGGGGTTCAATTCCCTAAATGGGTACAACATATGAAGCCTGTTTCTGGTGTCCCACATAATGATGTTGCTGGAATATTGTGCCAGAAATGGTGTAAAATTAAACTAGCTCACTCACACCTGTACATGTACACAAGGCTTAAGTAGTCACTGACATGGGAGATATGAGTGTATATGTGGATATAGAGTGGTATTTTTTAGAGAAGATATAAACAAATTCAACCCGTGAAGGTCCAGTTTGAATATTTAAATATGTGACCACTTTCATATGTAAAAAGAAGTCCCTTTGGGACAATGAAGTATTGTTATTGTCATTGTCATGTAAGCTTTAATAAAACCATCATTCTTTGCTCCTTCAATTATATTGTTATGCAGAACAAATATACCTAATTGTACAAAAATGTTAAGTTGACTACTTTGTTAGCAGACATTTTTGTGGTCACACAAGCAAGAAGTGCAACCCTTCATGCACACATTGTTCGTTATGACATCACAGTCTGAGATAAAAGAGAGCCCAATTACAGGCTCTCTTTTGTTTGTAAAATTTGGAATTAATTTCTCAATTACTGAGGTTTGCATTTTAAAGAAAAAAAGACACAATATGATTTTGTTTCTGTTTGTCTGCTTGTACTCTAGGTAACATTCCTTTTCAAATTCAGAACATCATGATTAACCTACTGTGCAAGGTAATCTGTTCTTTGGCTTGGTAAAAGTATACCTTATGCTGTGAATAAATATCCTGACTTACAGTCCAAACATTCTCGTTTCATATATTATGGATTTGGGGTAAAACATTTGGCTGGTAGTTCATTTTTTTAATGTGTTTGTCTAATTCTGATTTCAAATATATATTTTTTTTACTAAGTTGTTTTAAAAGAAAAAGCTGAAAGAAAAATTGTGAAGGAGAAGTCTATGATCAATTTTTAACAATTTGTCAGTGTATTCTCTGATATTATTATTAATTGAAACAAGTTTGAGTTTGAGCAAATTTGCTCAAAAGTGTTGTTTTCATAGACTAAAGTGTCAAGCACTTAACACCTTCATTTGTGTCATGATTTATTTTATCACTTCTGTATGTAATCTAAATGCACTGATCTATGTAACAGCTGGTGTATAACATGCTATATTGCCATTAAATTGGAAAATCAATAGAAACGTGTGACAGACCAATAGAAACCTGTGAGGTGTGTATGGATCAATATCTCCCGCCAACCCAGCTGTTATTGTAGTTATAGTGAACAGAAAACTTATGATAATCTTGTCTAATGTATCTGTATCAGTGTCATGCTTATTGATTGTATCTTATATGCTGTTGAAAGTGTTCTGTTCTGTACTATTTTAACATCTTTGTGTTACTGATAGCTATCATGAAGTAGCAGATTTTCAATATCTGCGATTAGTAGAGCTGCAATCTTGCAATCTCGCAGAGTTTAATATCATTATGAATATTTGGAATCAAATAAGATATGAGGTAATGAATATAGTAACACGTTATCAGCTGAAGTATCATTCATTGTATTTATTGAAACAATCACAAGATATTTTCTTTGGCGTGTTTTTGAACATATTGGCAATGTCAGTCCCATATTTTCTTAACATAATTTTGTAAATGTTTATGGTGGTGGTCAGGTAGCCAAGTGGTTCAAGTGTTCACTTTTCATACTGAAGACCCAGGTTCAATTCCCCACGAGTACAATCAGTGAAGCCCATTTCTGGTGTCCCCTGTCGTAATTTTGCTGGAATATTGCTGGAATATTGCTGAAAGCAGTGTTTGATAAACCTTATGTATGAGTGAATCATACCAGACCAAGTCGTTAGTTTAATGTATGGCTCATCTGTGTGTTGTCAATTTGCCTGTATCTTCTCAAAGTACAACAGGAATTATCTTTTGAAAGTACGGTAATATTTTACTTTTCATTTTTGGTCATGTTATCCCGCCTTTTTCTCTCAAGACATGTTTTCTTCATCATGTCACTCTTCTTCGGGGTGCCAGATACATTCATTATTTGTCATCATGCTAATGAGTTCTGTGGATTATATAATTAAGGCTGAAGGGGTCATTGTCAGCACAGATACTACTGATGTATGCCCCATGTACTTTACTATACTCAGAAAGATACCCTAAACAAAATCAAACTACCGAAACATACCTCCTACCCTAAAGGGCAGACAAGTCCATTTTCCACAACCTAAAACTGCATGTAGTTGTTACTGTTCAACTGACTGCGAGTGGTATTGTGCTCTTTTGTGCCCATTTCTTATATAATATTTAGTACAACAGTATGACAGTTCCAATCAGGAAAATGGCCTAATGGAGAATGGACCCATGCTAGGGTATGATCCTGAATTCATTTCTGTACACATTCAGATTTTGACGGGACTATGTATAGGAAGTACCTGTCCTGACAATGACCTTTCAGCTGTATTTTCGAATACAACAAGTGACTTTTGGATTTTCTCCCCTGCAGGTCTCCAACAATGGCGGGAGGATTGTTTGCTGCAGACAGAAAATATTTTTTTGAAATAGGATCGTATGATCCTGGAATGGAGGTTTGGGGAGGAGAAAATTTGGAAATATCATTTAGAGTGAGTGTTTGATTGTTTGATGGAATGTTTAGTAGTTGCTTATGAAAGTATCCTTAATTTTCCAGACTTTGATCGAAGTGCACATTATGTCTCCTCAGTTTACTTTATCTCCAATTGTATGTGATTAATAATCGAGACATTTTCACTTACCAGGATTTTTTTAGCCCCATTCAAGAGGCACAATGCTGAATTTTAGCCTTCCAATCGAATTGCTCTCATAAGCAAAAGAAATTCTTTGCCAAGCTGTATATTGGCAGAGGGGGTGGTGTCCCTGGGTATATAATGTAATAGCATGGAGGCATTATTACTCTGGATTGATGAGGGTGATGTAGAATGATATGATATAGGATGATATATAGAAATATGCTGGTCTTTGGGGGTATCTAGTGGTTATGATCATGAATTTTGAAATGATATATTCTCATTTGATATTTAAGTATGAGCCTTCAGAATTCACACAGTCCAATAGGTCAAGAATACCAATTTGTGGTGTGGAAAAGTGAAAATAATCCAATGATAGTCTTCAGAGACTGGTGGTATTTGATTAGCATAATTCTGAAATAACAAAATAGATGTCATTGTAATTTGAAGATGTCGATTTGCAGCTGCTTCTTTATGAATATATTTGGTCACTAATATTCCAGTTGCCAAATGTTTATTACCCAAATGTTATCTACAATGCTGTCATGAATTTTACATTATACCATTTACTTGGCTGTGTTAAAAATCTGTTTCAGTGTATATTCCATGTTTCATCATGCCAAAACAACTGATCGTGACTAGAGATTCAGATATGTCCATTTATATTTTCAGATCTGGATGTGTGGAGGAAAACTAGAGTTTATTCCCTGTTCTCGTGTAGGACATATATTCCGCTCCAGCCATCCTTACACATTCCCAGGTACCAACTCATCAAAGAATCTAGCTATCTTATTGGCCAGTGGCCAATGAGTCTGTCCTGATATCATGATATCAGAATGTGTGCTGATATTGACAGCTCTCACAATGTAGATCTAAATGTCTTTCAAATGACTGTTACCAAACCTTTATTTGGCATAGGCAGGATGAAATTGAATTGTGTGGAATGAATTTCAGTGTTATAAATGATATAACATTCAGCTTATAAAATCATGTACACACCATTATTAACATATAACTCACAACTTGGTTGTCATGGTCTAAATGAGGGAGTGAGTTTAATTTTTTACCGCTTTTAGCAATATTCAGACCAGTGTTGGTGGAGTGTCATGGTCTGAACATTTAGATGTAGAGTTGCATCTCTTTAGCAGGGATTTACTTTGAGTCCTATACTTGAGGATCCCTGGGTCTCATACTCTTAATTTACAATGGTCCTGGACTCAAAATGGGGGTCCCAGATACCTAAATATTCTTAATACTATGTTGTAATCATGATCATCATATTGTTAAAGTAATTAAATTGATACCATAACCCAGCTTGTAGGAAACTCAGTGATAACTTGAAAAAAATGAAACACAGGTATGTAATGATACACAGATTTATTACAGTCTGAAAAGAACCAAATAAACAATTACATTGTAATGCTTCATGTTAAATAACACTGACTACTATTACAGGTACCCAAAAGGCAAAAAGAAATCCAAATCAAAATGAAACGATTTCATGGAATAGCAACTAGATAACAAAAACTGTAATGCTAAGAATCTAAAGATATATACAGATTTTCCTTCCTTGTGGAACACAGTGGTATAGTGGTTAGCATGCTGGCCTCTCATGTCAAAGGCCTGGGTTCGAATCCAGGTGGAGACACCAAAATATGTGACCTGAGTCTCATACTGTGTTATGTCTTTGGGCAAGGCACTTCATCCACATTGCACGCAGTCCACCCAGCTGTTTAAAATAGGTAGTGGTCGTGCTTAGTGCTTAGTAGCAGCTTTGATAGTACAATTCTGTCATGGTAGTAATGTAATGACAGAGAGCAACATCGTGTTGGATTTTAGGCTAAAAAATTAGCATTAATGAGAATTTGTTATTGTTTCTTGATCAAAAGTTTCACAGAAAGTATTTGGAGTGGACATGCTAATCAATTTCGTTGTGGCCATTGTCAATTATAATTTATATAGGATGCAGGTATTTGCGTCCCGTACATCAGTTCTTAAGCATTCCAGAAACCTGGTCCTAGATTTTCCAAGTCCTCTTAGCTCTGAAATAGTTAGTTAATGTTATTGTTTGGCATTTATGACTGTCTTAACGCAAAGAGAACATAAAAAATCTAGACCCCATGTCATGGTTTGAATCCAAACACAAGCAGATTATACTTCAAGACATGAGGAGGGTCTGGGTCTGCAACACTCCATTGTGGGTTTCATAAACATGAGGAGGGTCTGGGTCAGCAACACTCCATTGTGGGTTTCATAAATGTGAGGAGGGTCTGGGTCTGCAACACTCCATTGTGGGTTTCATAAACATGAGGAGGGTCTAGGTCAGCAACACTCCATTGTGGGTTTCATTAACGTGAGGAGGGTCTGGATCTGCAAAAGGCCATTGTGAGTTTCATAAAGGTGAGGAGGGTCTGGGTCAGCAATACTCCATTGTGGGTTTCGTAAATGTGAGGAGGGTCTGGGTCTGCAACACTCCATTGTGGGTTTCATAAACATGAGGAGGGTCTGGGTCAGCAACACTCCATTGTGGGTTTCATAAACGTGAGGAGGGTCTGGATCTGCAAAAGGCCATTGTGAGTTTCATAAACGTGAGGAGGGTCTGGGTCAGCAATACTCCATTGTGGGTTTCATAAACATGAGGAGGGTCTGGGTCTGCAAAAGGCCATTGTGGGTTTCATAAACGTGAGGAGGGTCTGGGTCTGCAAAAGGCCATTGTGAGTTTCATAAACGTGAGGAGGGTCTGGGTCTGCAAAAATCAATTGCTATGAGGATGCTCATCACCTGACATAAGTCACTTCATTAGCTTACAATCTCCATGGCCTTCAGCCATGATATAAAGAGGGCAGTGGGGAAGCCTAGTGGTTAAAGCGTTCGCTCACCATGCTGTAGACCCGGGTTCGATTCCCCAGATGGTACAATGTGTGAAACTCATTCTCTGGTGTTCCCACGTATCCCATTTGTGTAGATCAGTACTCACGCTGTTCATCACTGAATTGTCTGGTATAGACTCAATTATTTAGAGATCACCATCATATAACTGGAATATTGCTGAGTGCGTTGTTTAGCAACAACAACCCAAACTCTTTCTCTTTCATTGTTACAGGGAACAAGGACACGCATGGCATCAACTCCATGAGACTTGCCGAGGTATGGATGGATGGATACAAGCGTCTCTACTATACACACAGGAGAGAGCTGCTGGTCAGTTGTGTTGAACTGTTTTGCCAAACGGTGTGATGATATGGAATATAGCATTTTAGGGGATGACGTCTATCCACTTCTCCACAAAAACTGCTCAACAGAATTGATTGAGCTCTTACATGTGTTTCACTGGGACGCTAAAGGTGTGCATCTCATACAGTGTTCATCCAATTTTTTAATTTTGTCACTTCTACAGATGTTTGAACTAAGTTGAAGTTGGTTCTATTCATCCTGTTCTTCCCAGACAAAAGGGGGTGTACTTTATCCTCTTCTGCTCAGTGGAGTACTCGAAAGGTTGCATCTCATAGTTGCATGGATGTTTATGGAACTTGTTTAGTAGAAATTAATCACCACAGCATAGGGAACGCTTCCTAAAGCAGTGGGGGCATCCATGTCCCTAGACATACTTTTGTCTTGTTCAATTTTCATTCTGTTAATAGTGGTTGTCAAACGGGCAGCTCGCTATCTCCGTTGTTGATTGCCATAGATCTGCTTTTGTAGCCCCTTGTTGGATTGAACATGCTATTCAAGTGTAGAGACTTTCCCATGCTGTGTCTTGACCATTAGAAGGTACATTTGTATGTTAAAAGCATTATATGCCATTAATTTGAGTTCCAGATTCGAACAGATCATGATTTTGACTCATCATGAAACATACATTTCAGTGGAAAACATGTCAGTCTTGCCCACATGCCAGCTGGGGACATATCCCACTTTTAGTTTGACAGAACTGAAATTCTGTTCAAATGCTGTTTAAACATTAACAAGTCATTCTTATATACAGAACTTAATGACTGAATGAATCAGTGTTCAAATTAAATGCCGGCCCTGAGGTCCAGCACCGGTTGTTATTGTATCGAGCGGGCAGTTTCAAATATTTGCAGACCATGGGGCTTTCATTAGATTATGCTGTCTTTTTTCTTTCAAATGGAATCATTTCCATATTTTTATCTTTATTAATGTTTGGGAATCATCTATGATTCTTTATGTTGTGATAATTAATAGTTTCACTTCCTGGTATTTCAGCACTATGCTCATAGGAATGTTCACACCAGTCTTTAACGAATAACAACATCTCTGTGGAATCATAGGATTCATTAACTGATTTCATAGAAACTCTGAACAGTGTAGTCTATTTTGTTGTTATTGGTTTGGCTTTAACAAAATGGGCCTGCATATGTTATTCAGGGTCTGTAGATTTTATAGCCTGAAAGCAGCAGGCCCATATGGCCAACTGGCAAGTAAAAGTGTTGCAAACACTCATTGAATCCACTCAGTGGCTCACCATTGTAATGCACTATGTCTTTCCTCCCAGGGCAAGGACCATGGCGACATCTCAGAAAGAAAAGCTTTGAGGGAGAAGCTGAAGTGTAAAAGTTTTAAGTGGTATCTGGACAATGTCTACCCTGAAAAGTTCATTCCTGATGAAAATGTGAAGGCTTGGGGAATGGTAGGTTTACAGTTTGATGTGTGTATCGATTGTAACTGTTAATTCTCAGAAATTTGTAAATTGGTAAATCTTCTGTGGGTAAGGTCAGTATTCCTCTCCAGGACCGTCCATAGATGACTGAGTGAGTGAGTGAGTGAATTTGGTTTTATGCCACTTTTTAGCATTATCAACCAGAAATGGGCTTCACACAATGTAGCCATATGTGAATCGAAGCAGACCTGGCCCTTGAGTGATGGGTGAAGTTTTAACCACCAGGCTACCTCTCAGCTCCTTTATACCCTAGGTTTCAGATGAGTTTGACTGAGAGCAAGTTACAGTTATCAAGACGTTATGATAATCAAATCTGTAACTGTGGTTGAGGTGGCTCAGCTATAGTCCAGTCATGACAGATTTCACTGTTGCCATGGACTTCTCATTTTTCTGACATTTATAAAGCAAGTTCTGCTACCAGGGTACCTGTATGTTCTAAGACTTGCCGTGATATTTCTCCCCACATTAATGTACATGCTGTGACAAACCAGTATACCCATCCTGGTCTTGCGTCATTGGTGTGGTAGGATAGCCTAGTGGTTAAAGTGTTTACTCATCACACCAAAGGCCAGTGTTCGATACCCAACTTGGTTACAATGTGTGAAGCCCATTTCTGGTGTACCCCACTGTGCTCACATCGTCCCTACCTCCTCACTCACTCACTGACTCATTGTGAGAAAGACCAGATAGCATTCACTAATCACAGTTCATTAAGTACTCCATGTTTTGTCTGAACACTGTGTCTGAATCTCCTGATCTTGAATCTCCTGATCTTGAATCTCCGGGTGGATTGTGAAGTAATGCATGGATTGTATAAACTATAGTACACTCACTTCCTGTTGCAGGTGAGGAATCCGTCCAGCAATATCTGCCTTGACACACTACAGAAAGATGAGAAATCCTCTTTCGACATGGGATTATACTCCTGTCAGAATGGTGTCAGTGCCAATCAAGTGAGTTTTTCACGTTTTTAAATAAACCATTTCCCATTGTGTAAATGTGAATATTCTGGTGAAACTGTGCAATGGTGCACAAACGATGCATCGAACTATCAATGGAGTGTAGTTGTTGAGTGTCCTAAAACAATGAATCCAATTAATCCATGGTAGACGTGAAAAACTATCGATGCAGCGGTAGTATATGTGACTGTCGATTGGTTAATAATTGATTTATGTTGATAAATGTGCAGCACAAGATACAGGTACAGATACAGATACAAGTACCTTAGAGTTATCCATCCCTGTTATCTCTTAAACAAACATGTGGCAATCACAGTTTGAAGTTGTGAATAGCAATAAGTTTATGTTTTTACTATTACTTGATATTTATTATTGAAAGAGACTGAAACTGCTATATTTTATTTTCATTTCATATGAACTCTACCTTCATTTGGGAAATGGCTTCAAGAGAGACAATTTAAGGATAAATACATACTGTTGCAACAGTTGGTTGCAGTAGACTCACTATTGCAATAGTATGTTGCAGTTTCCTCCTCAATAATCACCCCTACTGTGCATGCCATTTATTAGGTGGATTACTTGTGTCAATCCTGAAGCATACTGTCATCTTGATCACCCAGTGTATATTATTTTCCATTATATCAAGTACATATGATATACGACTATATACACACTTGCCAGTGTAATAATTTCATTACAACCCATTGTCCACTATTTTCCAACTTTTTGACAAAGTGTGAGCTCCCTTTCTTTGATCATGTGGTCAGCAAGCTTTCTGTGTGTTTATGGGTCAGTGATCTTTATCCAAGTTCATAACATTCTTTCAATCCCTGACATCCTGCATTCTGTTTAGACAGCTGCAGCATCTGTCACTCACTCTCTCACTCACTCACTCACGAATGAACTCATGAATAAACTCACGAATAAACTGACAAATACATGTTGGTCTATCCCTGATGTATGCTACGTATTCTACAAAAAAAAAAGAGTCATCCATAAGCATTTGTCACTCATCGCTTACTAATTGACTGAACAATCCCTGATTAAATGTCAAATTCTGATTGAAAATCAGCAAACAAGAAGTAAAATGGTGCTCCATCATAGAGGAAATATTGTCATATTCAGAAATCATTAGCCACCGCTTGAAAGAAAAATAAGTCTCTATTTCCCCCTCCAAACAAATGCTTCAGATCCTTTCCCTCAGTATGACTGATGAGCTCCGCAGAGAAGAGGGCTGTTTGTCATCCAGCGGTGTGGCAGGGCAGGCTGTGAGACTCACAGGATGCGCAGGGAACGTGGAAACCTTGAAATGGAAACATAATAAGGTAAATACATACATAACCGTTTGGTTTGCACTGTTTCAGCTATATGGCAGCACTCTGTAAATAATTGAGTCTGGACTAGACATCAACAGCAAGACCATTGCTCGAGGCAGTTGGGAGACAAGACGTCAACCAAGTCAGCTAGTCTTACCACCTGATATTGTTAGTCATCTCTTACGACAAGCATGACTATTTGGAGTCGCACTCTGTGTTACAAAATGCGTTGTAGGGTAGCCTAGAGGTTAAAGCGTTTGTTCGTCTCGTCGTAAGCCAAAGATCTTTTAACATTTCTTGTAGCATATGCACCTCCTATGTTACAGTGTACCAAGTACAAATGCTACAAGAAATGTTACGAGATGTCAGACTTGGTTTTTAATAGATCATGTCCTCAAGCAGGATGATTCTTGTCTGTGGTGTAGGATTTAAAAGGTTTTGAATAATACTCCCAAACTAAAACACTGTTTGTGCTATTATTACGTTATACCATCTAGATTCTCGTGTCTCTTTTGAGGAAATCTGTATACACAGCAGCTTGTTCTTTCTCATAAGACATTATCATCTGTGATCTTTTCCTCATCTCCTCCTTTTTCAATATTTGTCATTTTTTGTATCCATCAGCCTAATACAGTGCCTATATGGAACACCAATTAGTAACTATTTTATAAGTTCATTATTTCCTTGAAGCCATTGCACAGGGTTTGTTTAGTGATAAGGTGACAAAGTAAACCAGTAGTGGAAGGGAAGTAACTCCATTATTGCGGTGACTAAAAAGACCCCTCAGGAGTTACATCCCTGTATCACCAGCACAGGTGGTTCATTCCTCTCAGGCCTGACAATTGTCAGCAGTTGTGCTTTTTGGCCCTCCTTTAGACCTATGTTTTGTTTTAATATCTCCTTGTTTATAGAGCAACTTAAATATTGTTCAACAAGGCATCAATCAAACTCACTCCCGCTTTGACGTGCCTTACTTTAATGGATGCGTAAAGGTTTGTGCTAGAATAGGCCTTCATCAACCAATGCTTGCCATAAAAGGTGACTAAGCTTGCCATAAGAGGCAACTAACAGGATCGGGTTGTCAGGTTCACTGACTTGGTTGACATATGTCATCGGTTCTCACTTGCACAGATTGATGCTCATGCTGTTGATCACTTGATTGTCTGGTCCAGACTCAATTTTTTAAAGACCACCACCATATAACTGGAATATTGTTGAGTGTGGCATAAAACTAAACTCACTCTTTACTTTCATGTCTTAGACCTGACTAATATTCTGGGTGAGAATGTTGGTCTCCAGCAGCCTACGCTTGTCACAAGAGGGGAGTACTTACGCAGATCAAGCTGTCTACATAACTTTCTACTTGGGTTTGTTAGACTCAGTATAGCAGTGTAGTGAATGGCACTGAGCCAAAGTTTACTTAGACTGGCAGATCAAGTTTACATGGGGACTCCTTTTCTTAAATAGCTTTGGAGCTAAGTAATAAGGGTAATTAATGTTGGAGTACAGACACGACATATACTGAACCTGTAGGTATTCTGGGTGAGAATATTGGTTTCCAGCAAATTGCTTGTTGCAAGGTGGAGTATTTTTTCATATCAAGTGGTCTGGAACAAAGACTTTGTTTGATGCATGTCATTCTATCCCTTTTGAGTTGGCCTATGCTCAAGATGTCAACCACTGAGAAGTGTTTTTCAGATCCACCATGTTTGTTGTTAAATGACACACTCTGCAATACTTCAGCTACATAGCAGGCCACCATGAGATAACTGGAATACTTGTTATTAATATTCTGGAAGTATTCACCATGATATAACTGGAATACTGGTTATTAACATGATTAATATTCCAGTCATATTCACCATGGTGTAACTGGAATACTTGTAAATAATATTCCGTTCATATTAACAATGGTTCAACTGGAATACCTGTAATTAATATTCCAGTCACATTCACCATGGTATAACTGGAATACTTGTAAGTAATATTCTGGTTGCATTAACCATGGTACAATCTGAATGCTTGTTATTGATATTCAAGTCATATTCACCATGGTACAACTGGAATACTGGTTATTAGTATTCTGGTCACATTCACCACTGTGTAACTCAAATATTGTTGACTGTTCCATAAAGCCAGTTACTCACTCACACAATCTGTTTTTTTTCAGAAGGACGGGACAATCATCCATGTGAAGTCAGGAATGTGTCTTGACAAGGCCAAACTTAAAAATAACGATGCTGTCATTGTCAACACTTGTAATGGAGACGATTCTCAAAAATGGACATTTGAACATTACCTTGAATAGTAATCAACATGGGACTGCAATCCTTCACCATTTTCATTAACTTATTGTGAGTTGTACTGAATACAGTAGGTGTGCTCCAGGCCTCCACCATGACAGAACCAGACCGCTGGATGGAGTGTTGTGAAACTGCTGACAGTGTGGGCTTCATGGCCTACAATCTGTTATTTTTGTCATCAAGATTCTCTGTGTGAAGCGTCTACAGATACAAAGGAAGTAGTCAACCATGCTGCTGAAGACGCTAAAGATCACACTGTTCAAGACAGATCACCAACATTCATTTTGTATAAATAACAATATGTTACTTACCATAAGAAATATTCGCCTAGAAACAGGTAGTTATGCCAACGCCATAAATGTTAACTTACGCTGCTGAAAAAGTGTCATGACAGATTAAGTGTAGTCAGGTGAAAATTTTGGATGTTGTTTAAGTTGTTTGAGCCAACTATGTGGATCATGCAGAGCATGAGAATCTATGTGAATCATGCAGAGCATAAGCTATGTGAATTTGGCATATCTTTATGCTGCTGTGTGAGTCATGCAGGGCATTAAGTTGCAGCGTGAATCATGCAGAGCATAAGAAGCTGTGTGACTTGTGCATATCTTTATGCTACTATGTGAGTCATGCAGAGCGTTAAGATGCTATGTGAATCGTGCAGAGCGTTAAGATGCCATGTGAATCAGGCAGAGCTTTAGATGCCATGTGAATCATGCAGAGCATTAAGGTGCCACATGAATCATACAGAGCATTAAGAAGCATTAATCAAGCAGATCCTTAGGATGTATTTTGAATCATGCAGAGTATTAAGGAGTTATGTGAATCAAGCAGACCTTAAAGTTCACAATGTGAACCATGCTTGGAGATGAGTGGAGAAGTGTGGCATACTTTACAGGCCCCCCTAAGTAATTGAAGGAATTACAGCAAATTTGAAGGAATTGCATCTCAAATGTAAACAAACACAGCCCACTCGCGAAACAATTGCAGCCATATCGGCAATTTAGCGGTAATAACTGAAACACATCAGCCACATCGGAATGTCTCGGTGAGTTTTGTTTTTAGTTCCTACCATTACATTTTTATTCTTATCCATCTTTGACCACTCTTGTTGAATGTGTTCGCGACCGACAAATTACGGATCTGAGCCGAAAAATCTCTGAAGACGGCCGAGTGTGTTTCAAGTATTACCAACATTGCTTCCAATATGTTTCTGTGATTATTTTGTATATGTGATTATATGAATTTTTTCTATGTGCACAAAATGTGATAGTGCTTTAGGAGTACAATTTACACAAAGTGTATAATGTACAATGAGTAATTATAGTAGAAGAATAGTAGATAATCCATTAGTTACGATTTTGTTTATTACATTACTAAAGTCAGTTAGATGTACATGGCCAGTATGTGAAACAAGTCATCCTGACCTGCCTGATATTGTAAGTAATTTTTAAACTCTTATTATTATTATGAATATGAAAAAGTTTATTTGGAAATGTCTGCACTATTGTCCACTAGCATTTATAGCTCTAGAACTGGTGTAATGTCTTCTCTGTTTTCATGTGTGGTAATATGTACAACATTGGTCAAGGATGTTATTACAATATTCACATGCAGAATATACATAATATTCATGTGGGAATATGTACAGCATTGATAGGAAAGTTATTACAATATTCACATGTGGAATATATACGATATTCATGTGGGAATATGTACAGCATTGGTTAAGGATGTTATTACAATATTCACATGCAGATTATATATAATATTCCTGTGGGAATATGTACAGTGTTTATTTGGGGAATATATATGCAAAACTTGATTATGAATAACATTCATGTGGTGAATATGTACAATAGTCATATGGGAAAAGAAACTGTATATAAGACTTGCTAGTCAGCACAGTTATTCCCTTGGGCATGCCTGTTGGTTTGTATGCTGTTCATGTTGAGCGGATGAATCCCTGAACAATTATTGTCTCATCCAGTTGTCAACCCTGGATGATCTATGTTTTTTTATAAGAGTGATTCATGTCAAAACATCTTAATGCAATCTCATTACAATCATATTTATTTACCTCCCTTAGGCACTCCAGGTACCTATGAATGTAGGCTCCATGCTAAGTTTTACTGATCATGTTTCTGTGTTTGACAGCAGTATGTGCTTGCATGTAAACCTCTGAGACCTGCTCAGCTGTTGGTTTTCATTGCACTTTCAGCTTAATGCTTAATTGTGCTGAAATAGGTGAGAAGTTGTTGTCTTGTGGTTAAAGCAGGGATGTACTGGACGTGACTGGTACACTAGCAGCAGGTGTTGCCAAATGTCATGTGATTATAGTTGTATTCCCTAATGCTTGAAGCCCACTTCATGCGTCACCTGCTGTAAGATATTGCTGAAAGGGGCATAAAACTAAACTGACTCACTCATTAATACAGAAATAGTGTTAAACCCATCTCACTCACTGACATTTGACACATCCCTCTATCAGCATGTTCAAGATGTGATCCTTTGGAGGTCATATCTGGGTAAGTCAAATCAGTCCAGTTGCACTACAGGATGCATTGGGATATTCCCCAAACAGATATCAGCTGTCTAGAATGATTTCATTTTCAATTTTGATCCATGATCCATTTTTGTCAACATGATTCTGTTTCCTGTCTCTGTGACGGATGACAGAGTATTACATCATACAAATCATCACTCTACACAACACAGAATGTCACAGATGATGTAGTGTTACGTCATACAAATCGTCACTCTACACAACACAGAATGTCACAGATGATGTAGTGTTACGTCATACAAATCATCACTCTACACAACACAGAATGTCACAGATGATGTAGTGTTACGTCATACAAATCGTCACTCTACACAACACAGAATGTCACAGATGATGTAGTGTTACGTCATACAAATCATCACTCTACACAACACAGAATGTCACAGATGATGTAGTGTTACGTCATACAAATCGTCACCCGACAATACACAACACAGATTTCTCAGTAATGACCATGTTTAATGTATCTACGCCTGGCTACCATTATTATTTAAAAAGGACTTGGGCCTAGATTTTCAAAGCTCTCCTAGTGCTAAGATTGTTGTAAGTGCCATACATTAACAGTAACTGACAGCTAAATTAGCGCTAAGAGAACTTCGAAAATCTAGACCCAGGCTTAAACATATTGCTGCTGAAAAGGTTGTGCAAGTCCTCAATATCGTCTAAGTGTAAATCTTTGCAATGTATCAGGCCTAGAGGAAAAAGTGGAATTATCTCATCATCTATCTGCTGCTGTTCTTCATTTGGATCTGGGGCAGTAGGAAAGTCTTGTGTTTGAAGCATTTGATTGTCTCTTTGAATACCTGTGTTTGATTACCTTTGTTGCTGTAATACATGATTCCAGTTTCTTGTTTCTATCTCTGGAATGTGGCTCTATCATTCTAGAAAGACCATACTCACTCTGTGTTGGGGTAGCCTTGTGGTTAGAACGTTTGCTCGTCGCTTCAGTGTCCAAGGTTCGATTGCCCACATGTGTATAATGTTTCTGTTGTCCCCTGCTGTGAAATTGTCGGAATATTGCTAAATGCAGCATAAAACCACACTCACTTATATGTACTAGAAACAGGGTTTGGAACTGGTTGTAGTTACTGTAATGCAGAAATAGTGAATCCACATCTGCGTGTTTGCTCCCTTCTACCACAGTTTTGACTTTGTTTCTGTAGTCTGGTTAGGAAATTCACCTGACGTTAGAGCTGTAATGATGCATGGAACTATCGATGCATTGCAATTGTTGAGTCTCTGATTGCATTTAGTGAATGCAAGAAGGGAAAAACTATCAATGCATTGATAGTATGTGTGACTGGATAGTTCAGTAAATGCGCAGTGCAAAGTAGAGGATGTTTGGATGCAGATTTGCAGCTTCATTGAGTTTATTTTTACATTTTTAGATGTTTCTCGTCAGTTATTAGAAGAGTCTGAACTTGAACTTGTTTTTATTTCATATGAACTCTACATTCATTTAAGAAGTGACTTCAAATGAGTTGAAGGAGAGACAAACTTTTGCAATAGTCTTGCAATAGTTGGTCATAATAGCTATCACAGTATTTGTTTCTCTCTCAATAGTCACCCCTACCTTACATGAAATGAGAAACAGGCTGTAATAAATGACATAAAGATGAGGCTGATGTACAGGGTATGAGTATGATAAGGTTGTCTCAAAGAAAGCAGGTGGCCATATGTGACCATACAGGTTAAATCCTTCTATCATGGGTTTTAATCACAAGTTAATCTCTGATATAATACAGTTAATAAGCTCTTTGAAGCTGAAGGGGTCGTGAACCTCTTTCGATTGAGGAATTTGGATTTTTCTGCCGTTTAGGGTACTTTTGTGTATTTTGACTTTGTTTGAGATGCATTTCTGTACACAAAAACATGCCTGGGAAACATACCTGTAGTAGCCGATGAAGACCCCTTCACCCTCACTGACAATATGACATATACAATGTACATTAGTCATACTTTTATGCTATATCTGAATATAGTGTGACCCGTGAAGACACAAGTTAGAATTGATCTTCAGTAATCCATGCTTGTCATAAGAGGCGACCAATGGGATTGCTGACTTGGTTGACACATGACATCACATCCAACCTGAGTAGACTGAAACTCATGCTGTTGATCACTGGATTGTCTGATCCAGACTCAATTATTTACAGACTACTGCCACATAACTGAAATATTGCTAAGTGCGATATAAAACTAAACTTGCTTACTGCAGTGTACATTCCGCTGTACCACATCAATCTGTTCATTATCAGATGTCATATGTACAGGTTTGTTAAGTTTTTAGTAAAGGGATTTGCTGGAGTTGTTGATAGCTTGGGAAACGTGGTGTGTGTTTGAAATTAATTGTTGACATGCACATACATATCCAGCTGGAATGCATATACTTTGCACTATTGTTAACTGGATGAATCACAGGGTGTGTATGGTGTGTTTTTCACAGTGTGTTACTTTATGTATTGTAGATAGGGAAGACTTATGGCTTTCCATTTGTCTGTTCCTACCTGTACAGGTGCTTAAGTCATTGTTTTAAAACACATAATGGTAAGGTGATTTACTTTATGCTGTTTCATTGTGACTATAGGGATCGAGTGGTTGGCCTTGTTGACTTGGTATCGAAATTGCAAATATCAGTGCTCGTACTGTTGATCACTAGATTGTCTGGTCCAGATTCTTTTATTTACAAATCACTGCTATATAGCTGAAATATTGCTGAGTGCAGCATAAAACTAACCTCATCACTCCATGCTACATAGGGATATAACAGAGACAGTAGTGGTGTAACAGTGCATTAATACAATATTGTATTGTGATATGCAGCTCATAATACAATGCATTGTTCTACAGCTTCCTGTAAGTGGGAGAATATGAACTTGTACTTTATCAGGATATGAATGGTATTGCCCCATATTTTTGATACACATATCGTTTGGCAGCTTCATGGTACCATTACACCACAGAAAGAAAGAAAGAAAGGAAAAGTTGAAATCACTGAGTCAACTCAAATACTTCATCTTCTTAATACTCTCATAAAGATGTCTTTTGTTACTTTTAGCATAGTAATTTGTTGTGAGTCTTACATCCCTGGCATCTGCAATTTACCCAGGGTGCACTGTGATCTTATCAGCATTGAATCTCACAGCAGTGAGAAGCATTTTCCTACCATGTGCTTGTCATGAGTTCGAATCCCATGTTTGCTATATTATGATCATTGGTTTGTCTGCACCAGGCTTGTTCCCATGGGTTTCACTCTGGGTTTCAAGCAGCACATCCCTGTTCCTGCAGGGGTAACCAAGTGGTTAAAGCAGTAGCTTGTCATGCCAAAGGCCCAGGTTCGATTCCTCACATGGATACAATTTGTGAAGTCCATTTCTGGTATGTCACGATATTGCTGGAATATTGCTAAAAGTGACAAAAACCTTACTCACTTACTCACTCTGCTGGATTGGTGGTTGCTTAAGGAATGTTCAGGATTTAAAATGGAGGAAAAGGCCTTTTATGCTCCTTAAGACCTTTTCATATTTGAGCATTTAAGAATTAATTATCTGTCTTTTTCAAGTACATGTAAGATTTCAATGCTTATATACAGCAAGGAGGGTAGTCGGCAGTAAGCATGGCATCCAACCTTAAATACTATGCTGTGAAATGCCCTGTCTTGTGCACAAATAATTTTATTCTTTTAGGTGTAAAGTTTCCTTGTTCTTGAGAAACTATCCTCAATATGTTGGACAGCATTCCAGATATTAAAAACGAATGACTGTATGATCTCTCTATCATGTAGTGCGGTTTGGTTAGTGTTGGGAATCAAAAACAAATCCACTAACCATTATCGGAGAACGATTTTCAATTATCAAAATGTAATGTAATCACCAATTTTAAGGTTTTTTTCTAATTTATGTATTTTATAACTAATAATATCATGCAATGAAATTCATGGACTCTGGAATTGTAATTAAACAATAAAAGTAATTGATATTTTACAATGCGCATAGCTTCATGTTTTTGAGCACATGTTTATTCGTGAATATTAGTCAAATTTAATGGTTAGTTTACTTCATCCAAGTGTGATATACTAAAACAATAAAATTCTGATTAATCAAAACTATAATGTTTTCACGATCAACAATTTTTTATCCTTCTTTCAATCGTTTTTTTTTTTCGATTATTTTTTATCATCAGAACACCACTAGGCTTGGTCCTAGTCCAAACAAGATGTTTGTGGCAATATGACATTGTATATGTCAATGAAACATAGGCCAGGAACATTGAGAACTATTCATAGCACTGTTTAATTAATTATTAACAGTTTTCATATTTAGGAGATATATACATATGATTGTATATTTTATTTATTTTCATGGTTATTCTTTGTGTTAGAATTGAATTCACAATCAAACTGTTTCTTATTGCACTTATTGTTGTTTTCATTGTTGATTTTTGTGCAGTTTCTTTTTCAGACGTTTATATTCAGAGTTACTTTCAGTTCATAGGAAAAGGTTACATTTTTTTAATATACTTGACAGATAATTCTGGGAAATTTATGTGGTTATAAACGTTTGTTATCCCACGGAAAAGTGGCTGTTGTCACTATACAGTAACAGTGATGTCTCTTGAGACTTCTGTGATGTCATCGAACACTGCTTGGATATATCATTTGTCATGTAACATATTTATAGCGAAATATTGTTTAATATTTTCATTTGTTTCATCACAGTAGATCTGTCTGTATTGTTTCAGTGTGTGGATGAAAATTCTTTCAGATGTATTAAACCCAGCAATACAAGGAAGGGTAAACTGTATACGTCATTTTTATGTACTGTGTGCTGTACAACAACTTAAATCTGGACGTAATCTTATTAGTTGTACCACCTGAAGGCTTAAAAAATGCATGACAGACCATATTTCCATATTTCCCTTTTATATGCAGGGGAAGTGGGGAAGTCTAGTGGTTATTGCATTCGCTCGTCATGCCAAAGACCCTGGTTCAATTCCCCACATGGGTACAATGTGTGAAATTTATTTCTGGTGTCCCCACGGTGACATTTCTGGAATATTGTTAAAAGTGGCACAAAACTCAACTCACTCACTCACTCACTCACTTCATACTGCAGGCTTTGGAAAGAAAACATCAGTGCAGAAGTTAGCTATTATTACGGTGTAGCTGAATGATCATTAAAACTCAGTTTGTTCACTATCTCTGAAAAGAATTTTAGTGGTGTCAGTCATATAAGTCCAGAATGCTGTTTAGGGGGAAATGTTTCTGGAAATTCTGCACATCGGTAGATTGATGCTGCTGCTGTTAATCACTGGATTGTCTGGTCCAAACTATATTCACACACTCAGTCCACACCAATTTGATAAACAAGTCCTCATCATCCAGTCCCAACTATTTGAGTACAGGTTGTGCATTTTTTTTTTTTAATTTTGTAGAGTGATAACTTGTTCAGTTTCAGGTACTAGTCACATGACTGAATGTCAGGTATATCGACTTTGTGGCGTTTCAGTTTAGTAACGTGTAAACATTTACTCTACAGAAACCACAGAATAAATGAAGCTGAAACTTACATTTGTTACCATCAATGACAACACTCAAGTTTGTTCAACCACTTCCAATTTCCAATACTGCCACCAAAGTAGCCAAACTGAAAAAAAGTTTTTATTACCATATCTCACCCATTTTTATACAAAAGGTTATAAAATGTGTGAGTTGTGGAGGAACCTAATGCACTTGATACCATCAATGACAACATGCAAGTTTGTTCAACTCCAATTTTCAATATGGCCACCAAAGCAGCGATGTTGAAAACAAATTATGGCATTGTCTCATCCATTTTTGTAGAAAATGTAATATAATTTGTCACAAGTGGATTTAACAGTGATCCTCAACAAATATGTTCAGTTTATCTGTATCCTTTTTTTGAAAATAGTGTTTCATATTTTATCAGAATCCCCAGGAAGTCCTTGAAGCTGAGCTTACATCTGCACATGACACCTGTTTTGTTCAAAATGTCCAAATATGATTTGCAGTAAAGAATCCATGTAAGCAATATGGCAGAAGTAAATATATTTTTATGAAAAAGGTAAGGCTGTGAATTACCTGTTGAAATTTCTTGTACAATAGTACCTTTATTTTGCACATGTTAAACTGTAGACTTCATCTTCGGCAATGCCATAGTTAACTTTTCTTTATAGGGGTCCACTGTCCAAGTTAAGAGAAAGTTATATCAATACTTTAATGCACAAAAAATAACCTGTGAAAAAATTCGAGGTGTTCAGCAGCCACCCTGGTCAGATGAGGTAAAATTACAGCATTATTTTCAGCATTAACTTCAGATTCTGTATAGTGACATTGTTTAACATGGTTCGTTGTTTATTTATTTTGTGCCAAGTAGCTTCTTGTCACAAAATCACAAACTGTTATAAGCAGTAATGTATTTCATAGTTCACACCGCCTTTACCTATGCTTTTACTATCTAGTGTATGATGAAATAAGAACACCTCTCTCCCAAACATTTTACTTATTTCTGTTTAGTAGGAAGCAGAGAGGTAGCCTGGTGGTTAAAGCATATGCACGTGACGTAATGTATTTATTTCCACGTAGAGAAAATTTAGTGTCTTCTTTTTGAATAGTAAAAGAATTAATGTGTATAGTGTATACATATCATTGTACACTCTCAGACAGGCAAATTCTATTTTTCAAATTACTTTACATCTCCTATTGTCAGTTTAAGAAGAAAATAATAAAATGAACTTCCATTTCTTGTTTTGATGGCATCACATTGGTATATTTACTTGCGATTTGTGCTTCACCCATTTAGGATCCTGAATTTATTGGGGGCGGTGGGGTAACCTAGTGGTTAGAACATTCACTCATCACACTGAAGACTTGGGTTCGAATCCACAAATGGATACAATGTGTGAAACCCTTTTGTGCTGTTCCCCACCATGATATTGTTGAAATATTGCTAAAAGTGGCGTCAAACCAAACTCACTCACTGAATTTATCGTTCACTGCCCTTCACTATCGTTCACAAATTCGCTGCCTTTCCGAGTCCTAAATTCTACAGTCTTATTTTGCCAGAAATTTACGTTATTTATCAATCACATGTGAAATAGGTTTAAAGATTTGCCTGAAATTTTGTGCACAAATTTTGGACTCTGCATCAGTTAAGAGTCCCAGTGTATGTTGGAGACTGGTGTCTAGTAAAGGAATTCTGTCTCGCTGAAAACATCAGAAGTGTTTCAGATGCATGAAAATTTGTTTCTGATTGGTTCATCCTCTGTGATCCAGAGAGCTATGCATCTCCATAGTTTCACCTCGAGTTTAATTCGAGCAGCGTGATTAATCCAGCTATAAAAGACTGACTGAGTTTGGCTTCGTGCTCTTTTTCGCAATGTTCCAGCAATATCACGACGTGGAAACACCAGAAATGGGCTTCACACATTGTACCCATGTGGGGAGTCGAACCGGGTCTTCGGCGTGACGAGCCAACGCTTTAACCACTAGGCTACCCCACAGCTGCAAGTATGAGAGAAATTGTGTGGGAGAGAACCTTGTGAAAAGGGAGATGGAAATAGTGAGTAAGTTTAATTTTATGCAGCACTCGGCAATATTCCAGCTATGAGGCGGAGGCTGTAAGTAATCAAGTCTGGACCAGACAATCTAGTGAGCATGAGCATATATCTGCGCAAATGAGAACCGATGACAATCAAGTCAGCAAGTCTGACAACCTGATCCCCTTAGTTGCCTCTTTTACGACAAGCATGGTCGCCTTATATGGCAAGCATGGATTGCTGGAGGCCTACTGGACTACCTTCAGGTCGATGGAAACAGTCACAGGGCTTCAAATCAGTGTTTCATGGTGCATCTGGCTTTGATATTTATCATAATACAATGGAAATGTAAGATACTTTATAATCACAGATTCGCTTCTTCATCATCTCATGCCCTCAGAATGGGTAGCCTAGTGGTTAAAGTATTCGCTGGTCATGCCGAAGACCTGGGTTTAATTCTTCTTACACATTGGATACAGTGCGTCGAACTCATTTCTCATGTCGCCCATTTTGTATTGCTAAGAAATGACGTAAACCTACCCAACCACTCAATCAATCAATCACTCATCCACGCACTCACTCACTCACTAACTCACTCACTCACACACTCAGTCACTCCACATCACGTGGGGACGCAGCCTGAAGTAATGCAGGTTTTGGACGTGACTTGAGCCTCTTCTAACAGGAGTACGATTACATCACGACGTTTGAGCCTGATTTGGGGACATAGCCCGAAGGCTTCAGACATTCACCTCTGTGGTAAAACGAGCTGGAGCGTGGTGCTGACAGGGAATCCTGGGATTTAGCGAATATTTCTTAAACGTTTCCAAGACAAGGGGGAAGTTAATATTGCCGAGTTGACGCTGAGCTGTTTACAATCACACAAAAATGACAATTTGGAAAAACCTGCTTCTGCCGCAGGTACATGAGTTCAATATTCACAAAATGACTTTTGGGTTTTTTTTTTCTTGGTATTTAGTTGTTGTTTTTGTGTTTATATACAGCTATAAAATCACCAGCATTCATTATGCATGAGGCTGCAAAACGTGACTTTTTCGGAAATCACGGTCCGACCTGCCTCTCATCCACAATATATGCCTATCCGTTCTAGTCTTCTACACAATGAAGCATCATGAACTGAAACAATTATCCACAACATGTACCTACCCACTCTAGAACAAACATCCACAAAATGGAGATACATGCTCAAAACAATCATCCACACAGTGTAGCCACATGATCTGGAACAATCATCCACACAATGTAGACATGACATCTGGAATAATCATCCAGGCACATAATCTGGAACAGTCATCCACATAACGAATGTGGGGTGTTGGATATATTGGAAGACATATTTACAGACTGTCATTCCGTACCGCAAAGTTGTAAAGCTCTCCGTCGTAAGAGACGTGATGAAATTGTTTAACTGGATTTCGTCTTGGTCGCTGAACATGCCTACAGGAGTATTGTTGATAAACATAAAGTTTTCCCCTTTGTGACCAATGCAATGATAAGACGTCTTAAACAGTTCAGCACTACCTATGGGAGTGTTAATGTCATATTGACATCAGACAACATCTTAGAAGAGACGTGCTGGTGAAAAGTGATACGTCCCCCCTTGTTGCAACGTAAGGTCCAACACCCTATACGGTTCAATTAACATTACTTTAGAAGTATTGTATTTGAATCGTTTTAATGTTTGTTTTTCAGTTTGATTTTCTGGGGCTTTCTTATTTTTTTTCCTAAAAAATGGTCGCTTGATGTTTTAACACATATCATTAAGCAGTAGATCGTGTCATTTCATCAAAATATGTAACACCCATTTTAAAATTCTATTATCAGTATTAAAAAACAAAGATTTTCTGTGATGTCTAGGAAAATTGTAGATGTATTAAACGGTGATATTCTCAACGGGTAAGAAATTGATCCATCAGCATACCCATCAAGATGTGACGAAACATTTTTCATATTGCAGCTATGTCGAGAATAATCATTTGTTGCATCTGGCAGCCAGGGCTTTGTCAAGGATTGTGCAATTCAGTAGATGGTAAAGACATCCTTCATATATCACTGAAAACGGAAGAATGATTTTGACACCGAACTTCCGCCTCCGTCGCCCAAAGGAAAGGCTGTATTGTCACGATGGTATGAAGTGGGTGTCACTTATATCGGCGTCAGAAAATTGAAAAATCTGAAACGATTAAGCAACTCATTATCCTGACATCACATATGGTCGAGACGTGTCCATACAAAAAGCGAATATTTTGCAGATGCAATATTCCGTGGCAATAGTGGCAGTAATTGCATGTAATTGTGATAATATTGACTGTTTGGTCCAGTTGTTTACCAACATGGCGGTGAAATGGCCTTGCAGTAAGCGTGATAGCCACGTGTTCAAGGTGAGTAGTATGCAGCAGACCTTGAAAAACATACCGCGCCTCAGGTTGGTCGTGTCCTTGGTGACAGTAGAGACACATATCATCCATGTGTTATGAGTGAGTGAGTGAGTGAGTTTAGTTTTCGCCGCACTCAGCAATATTCCAGCTATATGGCGGCGGTCTGACCACCCGATCCCGTTAGTCGCCTCTTACGACAAGCATAGTGTGTTATGAATCAGTATCTACCAAGTCCCTTGGACGAGCGAATCATTAAAATTAAAAATTGAATGCCTCATTTGGATTTTTAAAAGTATGCTACTGCTGGATCCTGGCCATGATATACTTTGAAGTCTTCGTTATTAGATTCTTTCAATGCCCATAAGCCTTATAGGCATCTCTAAACAAGTAAACGAACACACGAAGAAAACCAAAATAAAAACAAAGAATAAGCAGACAAAGCAAATAAAAAAAATCCACACGTTGCAAAGTAGATGTCGATGTGTCTGATAAAGCACGGGTTTTGTCATATCTTTTTACTACAAACGTGTATGTTCAGTAGAGACACATATCATCCATGTGTTATAAGTGAGTGAGTGAGTTTAGTTTTTGCCGCACTCAGCAATATTCTAACTATATGACGAGGGTCTGTAAATAATCGAGTCTGGACCAGACAATCTTTTTACTACACACGCGTGTGTGCAAATTTACTCATCTGTTTCTGTTTTAACGCTGCACGTGGCAATATTCTATCTACATCTATACGACGGCGGTGTGTAAATAATTGACTCTGCAAAAGACAATCCAGTGATTGACACAATGAGCATCGCTCTTCGCAAATTGGATACGATGCCATGCATCAATCAAGTCCGCATGTCGGTCTACCCGTTACAACGAGTCCACTGTTACATTATGCTTGGATAGTTGTTACCACCTGCTCTAACCAGGTAAATCTGTTAGGAGGTTGATAAAGATATTTCAAAGTCAGTATCATTGCATCGGAGTCCACGTCTGATTGTACGTAATTCCCATTGTATAAATTTCATGACAGACATTTAACACAGTACATGTCATCAATTGCAGCTGTCTGTAAATAACACGATTGCCTGTAAGCAAGTTACATGTAATCACTACGAGTTCTTTAATGCACGTATACATTACTCTAGACATTACCAGACGTGTTAGATGCATAAGAAACACTTCGCGGAAAACACTGTGTACATGTAGTCAGTACTCGATGATCCGACCTGACTCTTCTCAGTGACTGAGTGGGTTGGGTTTTTGCCGCTTTCTACTACACCCCCTTCACAAGTACAGTGGAAGCTGTGAAAACCGCCATCTGTCTAATCCAGCAAGTTGTCTTTACCGGCATAAAATTCAAGTCTCTTCCGTGACTTGTACATTTATCATCAGCTCTCCAATCCGGCACTTTGTTTTAAGCGGATTATTTCCTCAGTCCCAATGAGTGCCGGATTAGACAGCTTCCACTGTATACAGAGAACATAACAGCATAAATACTTGGACTGGCTGTATTTGCATAACATAGCAGTACCATTACATTTCATTACATTCCGATAACAAGCCACAATTGCACATCAGAACTGTACCCGTGAAGGTCCCGGGGTAGAATAGGCCTTCAGCAACCCATGCTTGCCATAAAAGGCGACTCTGCTTGTCGTAAGAGGCGACTAATGGGATCGGGTGGTCAGGCTCACTGACTTGGTTGACACATGTCATCGGTTCCCAATTACGCAGATCGATGGTCATGTTGTTGATCACTGGATTGTCTGGTCCAGACTCGATTATTTACAGACCGCCGCCGCCATATAGCTTGAATATTGCTAAGTGCGGCGTAAAACTAAACTCACTCACTCACTCATTAGAACTGTACCCGGCACGTAATACAACAGACCAATATCATAATAATATATCTATCCATACCTTATCACGCCATATACGGCACAAAAATTCAACAATTCGCTGAAAACAGCTGTGACACATTCCGTGAACGATATTTACCATCATAAACGGCACTAGCCAAGACAGCTCGGCCCATAAGCAACGTCAACATGCGCATCCCACAGACCATAAACGGTATCAATACGCATCGCCATAAGCGGCACCAGCCATGACAGCATAACCCTTCCATATACGGATGGCTCCCATATGCGGTGTTATCACTCTGGATGCAATATTAACTCTGTTGGCAACACACGAGCATAAATCCTTTCATTGTAGAAAGTCACCTGGAACAACACAAAACAAAGTTTAATATGGATAATAGTAAACACAAACTACATTCAGGATTTAACTAAAAAGGATATCAGTTTGGTACTGCACGACAGTCGAGAAAGTCAAACCAATAAATATCTCACCCTTATACCCCTCTAGGACCACTAGCGCCCCTAGATTACATGCCCTTTAATACTTGCTCACCGCTAGGAGAAAACACGTTTGATTTGAATGACAGTTATCAAAACAATTAAGTGAGAAGAAGGAATCCTGCTCAGTGCAACGTTGCTGTGGTGGTGGATTGTCGGGTGGTAGACTGACTGTAGAGGTGGGGACAATCTCTTCTAAAATGGGTGTCTGCGTTCACAGATCTAAGTAAACAATCCAAGACATCAGAATTGAAACTAAAGTGTATTCTGTAACCCTCCTTCCTCCAGGTGTACTCAGTTTCAGCCTTAAGCTTCTTGATGTCTCGCGATATCTGAGTAAACTCATTTCTTAGTTTAGAAATTTTTTGGTCTGCCGAACTTAGTAATTCTTGATGTTTTTGTTCCAGTTTGCACAAGATGGCGTCAAATTTTGCCGCCATTTCAGGATCCATTTTTCAGAGGAAGGAAAAGATACCCGTATGGTACTGCACGACTGCCGAGAAAGTCAAATCAAGCAATATCTCACACTTATATACCCCTCTAGGGCCACTAGCGCCCCTGGATTACATGCCCTTTAATACCGCTAGGAGAAATCAGTTTTCCCCTAATTCATTCTTCAAACAAGGAAGACTATATTTCATCAAAAGTCCAGCAAAATCATGGCTGAGACACCAGAAATGAGCTTCACGTATTTTATTCATGTGGGAAATCGAACCTGGGTCCTCGGCGTGAAAAGCGAACGCTTTAACCACTGGGCTACCCCACAGCCCCAGACACATAACACGCACAAGATAATCCGTATGAAGTTCAGTTCAGGGACTCAAACTCCATTCATCTAACACAAGATACCACTATATTTGTATGCATTTTCGAATTTGACAAATGGTACACGATCTGATTTTTATTGAATATATAACATGGTTGTAATATCTAGACATTTTACAGATTGCCTAAATGTATTGTATTTCACTGACAAACACGCCCTTAGTATGACCAAGTGCATGTTGTTTTTCTCGCATCGAAGTACTTCAGTTCTAGGCGAAGTACTTCTATTAGTATTTTCTCGCTTTGGGTTATTCTGACCCTAAAGTCCATATCATCATAAACACGTGCGTATGAAAACGCCAGGGTAACATAACACGCTGACCATGTACTGGAGGTTGAATGTGAACTGTCGATACCAAACATTAAAGAAGCAGTCATTTGAATAGTTTGTTCACATTACAGTTTCCCTCGAGTGATAAGGTAATATTTGCCATGGTAACAATATGTTAACAATGGGTCGTTATAGCACGTGTTTTTTCGTTAAGAAACCAAGAAATGACCACCGCTTTCATTCATTTTCACAGATTGTTATCGCTTTCTCGTCTCGCGTTGTCGCTTCAGGCTCGTCTTGTCCTATCGCTTTCTCGTCTCGTGTTATCACTTTCTCGTCTCACGACATCGCTTTCTCGCCTCCAAAGGCGAGACAGCGATGGCCCAAATTAGCCACCATACAAATAGGACCGCATCGCGGCTCTCGGCTGCACATGGTTACGCCATGAGAAGGCAATGGAAAATTGACATGGATTTGGTGTCACATGATTTATGATTTATACTGACAAAATCGCAAATGTTTGGCAGCAATCCAAACCGACAAAATGCATAATCTGACAGAATTGCACATTGTCAGGCTACTAGGAAGGAATCACAAAGACATCACAGCTGCTCCAGGAAGGTCGAGGTCACCGTGCCCCACACAACAACAACAAACGACAAACATGCTCGTAACTCACGTTATGTTTGGAATCACGCGTTTCATTGTCTAAATGGCGTTTGTGTATTAACAACAAACTTGCACAATGACAAGCCAGGTAATTGTCAGACATTCTAGAAGTTAAACAGACAATAAGGAAGCATACAAGAACTTGTTATTCACAAATCTGTATGCTTCTTTATTGACAAGCAAACTTTGTAACCGAATGAATATCTACGAAGACACTTTGTTCAACTCACACGTAGAAGTGAGTGAATATAGGGTTACGCCGCTTTAGCAATATTTCAGTACTTTCCTGACTGAGAACACAAGAAATGTGCTTCACACATTGTATCCATGTGGGGAATCGAACCCGGGTCATCCGCGTGACGAGCGATGCTTTAACCACCAGGCTACGCCAACCGCTCCCACAATGGAGAATTGTATGGGACAAAATTGCTATCAACAGGGTGGTTTTCTCCTTTTGTTCGACAATGGTTATGTGTAGTTGGGTAGTGGTGTCGCTTCAGAAAAAAAACCATGTTTTCTTACAGTCGGAGAGGTTTGCTTCCAATCGTAAGTATGGAATTGCCGTTTTTCGTCCAAACTGGCAGCCCTACAGCGTATTACAAACACCACCACTCGTTCAAGTTCTAAATGTATCTACTCGTGAAGGTCTCGGGGTAGAATAGGCCTTCAGCAACCCATGCTTGCCACAAAATGCGACTGTGCTTGTCGTAAGAGGCGACTAATGGGATCGGGTGGTCAGGCTCGCTGACTTGGTTGACACATGTCATCGGTTCTCAACTGCGCAGATCGATGCTCATGCTGTTGATCACTGGTCCAGACTCGATTATTTACAGACCACCACCATATAGCTAGAATATTGCTGAGTGCGGCAAAACCTAAACTCACTCACTCACTTATAACACATGGATGATATGTGTCTCTACTGAACATACACGTTTGTAGTAAAAAGATATGACAAAACCCGTGCTTTATCAGACACATCGACATCTACTTTGCAACGTGTGGATTTTTTTTATTTGCTTTGTCTGCTTATTCTTTGTTTTTATTTTGGTTTTCTTCGTGTGTTCGTTTACTTGTTTAGAGATGCCTATAAGGCTTATGGGCATTGAAAGAATCTAATAACGAAGACTTCAAAGTATATCATGGCCAGGATCCAGCAGTAGCATATTTTAAACCCTAATGAGGCATTAATTTCTAATTTTAATGATTCGCTCGTCCTAGGGACTTTAGATACTGATTCATAACACATGGCCGACTATGCTTGTCGTAAGATGCTACTAACGGGATCGGGTGGTCAGGCTCGCTGACTTGGTAAACACATATCATCGGTTCCCAATTGCGCAGATCGATGCTCATGCTGTTGATCACTGGATTGTGTGGTCCAGACTCGATTATTTACAGACCGTCGCCATATAGCTGGAATATTGCTGAGTGTCACGAAAACTAAACTCACTCATTCACTCTAAATGTATCTGAGCACATGTGCAACATTCGCCTATGAACGATTATTTTATAACACATTTTTTACAAGAACCTTTTGCATGGGAAATATACTGACCTGAATAGTAAGTTACGTACCTACGTACCTACGTACCTACGTACCTACGCAAAGACTTCTTATTGTTGTGAAAGTCATGTTAGCACCTTTATGCCGTCTGATCCGTCCTTGCTAAACTCAATTGTGGTAAAGCACCTTTAAAATTGAGTGAATGAGTTTACTTTTATGCTGAGCGGCGTAAAAGTCACTCACTCACTCACTCACTCGGAAGGGTGAGTATAATGAGTATCAGGATGAAAGGGAGAAAGAAGATAATGAGGAATATGAAGATGGGGATGTTGAGGATGTGCAGAGAGGAAGGAAAGAGTGGATGAGGGGTACAGATGAGGAGAAAAAGGATAGAAAAAAATCCTTAAGGGGGAAGGGGAGCAAGATGGCAAAGATGGTGAGAAGAAAAAGAAGAAGAGGATGTAGGCGGATGATAATGAGCAACGAATGGACGACGCGGAGATGGATGAGGAGGAAGCACGGATGAAGGTTACACAACAAGGAGCAAGAATTTGATTGGATGAGTAGGAGGAGATAAAAGACAGGGGGAAGAAATGAAGTAAGGGGAGAGGACTAGGTCACCACTCGTGGCCAACCGCCGTTACCTTGACGTAACAATTGTTCATTGGACCGATGTAAGTTTCATTGTATATCGTCGTCCTAATTAATGTTGGACGATTCTGATTGGACAACCTTGGTTTGATATCCAAGAAATATATTTATATAAACCACCGCCTTACTCGCCGTCAAATCATTCTGGGAAAAGACAGGATGATGAAGGTAGGTTAAAATCTCTAATATTCAATCTGTAGTTTCAGGAACCATAAGTCTAAACCTTAAAGGGGAATGAGGATAGACTTCAGAAAGGGTACATTGTGCAATATTGAAACAAGAGAGTCCGTGTAGCAGTCCTAAATCAAATTACGAGCCTCCCTTGGGCCTAGCAATGCCTTAAATGCACTACAGGACTACCAGTAGTCAGATTTCAGTTTTGTTCAATATATTTTATATATTAATTATAGAAATAGAGTAAAACGTTGGAGAGTGAGTGAGGAGGATGGGGAGGAGAATGACGATTAGGAGAAAGCGCACCTAACCCTGTCCTTACCCTCATGGACGGTTACGCACGATCTCAATGCGCTAGGGTCGTTGATGCCAACTTAGAGCACTGAGACCCTTGTCCGTATGGAGTGGTCATTCCGATCGCTAGACATCAACACTCATTCCGATCGCTAGACATCAACACTGATTTAAACAAGTTTGCAGATCGGAAGAATTCAATGGTCAATCTAACAGCGAAAAGGGTGAAAAAACTGTAGTGTAGAGAAGTGAAAATGGTAAACAGATAACGTATTTGTAGTGCTGATAAATATGGTCATATGAAATTAACAAGTCCGGTCATTTTCAAGATTCCGGCCATAGATTCCCACAAGTATCAACAATATCTGGTGTAACCTCCGTAATGGACAATACCATCCCTGATCCTCAACCTCATTAACCACATCAGAGGTTGGTTTTGGCGTTGAGGCATTGCGTTCCATTCTTGATAGAGGGCTTAATCCAGTGCATCAAACTTTTGCACAATCTCTTTAGTCAGACCTGAGAACCACAATGTCCAAACAGGCTCTATGGGATTGAGATCGGGCCAAGGCAAAATAGCTACCGCTTCTTGACGTGAGAAATGACCAACGGCACGTGCAAGAAGGAACTGTCCGTTGTTGTTCTGGCTATGTCTTTAGAGGATGGCCATTGAAATGTACAACTGTGTCCAGATCAGATTGTGTCTGATCGATCACATCATATTAGATGAGTGAACAAGCGCCAATAGTACTTACTCCAAGATATTTTGTTGTGCATTCTGCTGCAGTCTTTCTGCTGCGCCAAGGGGCGGTGGGGTAGCATTGTGGTTAAAGCGTTTGCTCTTCACGCCCAAACCCTGGGTTCGACTCCACACATGGGTGCAATGTGTGCAGCCCACTTCTGGCCGCCCCGATGTAATATTGCTGGAAATTTGGTAAACGCGACGTAAAACTAAAATCACTCACTCTGCTGCGCTAAACACGAGCTCATCATAAACGAAATAAATCGACTATCGCCCGACGAGTGGACCCTTCCCCATGACGTCAGTTCCGACTCCGACAACAAGATAGTCGTGCTGCTTTGTGCTCCGGGGGCATCTGATATGTCGGTATACCCGACCGGTTTTAGCCGGTTTTAGGCGAGTTGACAAACGGCTATGTGGAAGCAACTCCATTTTAATGACACCACTGTCACGAAATGATGAAGTCTTGAGATTCTTAGAAGGGTTGTATCTTCTCTAAGAGCAGTGACTATCGACCTGAACACTGATGGTCCTTCATAGCTGCCCGATTCTGACGAATCGGCTGATAGTGGAAGGATGACAAGCAACACCTCTTGCAGCAGTGTACAGTAACATGCCAACATTCCACATACCAGTAATTTATTATTTTTGAACAGTTGTCAGTTGAGGATCGCCTTATTTGGTTATCAACAACAAAATCAACCAATATCGAGGCGTAAGAACACTGATATTTATAATTTGCTAAATGACGAGTAAACAAATAGTCCCCAGCTTATATCCACTGGTTTATCTGCTTTGATAATGGTTTTAACAAAACTTTCGAATTAATTTCGAAACAGACATTTACTTGTTTCCAATGTTGATTCTTCCAGGAAACAGCAACCCTTCTGCTTCTCCTGTACTTCTGTCATTCCTCCTACAGTCAAGGTAAGTCGGTTTATGTCGTTTAAACCCACCAAACTCTCCTGACGTACTGGTACTTCGGATTTAATTCTATGAAACACGAAACAATACAGTCGGAGTCACAGTCCTAAATCACATTACTTTCCTTTCCTTTCAAAAACCGACATCTGTCCAGTCCGGCATGTTGTCAACACCGACACAAAATTTCAGTCCCGTCCGCGGCTTGTACATTTATTATCAGCTCTACAATCCGGCACATTGTCTAAACCAGATTATTTCTTCAGTCCCAGTGAGTGCCGGTTTGGAAAATGTAAATATGTTAATCACCGATTTTCGACAGATGTCTACTTTAAGTGACAGTTCACATTATGCCTCCTATGTTTATTTAAAAGATACCTGAGAACCTGAAAAATATTTATCCTGTCTACAAACTGAATATATTAGAAATACAGCTGTACGATTTAGACCAGGTCTTACAAATTTGATAATCAACGATTTTGAAAAGTCTTTACGATTATCTCCCTCATGTAGCCCTGGAACTGAAGATGATTTCCATGATATATTTGGTGTCCAAACTTTATGTTACTAAGAATAAAATATCTTGGCGAATAATAGTGTTCTGATCATGTAAGTTATGCCGTTTTACCTAACGTCTTGGCTGTAAACAATGAAACAATTTTGTCCTATCTTGCATTGTATGTACATAACGCATCGAAACTAAAAATATATATTGTATGATTATTCTACCAACATATTTAATGTAGACAATCATGTTTCAGTTAATTGAATGAATGAGTATAACAGAATGAATATGTTTGGACATTGTAATGGCCTTTCATGCTCTTAACGCTTTGACTTTGACTTGACGTCTAATTGATTGGAGTACCTATTTCCAAACACCTGAACCCCCTCATTCCAACAAAACTCTGTACGAAATGTCAGCTGACTTCGAGTCAAATGTCCAACACCATTGTTCACGAAAGTACAGTCGGTACTTTCTGTGTCTGTGCGTTGTTAAACGCAGCTTTCAGCAGTATCCTACTGTTTGACAGGTATTAGATGAGCTACGACCTGACAAAACACCCCAATTTGCATATATTGGAACGTCCTCCAGAACACTCTGTTTGAAAGAAGAGGGAAACAAGTTGTCGTCTAAATATTCAATGTCATGATGGTATTTTGCTGAACTAAATCTCTCTTCGAGACACGTGTTGAACAGTAGCGGTATTGATTTCAAGCCACGGTCAGCATGTGCTTAATCGCCGCCAATCTATCTGTAGCAACCAAGTGTATTCATCCAGATTACTTGCCCCGCCTCCTTGTCACAAACGCGATCACTGCGCTGTCTCATCTAATACTAGTCAAGCAGTAAATTACGTTCAAATCAGTCCAATCCAGCATGCAATTGTGTTTTTAACTCCCTCAATGAAAACTTGTTTCTTAATTTGCTAAGCCCGAATTCCAGCAGTTGGAATCAGAATTCAACCACACATATCTGCAGCTAAATTCATCTCAATATCATAGCACCTTACCAACATTTGTTTTCGTCACTTCGGCAGATGGTGAAACAACAGGTCGAGCTTACCCTCACCAAACTCAAAACATCAGAAACAAACCCCATTGTGTTGCCACACTAACACTCCGATTAACGTCCCACGTACGTGAGTGAGTGAGTGAGTTTAGTTTTACGCCGCACTCAGCAATATTCCAGCTATATGGCGACGGTCTGTAAATAATCGAATCTGGACCAGACAATCCAGTGATCAACAACATGAGCATCGACCTGCGCAATTGGGAACCGATGACATGTGTCAACCAAGTCAGCGAGCCTGACCACCCGATCCCGTTAGTCGCCTGTTACGACAAGCATAGTTGCCTTTTATGGCAAGCATGGGTTGCTGAAGGCCTATTCTACCCCGGGACCTTCACAGGTCCCAGCGTATGTAACATTCGTAGATCCATTTTAACTGAGGGATCCAAGGATATATGGAGAAACTGCTAGAGCCACAGTAATCGATCCAACATTGTTTCCTCAAGAATTTCGGATAATAGTTCCATTTTCACTGCTGAGACCAAAGCCATCTTGACCTATATTTAACAGAAGAACCATTTCAAAAACTCCATCATTTTTACACATTCATTATCTTGTTTTCAAGCTTTTCAAAACGTTACTTCTACCATTCTGGACAATTGAGAACTTTACGCCGATCTTTCTACTGGCCAATGTGACATCGTCCTCTGCTGGTTTCGGGGTCACGTCGGCAAAGCAGATAACACAAAGGCCGATGCTGCAGCGAAAGCAGCTCTGGACAAGTTCTTATCTCCCTTACTGATCCCATATAATGGCTTCACACCAGCTATAAAACGTTTATGTCAAAAAGTTCGGACATCCAAGTAGGAAGAATAAAGCAAGAGGCTAGTTAAACTGAAACCAACAAATGGTTATACCTACTTGCGTTGTCAGTCAAGACGTGGCGAGGTAATGTTACGACATTGTTGCATTGGCCACAGTCAGTGTTCATATATGCCAGGGATTCACATTATGAACGGACAAATCGGAAAGATCGTATTGTGAACTACCTGCAGGCATGAGTGAATGAGTGAGTTTAGTTTTACGCCGCACTCGGCAATATTCCAGCTATATGGCGGTGGTCTATAAATAATTGAGTCTGGACAAGACAATCCAGTGATCAACTGCATATGCATCGACCTGCGCAATTGGGAACCGTTGACATATGTAAACCAAGTCAACGAGCCTGACCACCCGATCCCGCTAGTCGCCTCTTACGACAAGCATCACCTTTTATGGCAAGCATGGGCTGCTGAAGGCCTACTCTACCCCGAACCTTCACGGGTCACTACCTGAAGTAACTTGATCTGTATTATAAATTGTAACAAAGTATTGCCTGGTTTTGTTTTGGGTTTTTTTCAAAAATAATGTAATGAATGCATTTCATTTTTTAAAAGAAACAATTCATTTGGACTTAGTACTTAAAATGTGTATGAGTGCAGACTTGATCTCATCGCCATATGGCTGGCCGTAATAATGCCGACGTGCCGTAAAACCCAATTCAACTCAACTCGAACCCAAACAAGTATATGACGAGACAATGTCTGAGTGCTAAACATGTCGCCAGTTACAGTAGGTAAGCCTAGTCTGTCATCGTATGATACCTGCGTAGAGCGATGGTGATGATGTGACCCAGACTCGATTATTCACACATCACCGCTATGTAACTCGAAACTGAGTGTGATGTGCATCGCTCGCTCTTTCACTGCAATGTGCGTACCATACTAACTGAGTTACGTTCTGTTATCAATGGCAGATCCATGTAGGAGCTCCACACTAAGGCACATCGAGAGGCGCGACCCCGAGACACCAGTAGGTCAGTTACCTGTAGACGACTCCAGAATAAGGCCTGGTTGGTATAGCGCCCCCAGGAACTGGGAACTGCTGAGTCGGGATCCAGGAGGCGACTCTAGGTGTGGTGCCAGCGTCCCGTTGTACAGAAGAAAGAGTAAGACCATCGCCACTCACTCTTATCATGTGGTGGTGTGTGATATCACAGCGTCAAATGCGTTTACATGATGTGAACTGCGTGATTGTGTGTGACAACACAGGGTCACGTATGATTGCATTGTGTGATTAGGTGTGATGAAATAGCTCACAGAATATCACATGCTGTGATTAGGTGTCACAACATAGTGTCACATAAGATTACATGAAGTGATTGTGTTTGATATCATAGGGTCACATATTATTACATGGTGTGATAGGGTGTGATAGGGTGTGATAACATCGGTCACATATTATTACATGTTGTGATAGGGTGTGATAACATCGGTCACATATTATTACATGGTGTGATAGGATGTGGTAATATAGGTCACATATTATTACATGTTGTGATAGGGTGTGATAATATAGGTGACATATTATTACATGGTGTGATAGGGTGTGATAATATAGGTCACATATTATTACATGGTGTGATAGGGTGTGATAATATAGGTCACATATTATTACATGGTGTGATAGGGTGTGATAATATAGGTCACATATTATTACATGGTGTGATAAGGTGTGATAATACAGGTCACATATCATTACATGATGGGATTGTTTGTGGTAACATAGGTCACATAAGATTACATGGTGGGGCTGTGTTTGATAACATATGGCCACATATTATTACATGGTGTGATTGGATGTGATAACATATGGTCACATATTATTACATGGTGTGACAGGGTGTGATAATATAGGTCACATATTAATACATGATGGGATTGTTTGTGGTAACATAGGGTCACATACTATTTACATGGTGTGATAGGGTGTGATAATATAGGGTCACATAAGATTGCATGATGTGATTGTGTGTGAAAGCGTAGGATCATATGTTGTTTCATGATGTGAACTGTGTGATTGTGTGTGCTAACATAGGGTCATAAATTATTACATGGTGTGACTGGGTGTCACAAGCTAGGGCCACATAAGATTACATGAAGTGATCGTATTTGATAACATAGGGTCACATATAATTACATGGTGTGACTGGGTGTGATAACATAGGCTACTTAATATTACATGATGGGACTGTGTTTGATAACATATGGCCACATATTATTACATGGCGTGATTGGATGTGATAACATAGGTCACATATTATTACATGGTGTGATTGGGTGTGATTTTCATGTAGATACCGTGTGCTTACATGGTGTCAGCTGTGTGATTGTTTGTGATAACACAAGGTCAAATTGTGGTTACATTGTTCTGTTGTATGGGATAACATTGGACTATATATGGCTGTGATAACATAGGGACATATTGTGGTTAAGTAGTGTGATTGTGTATCACAGATAGTAGTTTCTCATGGTTAATGTTAATGTTTTAGTTTTGTGGTGATGTATTGTCATGTGTTCGCACCATTGTGTAATGTGTTAACTCGCTTGATATATCTCATCTATTTCAAGTATTCTAATTTTAAGATGTACTTGAAAGTGAAAGTTAAAAGTAATGCGTGAGCACAATTTAATGCACCATCATACTGATATCACATTTATTTGAATTTAAATACATTTGAATTTAATGTAGCCTGTCTGCTTCCTTTAAGAGATCAACGCGAACGAATCTGAAATATGCCATAGGCTGCCGGTGAACCCCTGCTACATGCCATATGCCATACCGACGAGGATGTGTGGCGATACTGAAGTATATTACCTCTCTGCGACAACCGCAGGGTCAGGATACTGCTTTTGTAAGTTTTAGACAACTTCTTTATTCTTCTGCATAGATATTGGATGGTGCAGGCATGGTATCAGCGAACATTTTCGTCATTTTTGTTTCCTCTGCCCTGTCATTTTGTTTTTATCCCTTCAAAATATTAATGGTATCACCTCGAGAATTTTGGTATTTTAAAACAGTGACAGACTGTCCAAATTAGAAAATTGAAATGATCTGTCCTCTGATCTTCACTTTCAGGTGCTTGGTACAAAGAGGAAGCCAGTTTTACTTGAATCAGAAATATTGGGTTATTAAGTTCCTTGATGAAATCTTGTAACATGTTGAACTTCCTCGATTAAAATGCCTTCAATTCACGAAATATATGTGATTGGTCAGCCAATGTGAAATTTTGTGCTTAACTCGTGAATTTGTAAAACGTGACTAGAAGTCTTCATAATCCCTAAAGCTGCACTAACCAATGTTGTGAGTATTAGGACTTTAGTAACCCAGTATGTGTAGGTGTCATTGCTGTAAGCAATAGTGCTGTGCTGACCAATGCTGTATCAGGACTGTATTGACATATTAGGTGTCAGTGCTGTAATAACACTGTATTGACCAATGCTGTATCAGGAGTGTATTAACACATTAGGTGTCAGTGCTGTAATAACACTGTATTGACCAATGCTGTATCAGGACTGTATTAACACATTAGGTGCCAGTGCTGTAATAACACTGTATTGACCAATGCTGTATCAGGAGTGTATTAACACATTAGGTGTCAGTGCTGTAATAGCACTGTATTGACCAATGCTGTATCAGGACTGTATTAACACATTAGGTGTCAGTGCTGTAATAGCACTGTATTGACCAATGCTGTATCAGGACTGTATTAACACATTAGGTGTCAGTGCTGTAATAACACTGTATTGACCAATGCTGTATCAGGACTGTATTAACACATTAGGTGTCAGTGCTGTAATAGCACTGTATTGACCAATGCTGTATCAGGACTGTATTAACACATTAGGTGTCAGTGCTGTAATAGCACTGTATTGACCAATGCTGTATGCATGGAGAATGTATTAATACGTTAGGTGTCAATGTAGCATCTCTACTGTATTGACCAATCTTGTAAGCATCAGTGATTGCAATAGGCGTAGGTGTTGTGTGCATTAACATTGCCTAACTGCAGGATGTATCAATATCTTGTGTATAAATACTGTATGAATATAGTTGGTGCCCGTGCTGCAAATATCAAAACTGTGTCATAAAAATCAAGATTAAAACCCCATCATTTAAAAATCAATAAAGAATATTTTCCAACTAGATTACCGTCAGTCATCAGTGTGCTGTCATATATCAATGTGTTGTCAATTATCAGTGTGTTGTCAGTTATCAGTGTGTTCTCAGTCACCAGTGTGCTGTCAATTATCAGTGTGTTGTCAGTTATCAGTGTGTTGTCAGTTTTCCGTGTGTTGTCAGTTATCTGTGTGCTGTCAATTATCAGTGCGCTCCGGAAACTCATGCTGACATCACATCCTACATTATGACAAAGTATTACATTGTTCACACAACACATATTGTAACAACAAACATACATGCATTAATTTATTGTAAGGACAGACGTGCATTTACTGTAAATATGCTGAACTATGGCACAATGTAATCTTGCCAATAATTCAAAATTCCCTGATTTTGATCCCTTTAATGCGTCATAACGTGACTGCAATGCACATTCAATGATTATGTATACCAGTCACAATGTGGTTATTGCATTTAACAAAAAAAATGATAGAAGCAACTTGAAGATTATCTCCCTTCACAAACAGTCATCGTAGTCAACTGCTAATAATCACCTTTCAAAAACTTTCATACTGATCTATAGTCTGATAATCACCTTTCAAACACTTTCATACTGATCTATAGTCTGATAATCACCTTTCAAACACTTTCATACTGATCTATAGTCTGATAATCACCTTTCAAACACTTTCATACTGATCTATAGTCTGATAATCACCTTTCAAAAACTTTCATACTGATCTACAGTCTGATAATCACCTTTCAAAAACTTTCATACTGATCTATAGTCTGATTATCACCTTTCAAAAACTTTCATACTGATCTACAGTCTGATAATCACCTTTCAAAAACCTTCATACTGATCTATAGTCTGATAATCACCTTTCAAAAACTTTCATACTGATCTACAGTCTGATAATCACCTTTCAAACACTGCCCCGTGTATTTGTATCATGATCCAGATTGTTTCCCAGTTTGTTGTCATTGGTTGTTTTCATTATTTTGAAAGAAAGTTTGGGAACTAACATTGATGTCTTATTTTACAGTCGACAATGGTCCTTGTGGGAGTAGTCCGTGTGCTAATGGGGGAACATGCCGCGACTTACGAGGCCGTGGCTACACTTGCATCTGTACTCCGTATTTCACGGGTCGGAACTGTACAAGTAAGAATGCGTTGAGTTCAGGCATTTTTTTATTTTGCAGTCTCAAATAAGCATGTCTGTTTGGCGCAGGAAGATGCACGACATGATGAAGGCCTTAGACCTTTCTCAGGTCAGGACACATATAAGCTGAACAAATATTAATAACAAAACATCTTAGCTTAGGGGGTGAAGGATTTGTTACACGTAAATGACGTTATAAAACATATTTTACACAGTCCATATACAACCTACCAATGATATTGTAACCTGTGACCTGATGTGTATGTAATGTGAAACAGCATGTGTGAACGGTGGTTTGAAGCGTACACTGTGACGTCATGTGTGTATTGTGACATGATGAGTACATAATTGCGTTATCTCTCATTTGTAAACCAAAAGTCACTGTGTTCTGTAATCCGATTGGTTGAAAAACATGATCATAATTATGGCATTTGATTCCCCGTTGCTGCAAGACTATTCTCTGCGTATTGACACGTAGAAACACCGTAAACAATTGTTTTGTTGTGTCATCAACAGTGATGACGTCATTCAAATAATATTGTGACAGAAGTCAGAATGACTTCACAAATGAGCAGCTCCAGATGCTACCATGGGAACCAGCTGGAACGGCCACCTGATGACACTTCACTGCTGTATCCCTACTCGATGTAAACGAGTGCAGACAGTACAAAACTTTGGTTTACTTTTTTGTTTACAATGTCGAGGTTCCAAATGTATTCCTATTCCCGTGCTTCAAATACTCAATAACACCCAGAAACTGACCAACACATGATGTTTATCTCCTAAATGCACACACTCGTTGTTTGTTTGTTTAACCCCCTGGATGCCACAGGGACATATAATATTCTGTCCTTCCTCGTCAGCCCTCACTCTGAAGTCCAATAAAATTCTATATATACCACGTACATATATATACCTCAAAGTTATGAATTCTAAGGGAATATCCCTGTTTCTTGATACCATCCTCTATTATCTCAGACCATGCTATTTAAAGTGCTTAAATTGCCTTTCAAATAGGCTTCATCGTAAATGTCGCCTTTGTTCACACTACACAAAATCACGATTCAGAGCGTTATTTGCTGTATGTTTTGAAATGTGAAAATAGGATAATTACTGTGAGTATTGGATTTGATTACACAATACCATTTAGAAAGTGGTCAAATGCAACATAGAGGGCCGTCTCCTATTCTCGCGGTGAACACATTTTCTGCCGAGGTCGCCGATGCGTGATACTTAGCGGTTGTTTACATCATTGACCAGTAATTAAGAAGAGGCCCAAGTGTGTGAATTATCAAAATTTTGCAGTGTAACGAATATTCGTGAGTTTTAACCAACTTGGAAAAATCGTAACTTTCCCCGCCCTTCCCGATAAGATTCCCCTTCATTACACCTAATAACGTTACTTTCTCGCTGTACCGCGAGAATATAGGAGACGCCTCGAAAAGTCAGCGGCGGACGACCATGTTTTTCATCGAGCTCAAGTGAGATAACACACTTGATGGATCAAGCAGTTGACAGATGCAGATGTTAGAGGGGGGATCTCTCCATTTAAAAACAACAAGCATACATACGAAATGAACTGTTTGTATTATTTTTTCAGCTGATATTCGTAAGTACCGCGAGAATAGGAGACGCCAGTTTATGTCATATTTTACTAAGAAAGTGAAATCCCAAATATGACATATGTAGTACTGCATTTCAAAAATAACCTATTAATGATCACTGATATCAAGTTTTCACGTCGCCGATGAACCCAGAATCGGCTGGTATGTTTTCGAAAATACAGCTACACGCACGCCGGAGTCCGCTTTCCGCCATATTGGATAGTGTTTACAAAATCACGTTCCGAGAAGGCCGGTATTGACACGCCTATTACATCACGTTTATTTCACAGTCAGCTGCGACAAATGCATCATTGAATTCCCCGTATATCTTAGAATCAACAATACCAACTATATAGATAAAACGAAACCAAAGATATTTGGCATGAAAATGGAACGCTGTGCTCCAAAGACAGCGCTTGTTTGAATATAGATTTTAATCAAAGAAAAAATCCGATTTTACACTACGTAGCATTTTTTTAATTTTTCCAACATCCAGCCGTGTATTCACTGCTTACAATGGCTTAATACGCTTAGAATATTCAGCTTAAGAGTATCGTAGCAAGAAATAGCAAATTAAAAATAGATACAATGCAATCATTGGATAATTCACAAGAAACTGTCAAACTTTTAGTGCCGCTTGACGTCATGACTGACGCAAAATCACGCAGAGCGACAGCTGGGCTTGTCAGCATTTCTGGCTTCTTCCTTCATTTACAGTGTAAACGATAAAAACATGTAACAATACACAGATAGTCAGAACAATTCTGATTACTTGCATCTCACATTTATGTACAAAAGATCCTTGAATCAAGGAAAGAGTCCTCACAAAATCCTGTGCACCCTTGTCAGTGAAGCCATTTTGAAAGAAATCGGTCATCGATAGTGATGTCACACGTCAACATTGTTGCTCATATTAGGTAATTTCTTTGAGGTGAAGGTCGATTGAACAAGCGTAAACACAATGGCCATATTCCGATTGCACTTTCAGTTTTGTGATGTATATTTTGCGTATCGTTCAAATATTTTTTCATGAAACTGATTTCAGTATCTACATATATTCATGTTCAACACCAGATCATATCTGGGTATAAGGTATGCGTTTTCATTCTTTGAAAGCTTTTGATTGTTTGAATAGTATTTACATGGGAAACTGACTCAGTAAGTGTACTACACCACATTTTAAGCCTCTACACAAGTGTTAGAAGATCACACGTAGCCATTACTGCAACATGTGCTATAGTTAACTGTGATGTACAATGTTCAGTGCGTTGGGACAAATATTGCAGTTTCATATGAACAGGTTAATAAACGGCGATTTAATTCCAACTTATAAGCAAAACTCATAATATTAATGAAAATGATTTGTACATTTATGAAATGTATAGGCACACATATTTAAAGGAATTTTTCTTGTTCATTGCATTGGTTTGTATCGTTTTTAGAGACAAAACAATTATGAATATTGATTGACCAGGTGAGAGTTTGTAAAAAACGTTTTATGACTCATTATCATTGTTTTAGATAATAATGTCAATTCAAATTCGTTTAAAATATTACAGTTGTATTTTTGACGTTCATTATTAATTCATGCTATGTTCGAAGTTATTGTTTTGTTAAATATATCAATATAAGGAATGAAGCATTATTTGTGACTCCCGACAGTTGATGAAGGCAGTGCCTTGCAAATTTCTTGATGCTTGAACTGTTGACAACATATGTACATACATGCTGGTGTTCCACGGAAAATGAACGACAGCTGGTTTGGTAGTGTTCATTTGAGCGTGGTTATCTGAAACTGTCAACACTGGAGGATGAACTATTTGAGCGAGACAAAATGGAATTGTGTATGAATTAAGATTTCAGTAAACAATCACAATGCGAACTTTATGTCTTCAATGTGTAAAACTGAAACAAAGGTTATCATCTTTTGTGTGACATTATCAGACGGATGTCTAAGATGTTGATCCTGTGAGTGGAGCGTTCCCTGAATTAAAATGGTGCAAGATGGTTGCAACATGTGTAAGCTACACACAAATGGGAACCAATGGAGTTCTTTAGCGATATAAGTGAGTTTGAATTGATATGTAATCCCAAGGCACTTTTATTTAATGTATTAAGCTGATCGGCTCTTTTGTTACTTGTTAGCAAGTAATAATCAGTACGAGAGATGAGGAGAGACAGCTTCTGTCTCACATAGGAATTATTTTTCAGAGCATGGCGTAGCTTTCCAACATCATGAAGATTTTATTTTGAACACTTGGGTTACGTTTTGTATCGTGGTTAGATGCTGATTAAATATCTCTCCCTTTCTCAGGTGCAGCAATTGTTGAGTCGCTAGTTTTTAGAGTTTTGTAAAAGCAAAGGACAGAACTCACTCACATTTCCACCTTCCTTTGTGTACATTTCTACCATATTTAACATGACGCGTTGCCTTCAATTGTTGTTAAGGTGCCAAGTGAACACTCAGATGTTATCTTAAAGTTTTAGACAAAGTTCCTCAAACTGCAGTAACCTGGCTCTGATAACACTGTTATCAGAGGCACTCCCAGCCAGGATTATTTACAGATCGCCACCATAAAGCTGGAATATTGTTGAAGGTGGCGTTAAACACCAAACCAACCAACCAGCTTAATATAGACAGATTGCGTGGTACATCGCTTCTTTACTTTAGGGTACAGGATTTATTAACTGATTCGAGCTGTGTCCTGTTATCAGTTGAAATAGACCCATGCAAGAACTACACACTACTTGAGAACATCGAAAATCGCGATCCCAGCACTCCAGAGAATCCAGAGATTGTCCACGACGCCACACTACCCCGAGGTTGGTATGGGGCCCCTGGGAAGTGGGAACTGCTGAGCCGGGATCCAGGAGGCTTTTCTCGGTGCGGCACCAGGTTGCCGATATACAGAAGAAGTAAGACCATCGCCACTCACTTTACTCAACTGCATATAGATTGTGTATATAATGCGTTAGCGTTGGGTCACATGTGGTTACATGGTGTGATTGTGTTTGATAACAGAAGGTCAGATGTGGTTACATGTTGTGTTTGTGTTTTATAACAGAGAGTCAAATGTGGTTACATGGTGTGATTGTGTTTGATATCAGAGGATCAGTTCCGGTCATATGTCATGATTATGAGTGATAACAGGGGACCATACGCATGACAATCGCCGATCTCTGTTCTCAAGAGCGAAAGTTCGAGGGCAAAATTTCACTACTCTTGCTTGTTAGTTGCCACGCTATTCTACCAGCAAATAGTCGATCCTCGTAAAAATGGCGAAAAGTGACAACAAGTTGCAATTATTAGATTTTGTGTTAGTGAGAAATTCATCGGTCTAAAGTGAAATCAAATGGACCGTACAAGGTGTGACTGGGTATGATAACAAGGTGTCGCGTGAGATCAACTCGAATTACATGGTATGTGTGATTGTTTGTGATAAAATTGAGTCAAACTGTGATTATGTGATGCAATTGGTTGTGATAGCGTAGGGTCTTGATGTTGTTAGATGGTGTGACTGTATTTGATATCACAGATAATAGTTCTGGTGGGTTTCGTTTCCTGGTGATGCATTGACATGTGTTCATACCACTAGCATTATCAGAAAATACGTTAACTCTCTCGCTGTACTTGTCTATTTCAAGTACTGTTCATTGAGGTCTCCCGAGTTGTTAACTCTCTCGCTGTACTTCGTCTATTTCAAGTACAGTTCATTGAGGTCTCCCGAGTTGTTAACTCTCTCGCTGTACTTCGTCTATTTTAAGTACTGTTCATTGAGGTCTTACGAGTTGTTAACTTGCTCACAGTACTTCGTCTATTTCAAGTACAGTTCATTGAGGTCTCCCGAGTTGTTAACTCTCTCGCTGTACTTCGTCTATTTTAAGTACTGTTCACTGAGGTCTCCCGAGTTGTTAACTCTCTCGCTGTACTTCGTCTATTTTAAGTACTGTTCACTGAGGTCTCCCGAGTTGTTAACTCTCTCGCTGTACTTCGTCTATTTTAAGTACTGTTCATTGAGGTCTTCCGAGTTGTTAACTCTCTCGCTGTACTTCGTCTATTTCAAGTACAGTTCTCGTGAGGGCCGTTAGGGTTGACCTAACCTAACCTAACCTCGCTAGGTCTAACTTAACCTAACCTTAACCTTAACCCTACCCTAACCATAACTTTAACCCTAACCTAACCTAACTATAATCACCTACAGTTACGTAAAAGAGTATTATGACGTGTTTTCAAAGTTTGTGGTGTTGTATTCTAAATGTAGGCTGCAGTCTAATGGACCATCTTACTCACAGTACATGCATTTGCATTTAATGTAGCTTTTCTGTTTCCTTTCAGAGAAATACATGAACGAATCCGAAATGTGTTTGAGGGGCCAGACGATAATATGCCACCATCCGTTTAATATTTCGACAAAGATGTGTGGCAACAAGGAGGTGTATTATCTCTTTACGAGATTCGGAGGTGCAAGATTCTGCTTTGGTAAGAGTTCGGCTAATACTTTATTATTGTACATAGATACTGGATGGTGCAGATACGGTATGAGCGAAATATTCCATTACCAGTTAAACACAAGACCAACGTTTTTGTCATTTTAGTTTCCTCTGCCCTCTCATTTTTTATTTTTACCCGTCAAAACTAACGAAACACCATAAGAATCTTGTTCTTTCAAAGGAGATACACTACCCAAATTAGAAAATGGTGCAGGCAGCGTATCAGCGAACTTTTCGTCATTTTAGATTTCTAAAATTTTAGTTTTACCCCTTCGAAACTATGATGATAACACCTCGAGAATTTTGGTATTTTAAAACGGTGACAGACTATCCAAATTTAAAAAACTACAATGATCTGCCCTCTGATGTCTCTTTTCATGTGTCCGATACAAAGAGAAAGCCACTTTACTGAATGGATCAGAAATATTGAGTTGCTAGGTTACCCGGTGAAATCCTCTAACATGCTGAGCCATTTCGACTAAATATGATTGCTTAACAAATGTAAAACTATTCTGAATGTATTATGAATTTGTAAAGCATGGTTAGAAATACTTATAAACCTGAACCACCCTTCGAGTCGGGAAAGACCAAGGAGATAACTTAATGGGCGAGCATTTCTAATGATAACACAATGGAAACAAAACGGAAAACATGCATTAAGTGTGAATGCTGTGAGCGTTAGAACTGTATTCATCGATGCTTTAAGTATCAGGCTTGTATTAACACATTAGGTGTCAGTGCTGAGAGTATTAATAATGTATTGACCAATGCTGTAAGTATCAGGAATGTGTTGATATTTTAGGTGTTATGTTGCGAGCAGTACTACTGTAATGACCTCGGGCGCGTTTCATGAAGCAACCTTTACTCTGGGTTACCTTAACTGTCATGCTTTAACATGTACTTAGTTACCTTAGTGACTTACGATCACCATAGGGCTTGTGAAAAGAGACCCAATGCTATAAATATCAGTAGTGAATAGTGTATTAACACATAAGGCGTCAGTAATAGTGTATGATTGCAGGATGTATTAATACATGTATCAATGCTGTACGGATACTGTTGGTGTCAGTGCTGTAAATATGAAACTCCATCAGTAGAATATTAGAATTGAAACTAAAAATTAACAACAACAACAACAGCAAACACCCGTACGAGCGAGCGAGCGAGTTTAGTTTTACGCCGCACTTAGCAATATTCCAGCTATATGGCGACGGTCTGTAAATAATCGAGTCTGGACCAGACAATCCAGTGATCAATAACATGAGCATCGATCTGCGCAATGGGGAACCGATGACATGTGTCAACCAAGTCAGCTAGTCTGAAAACCCGATCCCGTTAGTCGCCTCTTACGACAAGCATAGTCACCTTTTATGGCAAGCATGGGTTGCTGAAGGCCTATTCTACCCCGGGACCTTCACGGGTCACACCCGTACGAAAACAACTGTTTTGTTTACAGCTCGTCAAAGAATATCAAGTATTTGTTTCTACTATAGACATGAATCTGCTAAATCATTCAGGTCAGTTCATCGGCCGGAGATGTTTCAGCTGGAGACTTCATGTACTGTTTGAGATACCTACTTCTCAGTGTTGGGTAATGCTCTCACACAAGCAGTAAATGATTGTCGTCAACGAAATTTATTCCACGAAGCTTACCTCCAAATATCAGGGTGAAGTCATCACTCTGTCATCACTCTCTACATTACTACAAAGTCCTGTATTGTCCAAGGTTAATTTTTTTGTACGAACAGACATGCATTTACTGAAAATGTGTTGAAATATATGGGACAAAGGAGTCTTGACCTTGAATAGATAATTAAAAACTCCCTGATTTGGATCCCTTCGATCCGTTTTCGCGATTACAAACTGATTGAAACCTTCAATGGTTATCATCAGTTTCATTTGAAAACAAAGGCAATAGAAACAACAAGAAAAATATCTCCCTTCACAGTCATACCAGTCATATCCTGATCATCACCATTCAGAAACTATCACACAGGTCACACCTTCATTACCAACCTTCAGCAACTGTCATACAAGTCACACACTCATTATCAACCTTAAGAAACTGTCACACAGGTCACCCACTCATTATCAACCTTGAGAAACTGTCACACAGGTCACGCCTTGATAATCACCTTTAACAAAATCTCTTTAATACTGGCCACACATATTTATCTGCCGTCAAAATCTGGGCCTGACCATGTCCTGCTCTCATCCTGTGACAACTGCCACACCAGTCACAAAACTATACCATAAGGGTGGAACCTTAATTATTTCCTTTCGAAAACTGTCATGCTGATCTACAGTCTTATAAGCACCTTTCAAACACTCTCATGTGATCTACAGTCTTATAAGCACATTTCGAAAAGTGTTGATCTACAATATCTGATAACCGCGTTTCAAAAACTGCCAAAAACACCATAACCCTGACTGTTTTCGAATGTATTGTCTTTGGTTGTTTTCATTACTGTGAAAGAAAGTTTGGGAACTAACACTGATTTTACGTTTTTACAGTCAACAATGGTCCTTGTGCTAGTAGTCCGTGTGCTAATGGGGGGACATGCAGCGACTCCGAAGAACTCGGCTACAGGTGTATGTGTGCACCTGGATTCACGGGTCAGGACTGTACAGGTAAGTTGAACATTGACAGTGATGAAATGAGTTCTATTTGATGTCTCCTTTGATTTTTACTTTCAGTTTCATAATTTTCAAGGAAGTCTCCTTACAGGCAGCCACTGTTCCTCTGTCAATCATATTTCTTGAAATTGTTTTTAAAAACAAGAATAACAAGCCGCCTCCTGTCACCACCTCACCGACAGTCACTTTTCTGGGCCTATCTGCGCCTCTCTGATGCTCAGTGCCATATCCATTTGCAGTAGTTTTCAAAACACGATAAACAGAGGACAAAGGCAAGCCTGTTCCACCTGAAATCACTTCAGCAAACCGGTTGCATCGTTTGCTATCCATTAGGCTTCGATGACAGCACGTGCAGCCGTACAACCCACGTAAACAAAGGGTCGCTACGCAAATCGAAATAGTGTTACAAGTTTTAGGATAATTTCTCAGTGAAACTGAACCATTTTAACAAAGATGTTTAATTAGATGTGTAGACGCATCAAAAATAAAAGTTATGAATTTTGTACATTATATTGACTGAACTGTGTAAGATGTGAGGAATCGTCACATCTTTCTGGCCTGTGGCAGAGACGCTATGCTGGCTCGCCGCATGGAACTCTGGGTAGGAGAGTGATCTCCAAGCTCACCACGATCGTAAGGATCGGATGATGAAATCGCGTGTCCTTTTTAAAGAAGGTTTCGTTAAACACGTACTGACACATTCGCACTGCATAAAGTAATTATGCTGGAAAACATTTAGATATTAAAATGACCGTTTAAAAATGTATGTCACAGTCGAATGAGCATTCCTAAAACTGCAAAATGCCATTTTATTTACGAAACAAATTTCACATTGGGGTTTGTTTATTTATTTTTGCAGTTTGCGTTCAAGACATCCTGATCATGGAAGATGTATCGCGCTCCATCGGCCAAAACAACTTTGAAAAAGTGAGACGATTTGCAGAAAGTTTGCTCGAACCATTAACCATCAACCCTTCTGCTGCTAACGTTGCATATATGGTGTTTTCCACAAACGCCAGAGTGGTATTCGGTTTCAGTGAATACAGCAACAGTAAGCCAGGTGTACTGGCAGCTCTCAAGAACCAGACCTACGAAAGCGGTTCCACTACGGACATTGTCGAGGCTGTCAATGTGGCTGTCAATTCTGTTTTCACACCGTCAAAAGGCGACCGACCGGATGCTATCAACGTGGTCATCATGTTCACAGATGGGTTCGATACAGAATCGAAGATGGAGGTCATCGATACTAGTATTCTTCAACTGCATGATAAAGCTGAAGTGTTTGTTGTCGCTCTCTCCGACGCGGAGGCCAGTTCCACTGTCAACAGTCTCGCTTCAGACCCTGCTAACATCTTCCAGATTGATGCAGCCAGTTCACTTCAGACTAGGCTGGAGACTTGTCTGAACAGCATGGAATATAAAAAATAAAGAGATAAGACATCAACGAAATTAAATGACGGCGTCGAAATTTATTTCGTTTCCAATAAATGATCTGCATGTGATTGGTGTTTGTTAATGTCTGGGTTGGACATAGCAGATTTAATTTCCCTCTATAATTTCCAGTACACTGTTGGTGGTGTAGCCTAGTGGTTAAAGAGCTCGCTCATTAAACCAAAGACCCGGGTTCGATTCCCCACCGGGGTCCAGTGTGTGCAGCCCATTTCTGGTGTATCTGGCCGTGATATTGTTGAAACAAGGCTAAAATATTTTCAATCTTTCACTCACGTTCTCTGAAACAGAGAATAAACTGCCCTCAAAATGCTAAAAAGGTAAAAAAGCTTCAGACTGTGGAAAATGAAGTTAGCTGCCACAGAACTGACATTTATGGGACCGACCGTGTAAGTGGCCTTGTATTACCCCGTGCACATATAACAAACCTACATAAGGAATTGATCCTGTAGACGAACCACGGGTGTGACTTACACTCCCACTTCGTGGATACAACATAAAAAAAACACCATATCTGCGTGACGTTTGGTGATACGACATGTATATGTGGGTGAGTTTAGTTTTATGCCGTATATGGCAATGAACCAGCCAAATCACACCGGGGGACACCAGAAATAGACACATTGCAGGATGGACATTTGTGATTTCTGGGGTCACCTGCTGTGATATTGCTGGAATATTGCTAAATCTAAACTCACTCACTATTTACCCGCGCCCGCGCGTGTGTACGTGCGTGTGTGTCGGTTGAAACTGAGGTACAGAAATAGTTTGATTTAGTCTTGCTTTGTGTTAACACTGGAAATCCATGGCAGTGGACAATCCGTAGCTGGAAGACCAATTCCAGACAAGGTTGGTCGCCTTAACGTCAATACTGAGTATATAACAAGATTCTGTCGGGCTGGTCATATCTGTCAGTGTTTTCATTTTTTTCACGGTGGTAGGTATAGCAGAGTAGGTGTAGTGTGCTAGGTGTAATGTTGTAGGTGTAGCGTGGTAACCCCCTTGTAAGGCACACCAATAGTGAAGTTTTCCAAAAACAAGCCCCGGGCTACTATGCGGAAAATAGGGTCTTTGACAGGTGCATTTTGGCACCAATTAGAAGCCTGGGCTTACGGAAACATGGGCTGTTACAGTGGAACCCCGTTTACTCGGACCCTGTATATCCGGAAACAACACCATCCGGATGATTTTTGTGGATTCGGATTGTTCGTTTAAGTAATGACAATCATATGGAATAAAAAAAGCAGCAAGGCAATTAATGAAGGGAATCGTTTTAATATTACTTTCACGAATATTGCAATGTCTGTGCAATGAAATGGAAAGCATATTAACTCTAGTATAACTCTTGAAAACTTTGAAATTGATCATGAAATTGATCATGAGAACTGTGGGTTTCAAACGAGTCAATCTGTCACACAAAAGATCATCGCAGTCGACACCGCATGCGCCATTATCCATGGGATTTCCTAACAAGTCAGTCAAACAGTTCAGTTTCAACAAAATGATCTTCGTCATCGACGTCGCTTCATCGTCTATATCCATGTCACCCTACTCCATACCTACATTGTATCAGAGACTCCCTCGGCGTCGACTGTTCAGATCCGTTATAGCCACCATTCTTCCATTCGGAGCAATACTAGAAAGTTGGAATGATCTTGCCACAGTTGACCTTTCAAATGAGCTAACCGCCTTGGACACCATTTGCTACAATTACCCCTAAGATGGCCGCGTTCTGTATTGTTTAGGAGTGAACTCATTTACTCCATTCTCGAACCAATCGTTCCAATGATCATGCATTTTGGACTGGAATATCCCCTTTACTCCACCAATGACGTCAAGGGGTTGTAGAAAAGTTGTCATCACTCGGGGGAATGATCTTCGTCAGCATGTTCAAATGATTCAGATGCTGTATGACTTTTGGCATGTTGTGGATTCTATGCCTTTTCTTGAATAGAACTGATGGTTCAAAACTGATGAAAGGTCCACGACATCTCAAAACTTTGTCAATCCATTGAATCATCAGGGATTCATACATGTTGCCACCAGAAGAAACGGCCAGACGAGTGTTTGAAGGTGCATCACATTTTGGCAACTTCGAAAGTCCTGTTTATAATCACCTCTGACTTGAGATAATTGCCACTGGTTGACACTGTCAGTCTGGGCAGCATCGACGTGTTTTGTTGCCAATCAAATCCATCATTGTTCCTATCGTCATGTCTACATAGCATGGCGCTTCATCCATGTTGAGGATATGAGCAACATCGTGGCCCAGTGTAAGCTGTTCTACGCCGCGAAGGTGATCCTGTATGACTGTCTTGATAACAGCTCGATCTCGGTCGACTTGCTGACCCTGATGTGTGACACGTCTGCTTTTCATGCTGTCGAAATCACAGAAATTGTAGATCCACTTGTCACTAACACTAATCGAACTGGTGCCAATCATGGTCACTATCAAGTCGGAGAGCTTGTTCCCGAATTCTCTCATAGTTTATGATCATTCTCTTTTTCTGTTCCTTGAACCACGCATACAGACGTTGTTCCAGTTCTGGGAGTGCTGGTTTTCGCCGTGCGCTAAGAAATCTCTTTGACGACTGTACCAACTCTCGTTTTTAGACCATTGTCTAAGCAGTTTTCTGTCAATTCCCAGACTCCTTGATGCTGAGGTCAGATACCCCCATACTCAAGCTTTACCTTCTTCACACCAAGTTTTTCTTTCATAGTGTAGGATCTCCGCTTGATAATACTGACTAAAGATATGAAACAACAGTCAAAATACAAGACGTCAACGTCACTAGTAACGTCAGTGAATAAATATGTATAACGCCTGTATTTCAAGATCACCTTGGGGTAGATCCGAACATTTGAAGTCTGTATTTATCACCTGTATAGTAAGGTGGCCACATCTCTTCAGAAAGTAGTTACACACTTGGCTCTGTACTTAAGGACATGGCCAGCTATGAGATGACCACGTTTAACAGCTACAGCGTAACGAATCAGTAAAACCCATTTCTGGTGTAATATTGCTGGAACACTAAGTCAAACACTTTTGCTGTCTTCACTGACTTAATACTGAAAAAGAACTAACTAAATAAATTAAAATCAATCAATCCAAATTTTGCATATGTTTTATTCACGTAATTTCACTTGAAATGGTCTGATGTGTCATGACTGGACCCTTTTCAACTGACTAATGCAATAACAAAAACAGAAAAATAATGGTAATATAAACTCATATTCATCATAATACTTTCAGCATTAACAGTGCACTAAATGATGGATAAATTCAGATAACAAGGGATCAACAATATGAAACCTAGATGTATTCAGACTCTCATGAATATGGTAAGGCTATAACATACCTTTTCATGAATTCAGAAAAATAGCCTCACAAAGTTAACACAACATCAATGTCACATATTCCCTGCAGTTAATTTCTGCTGCAATTATACACTGACACACATGCAGAATGTAAGCGATCATTCTCAGATCCTCAAATCCATAGTTATGCTGAGAAAGATCTTATTAAGATAGTCGTCCATTTTTTACCTAAAACAATAGAAATCCTAAACCCTATAATACCCAAAAATTCCTTTTTCCTACTCAGTGCATAGGCGCATCGAGAGGAGGTTGACACATGTCATTGGTTCCCAAATGCACAGATCGATGCTCATGTTGTTGATCACTGAATTGTCTGGTCCAGACTCGATTATTTACAAACCGCCGCCATATAGCTGGAATATTGCTGAGTGCGGCATAAAACTAAACTCACTCATTCATTAATGAAGAGCTTCCTATACTTTACACTTGTTACCTATTAGGGTGGAAAGACAATATAATTTAAGTTCCAACATCCACTACGCTGTCAATAGCATGACAATCGATTTACATCACAGAGTTTGATAATCGTTATCTAAATATTGATTGATTATCGATAATCTAGAGTCATGACTTTAAGCAAATACGACAAAAATGTCTGAGGGAATGAATAATTTATATTTCCAAGGTTTCTTCAAAAATTGTACAATACAAAGCTTCTGAACAAACCTTGGAAGAAAATAAAGCAACACTTGTCCTTTCAAGTGATCCCTTATTTTTTTCCCTTAGCATATATCTGTATTTCCTTGTTGCTCATTAATTCCCAAGGAAATATAACCCATAGTTCCTTGTTGCTCATTATTCTCAGGGGAAATATAATTTCTAGTTCCTTGTTACTCAATATTCACCAGGGAAATATAAACCACAGACGCTAGCTACACACAATTCACAAGGGAAATATACTCTATAATTCCTTGTTACCAATAATTCCCAATATATATATCACAGTTCTGATATCTCTAACATACCTGGTAATGTCTTTGGGGAACACTCTATATAGACATCACAAACAGTCAAGGGAATGCCAGTTTAACTTAAAATGCATTACTGCATATTTATGTACATTTTGTTTCCTACACATAGCAAGAACTTGTATCTCACAATAAAAGCAGTTCAAGGGAAAATACAATTTCTCTTTCAATAGGCATAGTCAACAATAGTTAACAAAAATATAGCAAATATCACAAAGATGACTTGACAGAACGGTTTGTACAAAAACTCATAAAAATATCTTCATCACAATTCAGTGTGTCAGAGGAGTTGCTAAAATGGTGTATTAAGTGATGTTGCTGCCTGTGACACCCCCTCACATCCGGAGGTACTTGTAGCAGCCTCCCACTGGTTCCTCTTTGCATCAGTAAAAGGTAATCTTCAAAGACAGTGGCTACCTTCTGAGTGTGTGAGTCATGATATGCGTACAAGGATGTCTGCCCTGATTTCTCGAGACAAACTTAAGTCTGAGATTTGACTTAAGTTTCAGTTTTAACTCAAATCTGAGAAAACGTAGGAAAATACATTTCCCAGAATGAACTGATATTGATTTAATACTCAAACAGAGAATCTGAGTTTGGAGGAGCTGTTCTAAACTGTCAAACTCAGTTTGAAATTTGAGTAAAAACCTAATCTGAGAAATCGGGGCCTGATTCTTTCATATTGTGTGCAGTACTGTGTGAAAGAACTGGGCATTCCTTATCTTCCTTGTATGTTACACATCCTGTGCCTTCAAAACAATAAACACAATTCACTGGAAGGACTTTGAAGAACCTGTTGCACTTTTGACATTGTGGAAGTTTTTGTACAGAACTGTAGCAGATATGTGCAGAAATGTTTCTTGTTCTTGTTCTTGTTCTTGTAACACATTTCTGCTGCATCTGATGTACCACAGGCCTCCCAAAACCGCTAAGAAGGTAAGCAAATACCATAATGTGTTATATACATGGTGTTTCCCTTTCAGTAAACCAACACATCCACAGAGGTACTTCATACAACCTCAAGGCTGAGGGGAAAAAAATACTAAAAAATCACCCGTCAAAGCAAAACCCTATGTAAGTTTCCATGTTAACTCATTTGGTTTGTTTTTATCAACTAAAAATAAGTTGAGTGAGTTTAGGTTTCACACTGATTTTCAGTGAGGAATATTATTTTTTTTTTCTTGAAAAAAATATGACATATATCTTCGTAAAAGTGGTTGGGTTGGACAATCTGTTTCTGTGAACTCAGATGTTCCTGATATGGTTTGGAATAGTTCAAAAGAAAATCAAGGACTGACACTGTAGGACTATTCACATTCACATATTATGAATATCAGTCAATATCAGTGAAAAGATACTCTCGATAATCTCCAGGGTATATGTTCCGATAAATCCTCTCTACCCTGGGTGGAACTATAGCTTGGCCCCATGCTTTAATTACCTTCCTTGGCTGGCTTTTTATCCAATAAGGTGTCTACGCTTGGAAGTTGAGCGTACCAATCACAAGGCTTCTATCACAGCTCACTTTTGTTTCTTTTATCTAACTGATTAAACTTGACAACACAGTAGTTGCAGAGGTACTCTGAAAGAGGTAGGAGTTCTTGCATATATGTTTTGAAGGTTTCAGACCTCATACTTTGTATGATTTATCCCACTACATCTGTCACACAGCAAGTAAACCTTTACGGCTGTATAATGAGATTTGTCGGAACATAATCTTAGAGATTATTGGGGATGGGTAACAGAACTAATACACAAAATGTTATCTACACCCTGTTGATATACTGCACAAAACATATGGACATTATGCATACAAATAACTTCACCTGAAGAGTAAGAACTAACTCTAACAACTCTAACAAATAAAGACAATGATATAAAAAGAACAAAACTTTTGACTCATGTTCATCAGTTCTAAATGCCCTTTCAAGAACCCAAATGATCATTTGTAGTATATCTCAAGCACAGTCCCTAATGAGGGTCAGCAGATGATGTAACAGGACATCCAGAAAAGAGTGAGCAAGTTTTACATAGGTTCCACCAGTATTTCAGTTCTGTGAGGTCATGCTTGTTTGATGAAGGACGAAAATGAAGTTATGAAAAGTATATAACAAATCAAGGATAATAACGAGAGGATCTGAGATTCGAATCCACAATCATGGGATCATGTTTCATCAAAGGGTCACAAATTTTAAAAGTGAATGTTGGCACAATGAAGCTACCCGTGACCCTAGACTTGACTAGAAGTGACCAGGGTTAAGGCAGACTAAAGGACACATCACCTTTCAGAGAACGTCAAAGTTATCGCAAGGGTGATTACAACAATCTTACAGCATTGCAGGAGATTTTCTACTGAACTACCCATTCACAGATCCTGGCTACCAATCCACTCCATAGGTTGGCTCTTACAAGCAATGGCTCCTTGGGAAATGTTCTCATGCACAATCTCCACAAGGTCACTGCCACAATAAACATATGTAGCTGCCCCACCATGTATCATCGTTGGGTAACCCCTTGACGGGAACCAAGGTAAGGGACACAACCCTGTACCAGACTGGCAGCTAGGTAAGGGGCACAACTCTGTACCAGACTGGCAACTAGGTAAGGGGCACAACTCTGTATCAGACTGGCAGCAAAGTAAGTGACATAACTGTATACCAGACATGAAGCTAAGTAAGGGACATAACTCTGTACCAATCTGGCCACCAAGGTAAGGAATACAATTTTGTACCAGACTGGAACCAAGGTAAGGATACAACTCTGTACAACACTGGAATCAAAGCAAGAGACACAATGACGAAAAAGACTTGAATGTACAACTCTGTACCAGACTGGCTGTTAGGTAAGGTACATAACTCTGTACTAGACTGACAGCCAAGGTAAGGGACACAACTCTATAGCAGGCGTGCAATAAGTTAGTAGTGGTAGGTTCAGCGATGATGTTATATGCATTTAAACAATTAACAAATATCCCAGGATAGAATAGCAATCAATGTTACATAAAGAAGTGAACTATTAATGAATATCACAGATGTTTGAGTGGAATGACTCCAACACCCTTTTTCAATGTGCGCTGGTCCACTATTGCTGAGGATAAACTAATATCCCTTCATAGTAGCCTTCAATGACTAGAAACATTTTGAGGCATATGATTTGGAAAACAAGGTCTCAAGGCTTTGATTTTGTCTACAAAATGAAACACAATAATACTGACATAAAACATATGGACATGAAACACGTTTGTGTCATTCAAGCAGGACTAACTCTAAAGAATAGCAAAATAAGTTTCAAACATGGTAAAAAAATAGCATAACAGGAGTATGAGTGAATAAATATTGTTTTTTGTTTCTCTGTATGACCGGGGTGTATAAATAACTAGACAATCAAGTGACTGACAGGGTGGACAGTAAACTATCAGTCTTGTCACCATATCTGATCACTTGATTACCTGTTTGCTTCATATGAAAAGCATGGACTGAAGACCTTTGTTCTTACACAGGCACCCATGACTTGGAAAATAAAGAAAATCATTTCAACAATATCAGATGATAAGAATCAAGTTTCGACCTTGTGAATAAATACTGCTGCAGAGGCAGTCATTGCTCCACATCATAATTACAACCCTGTAAATAAACAAATCTGTATAAACAAAACTGAATACAAAATATTCAAAATATTATTCCATGAAGCGTTATCTTTGATGGTAAATAAAGCCCAGAGTCTTTAAACTCACAACTTCTATGAGAAAAATCTATACCATTTAAGGAGGTAAATCTCAAGCAGCTCCAGAGAGACTTATACCACCGGACACTATAACCTATTAAGCTGAACTAGTGAGTCTGTGTATCACTTCATAATGCATAGCTGGTCATAGTGTGTTCAGTACAAATGCCCATAAATAATCCTAGCTCCTGAATATCAAACTAATTGCACTTAGGTAATGGCCGATTCCAGTCAAATCAAATCTTTTACTGTGATCAGAGACCATATAATATATAATATTATATGGTCTCTGCTGTGATACAATACCTCTGTGGCAAGATCTCAGGACATTTAAATTCATAGTTCGAGTCAACAAAGCATTTACAAAAAATTTCAGCATATCAAAAAGAATCTAATCAGTCAGTTCCAAATGACAAAACTAACAGCTGCAAGGCTCTTCAGCTTACCAATATCAATGATTGCTGTGTTTGAAGTCAGACTGTGTGTGCAGAGGTTAACAGATACAGCTGGAATTAACATCACCAAAGAAATTATTCTGCATATTGCATACTTACTGCATGTGAACACATGCTGAAACACATTTGCTACCCACAAAGGTTACTTGTCATAATCTTCCTATGAGCATCTGTCTTAGTCAAGTGCTACGACAAGCATGGGTTACTGAAGATCAATTCTAACCCGGATCTTCACAGATCAGTAGAGGACTAAACAATCATGACATCTTTCACATTGATCATTCAAATTTTACTTTTTGGAGGAAGCCAGAGATCTCCATGCACAGAGGTATTTATCATATAGTCCTAGGCCAAATGTTAGAAAAGTCCCTATCTTTTAGGATCTCTCAGCAGCAGTAAACGTGTTATTCAGTAATTGGTATGACACCTCCCACCCGCCAAAAATTCTTGTTGATGTGGAACTAGCAACAGGAGGTATCAGGCTACTAAAAACTAACTGGGTTCAGTCCACTGTTGAAACAGTGTCCACATGTTCATAAACAAACTGCTTGAGAATTGATCACATTGTCTAATGTGTGGTGACAAGCACTGGTGTTCAGCATGGTCAAGATATGCAGTATGGGTGATAAGGCTGGGTGTATCATATTACCTGATTTTCATGATATCTCTACATTTGGCCTAGGAGTACATACTAAAACCTGAAATTCTAATGTAACTGAAATTGCCAAGTGGAAAAATGAATTAATATATTCACAGAAAGTATTCCATGAGTAAACACTACCAGACAGTCAAAGATATATAGGTAAGAAAACAGGAATAAAAAGAAGAAATAGTCAAAACATAATCATTCAAAATTATGACATCTGAATTATGCTTAAAAAAACAGATAAATACATAAAACATAAACTCTTGTCAAGTAATAAAAATAAAACAAAAAAGTACAAGAAGCTACAAACACAATATACAGGAGAACAAAACCATTTGCAGCATAATGACAAATGGGAAAACATACACACTGTACATTAAGACTGGGACGGGTCCACATTTTCTACCTGGGGACCCCAACCCTATTACCCTACCCTATCCAGATACCCATTATTTTTAAATTCCTGACGTCAAATTTGCAAGAAATGGTTATATAGTCTTCAGATCGGAGGCTATTTTTTTTTCTTTTCAATATTGTAACTACGTACATATTCAAAAGTGAGGTATATCATGTCTAAATCTTCAAACAGAATACACCCTTGAAAACATGAAACAGGACCAGGTACTGAGACTGGCACCAATTCATTATCCCTCCATCCCGAGTATCTGGGTTACCCGTCCCAGCCCAATTGTACATGTCTCTCCATATCAATCATCATCAACTCCCTAGCCCTAAAACATGAATGGTCCCGAAGTAGAGGTAAGGTTTATGTAAATTCCTTTCCAAAATTGAAAACTATGTATTACATAACATTGGCTGTGAATACATGGAACAGTTTCCAGATTGAATCAACAGTTGTCGTGAGCTGGAAAGATATATTTTACTGACAATGCATCAACAAGAACAACTGTACTTTTCTCTAAAACACTAAAAGGAGAATTTACCACAGCTGTGAGGCCGTCTAGAATGCCAAAGCTCACTTCCACAAAGAAATCTTAGCACTAAAATGATTGTAACTCCCATTCTACAACACTGGCTTAAGATAGTCATAGCGTTAAGATCAATTTGTGCAGGTAAGCCCTGATTTACCAAAGGCTGAGTCTCAAACCTAGGATCCTGGCATCCTGATATACCTAAGGGAGACAACCCAGCAGTGTAAATTGCAGACCTACAGATAACTGTGCCACCTTTGCCTCTTCAACTACAATAGATAGAAGGTGCAACTCATTTTAAGTATATCACAATATTGATACATACTTCAGTAAATTAGTACTAAATTGATAAATATCTGCCATAGAAATGTCTATATTTATTTAGATTACAATGGTAATGATGGAGAAACAGAAAGCAAAGAATTTTCTGATCTAATGGATCAACCAGGGTCATCATAAGCAGTTGATCATTACTTGCAGGACTTAATACACATATAGAAAATATTTTGTATTAATATATATCACCATATTTTGTAAGACTATTGAATCAACATATCACTGTCTAACTGTCCAATCAATGGCCTGCATTGATGATGTTTGTACACGGTCAATGGGAAACAATGGTATTACCAACAGAAGTATTAAAATATGTACCATCAGAAAATATACAGCCAAAGTGAGAATTTAACAAATTAACTGATGACACCCATATTTATGCCTATAGTGTCCTTCACACGGCAAACTAACGTTTGACAGCACATTGTCAAACTCGAGTTTGATCGTGTGAACATTCCAAAAATTCACCATCAACACCAGTTTTAGAGTTGTCTAACTATTCTCACCTGCTCTCACCAACTTTTCCATCAAACTTTCAGAGTTGTCAAACATGTTTGACATGTGAAGTGTTGTCAAACTTGTGTTGTTCAGAAATACCAATCGCTGTCAGCATTATTGTCACATGATTTTTGGTCCTCTGGTCAACTCGACCTACAAAGTGACATCTACCGCACCAAGACGGACCTGATACAAAAGTATAGCAACATGTGTTTGACATGTGAAAATGCAAGATTGACAACTCATACAATTTTAATATGTTGTCAAACTTTCATTTGTCGTGTGAAGGTGGTTTATCACACATAAATCTTTCCACTGAATGATGACGATGTTGGTTCCTACACAATCTATGGACAGAGGGAACACAATAAATACACTTGAATGACTGATGGTCACAACATAATCAGAGCATGCCTTACATGGATGCCTGTCAAACAGTGAGGCTGAATCGCCACACACTGATTGGCTGTTGACAGAGTTCTCTTTTCCTGACCTTCCCACCAAACACCAGCAGGTATGGCACACCCTCCAACAAGTCCTGTAAATGAGGACAAAGAGTGTTAAAGGAAAATGTCACACATTTAGACAATAGTTCATATTTGGGGCTCTCACCTTAACTTCCTGCTGATGCAATAAAAAACTTATTATCCCTTACAGGGGACCCGTGAAGGTCCCGGGGTAGAATAGGCCTTCAGCAACCCATGCTTGCCATAAAAGGCGACTATGCTTGTCGTAAGAGGCGACTAACGGGATCGGGTGGTCAGGCTCGCTGACTTGGTTGACACATGTCATCGGTTCCCAATTGCGCAGATCGATGCTCATGTTGTTGATCACTGGATTGTCTGGTCCAGGCTCGATTATTTGCAGACCGCCGCCATATAGCTGTAATATTGCCGAGTGCAGCGTAAAACTAAACTCACTCACTCACCCTTTCAGGGCTGATAGTATTACTGAGAAAAATACAGTGTTTATTGCAGATTTGCTTGCCTATTTAAACATAGGGTTTACTGCACTTCTACTGTGTGTGCATGCACACATGTGACTGAATATCTGTCTGCTTGTACATGTCATGACTAATCCTGATTTCATAGTGCCACTATGAGATGCCATGATGCATGTTAATATTATTATTTGATAACATGTATTATCCATTTCCAGAGCAAATAATCTCCACCTCAAATATGCTTATTGGTGATAAGTATGAACTATGAGCAAAGTGAAGACAATATTATTTTACTCAGTTTACCTTGAGCAACTTATCCCACCAGGTACCCATTCACTGGCTTCTCCTAAGTTGTGTCATTTTGTTTTGCACTTGGAAGGGTTCTGGTACTTAAATCCTATTATATAGTCTGTTTGCTGTGTAAACGTGCCGATGAATTTCACTTCAAGCAAAAAATCCTCTAACTTTCACCTTGCCAACTGAAAATTTAAGTCTCAGAATTTTAGTCAACATAAAATGCAAGTTGTTTAACAAACCATCATAAATTCAAAACATTATTACTGATTTGTATTACAAGGGGATAGGCGCAGTAGTTGGAACAGTGAGACAAACACACATGCATACGTGATGAGCATTAACATAGACCAATTCTAATTGTTTTTTGTGCATATAATTCCGAGTTTTAAAAGTTCAGTTGGCAAGGTAAGATTATGAGGATTCACAATCCTAATTTAACTTCATTTGATTTCCTTTTTTGTATTTAGTGAAATTCATTTTCACATTTTCACTGCAAACAGATCATAGTTGACTAGCTTACAGAGATTGACATTTGTGAAACAGCACTGTGCTTACCATTACTTCTTCTTGGCCAGACGGTATCCTCTCGCCCATGCTGCTAGGTCCAAGATCAAAGTTACTTCCTGTCTGAGTAGCTACTGTCACAAGAACTTTCTTATATGCTCCATCTTGACTGTTTACCCGTAAATCACAACTGTCACAATTATCCTGAGAACTATTCACACCTAGGCATGGAGCAGATCCTGTATCCCTTGACAATGGACTATTGAAGGTCGTGCAGAGGTCATGACCAGACCTTGACCTCTGACCTTCAAGGGAGCTACTCATTTTAGGCATGTGAAAGGATTCCAGCTCAATCCAGTCTTCCGGTATCACCTGTGTCAACTCCTTGGTGAAGATGTAGGGACTGGGGACCTTCACAGGTGACACCTGTTGTTGTTCAATGTCTTCGATTATCAAATCATCACAGTTCTTGGAGTAGATAGCTTTGAGGGATGTGGCTCTGATGGTAGCCTGATTTGCAGGACTGATTTGAGGAGTATGTACAACAGGGGATTGTTCTTTGGTATTAAAGGGTTTGGCAGGAGAATAGGAGCATGTTATACTTACAGGTGCCTGAGATTCATCTGCAGTACAGTCCACAATATTGTCAATTCCAACACTTTCATTTGAATCTCGCGACACAAATCTCAGTAAAGGTCGTTTGTCATCACCTGTGGTGACCTGCGACCTTGGAGTATAATCATGACCTTTGACCTTGGTCATCTGTACACTATTTACACTACTGTCTTCCAAGGAGAGAATATCACAGTGTCTGGATGCAGACCTCGCAGGGTACACCCACGATGTCTGTGGAGCGTCTTTCGTCACCAAAGGGCTCGTACGTGGACGCCCAGCATTGATCACACTTGTACTAGGATGGGGGCTCTGTAATACTGATTCTGAGAAACACCTGACAGAGTTATCTGCTCCTGTATCTTGGCTGTTGCTACTGGAAACACACACTGTTGCATGCTGGGAGCAAGGTAGAGGATGATGAGGACTGGACGGAAAGGCAATCTTCTTCCACGTAGTTGTATCTGTCAACAGCATCAGTGATAAGATCACACACTCAGAGAATGACATACACTAATATAACATTATACCATGAATCAGTTAGACAATGAAAAGTGTCAAACCAGAATAAGTGAATGAAACATCTACATTACTGGATCAGTAGTTCTACAACACTAATACTGACAGGTTTTGCTAACTGGCTTACTGACTTGGTTGACCCCAGAACATCACATCCAAGTTGTGTATAACAATGCTCATGTTGTTGATCACTGGATTGTCTGGTCAAGATTTGAATATTTACAGACTGAATATTTCGAAAAGCCACACATGTGTATATTCGTCCACGTTTGTGCTGTTTGAGTGGCTATATGTCCCCGAGTCTTGTTCGCAGCCCGACCCCAAGGGTTGGAGTTGGTGAAGCTTGTCCAAACCAGCCATGTTGTCCTTTGATATTTGATTAGATGTGTACGCCTCGGCGGGCATATTTTTCTGCTTTGATATACCATCTGGGTCCTGTATGGGCCCTTTGATGTGAGAACTGTGAATCATATTTATCTCAGCATGACACCATCAGTTCCAAATGACCCATGCTTTAAATGCTCAATAACACCTGGAAATTGGCCAACACATGATGTTTATCGCCTAAATCAACACTCTACCAGAGAATGTGTGTATTACAAGACTTACTGAAACAGAAGAGCCAGACATCACTGTAAAGCTGCCCCTGGTTCTCACCTCCCACTACCACCATGTTCTCCTTCACCTGCAACAACATGACATACGATTACAACAGAAGCAGCAGTGAATTGCCTCAACATTGGTCACAAAATATCAGATGCCTTACTATTACAAAAGATGCAGTGCACACCATCCTAATAGCAGCATCAGATTCCATAGCAACTGAAAAAGCACTGCATAACGTAACACTGGGTATGATAATTAAATAGTAAAAACCTGGCACACCATCGTAACAACACTGCTGTCTGTCTGTCTGTCTCTGTCTGTCTGTCTGTCTGTCTGTCTGTCTGTCTGTCTGTCTGTCTGTCTGTCTGTCTGTCTGTCTGTCTGTTATAATGGAAACAAGCTAGTACTTTAAGTCTCTTGTAATAACTCACAAGAAACCTGAAACCGGCAGAGCATGTTTCTTTTAAGAGGTAACAGGGGCAGATAACTCTAAATCAACATGAAAGAATCTGGTTCTTCCTCTATTTTATGCTGCACATTTATCTAAAGGGGTCAATTACAAAACTATCGATAGTCACAAATACTACTGATTTACTGATTTTTTTTCTTTTCTACCATCGATCATTTGGAGACGCAACAATTACAATTCATTCATAGTTCAATGCATTGATACAGTCCTACCTACAAGTGAGAAATCCATTTGAGATGACTATAATCAAAGGTTTGCGTGAGATCATTACCCTGCAGTGATGACCTAATGTCAGAATAGGTGATTTATTGATGAGCTAGTTAGTGGTACTTTGGTCACTTATGTCTGTGTCGAAAGTTTACATTTTTAAGGCCTTAATGAATGTCCTTAAGTCATATTTGGCTTTTATTATGTTCACAATGATAATCTATCAGAAATGCGTGGGTGGAGGGTCAAGCTATAAAATTACCTGAAAGCAACTGACATAACAAATAACTGTCAAGTTATTCATTAATGTGAAACTGTGATCATGAGGATAGACAAAATATATGTCAAATCAATGCTGAAAAAGTGCAGTTTTCGTGAGGACTGCTCTTTTGCCCATGAGATGTTAATATTTATCAAGTTGTCTTTAAAAAAAATTTACTTATCTCAATTGGTTTAGCTCATTGGATAAATTCTGAAACAAATATCTAAAAAACACTTGTTAAGTAATCTCTGTGTACACGTCTGGACTCACTATTGCTATCGTTTAATACTATCATCACAGGATATTTATATAACTCTCATACCCACAGTTGCTCAAGACACTGGTATTTTTCTCCCTTGATTATTGGATGTCAATCTCAATGGCACATCGAATTATCAATCTGAAGTCCCTGGGAATTATACAACTCTCACAGTCACTAGGCGAGATCCTTAAGAGATACCCACTCACAGCTGGGTGGACTGGGACACACTGTCACAGTATTTTGTCCAAGTTTACTGCATGTTGCTGTACCTGCAACTAGGTGTTTGTATGTATTCATGTGGCCACCATTATGTGGCATGTATTCATGTTTGCAGTGAAAAACGTACCGGTGATTTTCACTTTAAAGAAAAGCAAAAACAATCAAAGAAGGTGAAATTAAGACTGTGAATCCTCATACATTTACCCTGCCAAATGAAATCTCTGAAATTTACTCAACTTAGGATAAAAGTTGTTTGACAAACATTCATAGTTTCAAATAGCTAATATTGGTTTGAATTACAAGGGGGTATGTACATTAAATGAAACACTGAGAACAAATTGACTTGGTCTAAGTTAAGGCTCATCAAGTATCACACTGGCATATGTTTCATTGTTCTAACTACTTTGTTTACCTCTTTCCGATTCAGGGAACATGCATAAACATCAAAGGGACATCAGCTCATGTCAGCCCCATGACCAGTGAATAACTTATACTGTAACCAAGGTAAAATGTCATGGTGCGTTATACTTACAACATCGGCAGAGTGACCCGTCATGGGAGGGGGACCTTGGACTGTCTTGATTCTTTGCCACTTTTGGCTCACTGAGAAAACACAAAAAGCTGGTCAACAATAACATTCTCTATCACTCTTTCACAATGACAACAATCTGAACAGGTACTTCTTCTAGTATTCCTGTGCTGTAAACTTTAATTCTGGGTGATATTACAGTGGTGACACAATTGCTAAGATTGACAGCAGAAATCAATCTGTAAATATCTACAAGTAACAAAAAGAGGAAGATTATTTATATTGCCAAAATATTTACAATCCAAATACTTGAACTAAAATACTCATGACCAAAGATAGTTCATAGAAAGAGATTTTATGAAAGCTTCAATCAAACTGAAAAATCACTTGGCATGAAACTCTGAGAAGAGTCTGATTAAAATTCTTACCAAAACATTAAATTATAAAAACATGAATAAAATTGTACTCCAGAACAATATTAACATATTTGGAGTAACCTCGCACCATGGGAGACTGGATTGTGGCAGGAAATGCCTTTGAAAACCAGAACTAATTCCACAGAAAAATATTGCTGTTTCAATCACAAACCGAAACCTAAAACAAGCTGCTTCCAGTGTGGTGCGACACAAAAGGTTGCACAGCCAAACACACAGACTTGTCACAAGTGAGAGAACAATTCAGCTATCTCAGTTGAGCCATGCTCAACTTATCCTTATTTGCCAGTAACACAAACCAGCACTGAAATAGCATGAACCAGAGTTTTGCTAGCTCTAACAACATTAAGTTATTAGGAACCATTATTCTGCTATCATCAGTCCACTAATACTGCAGAAGGTATTCTCACAGAAATGGTAGCTCCACAGGTCAGCCTTGAGGGTGAGGTCACACAGCCCTCCGAACATCCACATGTTGTTGCAGTGCATGACGCTGCTGTGGCCGTGACGACCACCAGGTGTCTCTGATGATGCTGGGGAAATCAGTTGCCAGTAATCTTCATCTGCATGATACCCCCACAGTTCGTTGCTGGACCCCCTCAGATCCACGAACCCTCCATATATGTACATAATCCCACAATGCATGACTGCCGAGTGGTCCCTTCGACTTGTTGGCTGTGGCACGGTGACATCGGTGCAGGGCTTGTGAAGAAACTGTTGATCTGTGTAAACAAAAGACCTTGTCATCGCTACATCATACATTTATATGGTAATATACAGCAATTGCTGTTTCATTCATCCCCATTTCAACACTTCCACCAAACTGCTTTAAAGCTTTTATCAACCCTTTGCTTCAAAATACAAAAAAGATTATGATGTCTGTCTGTCATTTTGAGTATGAACCAGGCAATCCAGTGACTGATGAGGAACCATTCCAAGCTGTCAGGATCATGTGTCAGCTAACATCCAATCGTCAAAGTCACAAACGCTGATTAGCTAATCCACTCAGTACTGAGCATGGTGGGTGCTACAGAAGTAAAGAGTACACACTTAGTTTCCTACAACATTCAGTTAAATGCTATGAATCTCAACATTCCAAAGGAACTGCCAGGAATAACATTTTTTTCAGAATCAGCAAAGCCTGTTTACACAAAAATGGTCCTAACACCATACATAGGCAGTCTTAGCTACCTCTGTCAATTCGACAGGATTCCAAATTAACAGGTTCCAGAATAAGGAAGTTCCACTATGCACCTGAAGAAAATCTGCTAACACTGTGCAGTTCGAAAAAAGCTGTGTACAAAGTGCAGTATGCTTGAACATGAGCAATAATTTGAGGGCAGTTGGGGCAGTGGTGCAGCCTAGAGGATAAAGCATTCTATCACAGCTGAAGATAGGGTTCAATTCCACACAAGGGTATAATGTTTGAAGCCCATTTCTGGTGTCCCTGGGTACAATTTCCGACATGGGTACAATGTTCGAAGCCCATTTGTGGTGTTCTTGTTTGATTCCGCATATGGGTACCATGTGTGAAGCCTATTTCTAATGTTCCTCGACATGATATTGCTGGACTACTACAAAAACAGCATAAAACTAAACTCACTCACTCTAAATCATTTAATAAAATCTGACCTATGTTAAAGATCCACAATGGTGGCTCAGTCCCAGCACTGAATTCTCCTCCAAATATCAACAGCATCCTCTGAAACATGGCAGACATTGGCATCAAGACAAACACTACAGAGCAGTCAATATTTATACCAACATGTAGATGGTGTCCTCACGGGTCAACATTCAGCCTGCAAGTTTTTACAGAATTTTTCAGTTCAAGTTAATATTGTCACAACTAATATTGTTAATATTGTTGTTACTACGTGTTTTTATTAGGGCTGTCTCGTGTGGGACAATAGCAACAATATTGAGACTAGTCGCTCACAATATGCAGATCAATATGCTCAGAAATCAATCAATAATCAAATGTAATCATAAACCCACCACAATACTCAATGGTCAATAACAGGATACAGTCATAACATTGTGCAAACGAAACAAGCATCGATTAATACCATGATAAAGACGATCACGGATACTTCTTGTTGAGACACACACGAAAGTATGTTGTTTACACTGCACCTTTACGAGTCAGGAAACTCATTGCTATCAGTTGTATCAGTTGATAAGACATACATACATGTTTTTCCCTCAATCATTGGATGTCAATCTCAACGGCATGTCGAATTATCAATCTCAACCCCCTGGGGAGTATAAAACTCTTGCAGCCACTAGGCGCACTGAGTTCACATGGCTTTTGTCATCCTAATGAGGTACCCATTCACATCTGGGTGGCCAGGACACATAGTCACAGCACTTTGTCCAGGTTTACTGTCCGTTGCTGTACCTGCAACTAGGTGTATGCACGTATTCATGTGGACACCATCTGGTCATATACCAACAGATTTGTGGGTTCTTATAGTGTATAGGGTTGTGTACTGTACACTAGGAGTTGAGACAACACTGAAAAAGTCTGCACATAAAGATGACACCCAAGTTTTCACACTCGTTCACAGATGGGCTTGATCCTGACATATCAACCTCGCTGGACCACTAGCTTGATGCTTTAGCCAGCTCGCCCACCTCATCTTGATTTATCAAACATACCAATCAGAAAAATACTTATTAAGCTTAATTCTATGTTTCATTGTTAATGAATATCGATAAGTATCCCAAGGTCATCAATAAATCCGTCAGTGCGACAGCATTATAACTGGGATCAACAAAACTTGCAATATCTGCAATTGCAATTTTTTCATTGAAAGCAATGCTTCGTTCAGAATCAAAATACCTTTGAAACTTTTAGAACTATTTTCTAATTCTCCATTATAAAATCCCAATATTGCATGTAACCTGTCCTCCCCAATTTCCCTGCCATGGGACTATTTTTTTTAACACCAAATAATTCTGTGCAAAGTATATATAATATATACTAATTCCTCTCTTACAAATGTTTCATAGTTGCTGAAAGCCACAATATCCCAGCTAAATGGTGGCAGCCTGTAATCAATCAAGCCTGGTCCAGACAATCCAGGGATCAACAGCGTGAGCATCTATATAGGCGTACGATCATGCAACAAGCATGGGTTACTGAAGATCAGTTCTAACCCTGAGCTTCAATTGCTTTCTCACACATGTACACACAGCTGTTGTATTTGACTAACCTTGTGCGAGACGATGGTGTGGCCCTGCAGATGTGGCAACGAAGTTCCCCGATACATGAGACGTTCCCATGTTCCGCTACCTGCAAGATACCAGTTGTATCATGGCATCCCGTGAATAACAGATTCTAGCACAACAAACAAATTCGTTCACACTGATTGGCAGCATCCAATGCATAAACTGACAAAGCTTTAAAAAGAATTGGAGGATCCTAGAGGGGTGTTCAGAGGGTTTGACTCCTCTTTTGTAAATGACTAAACAGAAAGGCCAAATTGAAGTCAACGCTATACAATTACAGACCGGTATTGAGGTCAGTATCTGTTTCTACGAACCCGCGAAAAAGAAATATTGACCGAAGACAAAGTCCAGGGTTAATATTGCCTTTCTCGGGTCCATAAAAACAGGTATTGACCGAATTCACCAATCTATAATTGTTTTATTTTGTAATTACAGAAAATATAAGCTTCTAAAAACCAAAAATGAAAAGAAATAGGGCTCCATCCACAAAGGCATTCTATTGTTACCACAATAAAGTAGGGACTTATGACTGTTTCAGCACTACAGCTGCTTGTGGAACATCACAATCCAACTATTCAAGCACAATGTCAGAAAGTATTTCTAGGGAAAGAATTAGATGCACACATCTCATGTCAAGTCCACTTCATGAGTTGTGCAATTAGACTTCTGTAATTCTCTTCTTTCCTGGCCCATTTTTTGGCAACCTTGATTCGCCAATTCACATACCTAGGTGGTAGCGCCAGAAATCTTTCAGAGGTAGTGTGTTGTCTTTCCCACTGCATATGTAGACCTGACCACCATGTCCACACGCTGCATGTTTTAGTCGAGTTCGAGGACAGCCATTGCATGCTGGGACTGCCTGTATCTCCCTCCATGAACAGGAAAGCTCCTGTTTCGCATTGTTGTGTTCATTTGTTGTGTTTATTTTCATTGTACGTGGTAGATTCTTGTAAGGAACATATTGAACACCTAGGAAACAAACAAACATCATGTTACTCAAAACATCTGCATCAAAATTCTGTGTCAGTCGCAATAAAAAATGGTCACAGTCTGCACATCCCTGTTTTGTACCAGCAAGGACCATAATAATTATTGTAGGTGCTATTGATAGAACTAGATCTGACAGAGTCAACTCCTGCAATGTTGGAAGCAGTGCTGACTCACTTGTAATCATGGCTGAACATAAGGTGAGGAAAAATTGGGTTTAACGTTGTACTTAGAATATGATGCTGTGCACGTGTGTGTTGTGTAGCTGTTTGTACTAGCCAAGACTTCAGTTGGTTTATTGTGCTAGCTCCCTCAGATACTATGCCACAGTTCAGTATGAATACCCCACTGAGACACATTAAACTGACTCTGAGCCGACCAGCCTTTTTTGTATCTATTAATAACGAGCACCAGGCAGACGCCAACAAGTACCATACTTTAATGTCTTTTGGTAAGACATGGCTGTGGATGGAACCAGCGACCTTCTACTACCTGGGCAGACGCTCTAAACCAATACACCACGAAGGTGGTTGGTTGAACATGAAGATGTGAGGGTAAATAATGGATGCATGAGCATACCAGTTTTCTCATAGTGTGGTAACTATATGTGAGAGGAAAACCCACACTGAAGCGGGACTTACAGCTTTACCACTTCACTGACATGATCACAAAAACATCCAACACCAAAAAAATGCTTCCATTGAGAATAAACACCTTAAACATGAACCTTTGTCATCAAATAAACCATAATGTATTCTACAAAATGATTTAGAAAGAATTGCCCACATGACAAACACAAAATGTTCATTTGACAAGACTGAAATAAGTTGCTCCAAAACAAGGCACATTAAAATCCTTTGGTTTTCAAAAAGAAAATCTGATTAATCACACAGATTTTGAAAATACCCACCTGAACAAAGTTATTACTCTGAATTAGACTAGCAGACATTTCAAATACTGAAGTGTACATACAATCTAGCCCCCTCTCTCAATACACTTGGAACACTTGACTGTCATGCCTGAAGTCATTAGAACACTGATGTGAAAACAACTATTTTGGTAACGTAACTTAACAACAAAGATGTCGTAACACACCAGTGATTCAAGAGTTCAGCACACTCTGTTGCAATACAAACAAACACAGCTCCAGTCAATCAATCCTTACGTCTGCATTAAACAGGTCACAGATTTTTATCACACATTTTATTCAATTTGAAAGAAGGCCACCCAATAAAGGAGTGGCTATCCTATATATAACACCACAATAACTTAAGAGACATTTCAATGCAAAGACTCTTGACTAGACATAAATAAGACCTTTGAAGATCCGGGGTAGAATAGGCCTTCAGCAACCCATGCTTGAAGTAAAAGGTGACTCTGCTTGTCGTAAGAGGTGACTGACGGGATCGGGTGGTCGGATTCGCTGACTTGGGTTCCGCTTCACAAAGTTCTCATAAGTCTAAGATCTCGACACTTTTCTCGTAGCTCTTATATTACAGTATAGGAGGCACAATGGCTACAAGAAAAGTTACAAGATGTTAGACTTACGAGATATTTGTGAAACGGGGCCCTGGTTGGCACGTCATCAGTTCCCAGTTGGGCAGATCGATGCTGTTGATCACTGAATTTTCTGGTACAGACTCGATTATTTACAGACCGTTGCCATATTGCTGGAATATTGCTGAGTGCTGCGTAAAACTGAACTCACTCACTCACTCTGATATATATACATTCATAATGATGCATATGCTTAATACTTCATTTACAGAATACACAAGAGCAACTTCTTTCTTTATCTGGATTTTGTACACCCACTGCTGAAGGTTGTTGTTTATAAAAATTATCAAACTTGAGGCTTTGTTAAATAAAAAATGAAATACAGAAACAATATATTTTGTGGATAACTTTATCGACACAAAGAAATAAGATCTTACTGCAGCATCTTTATTACTCTGTTTATACTCTTAATTGTATACATTAACACCTAAATTTTGAAGCGATCAGCCGTTTGAGAGCTACATTCCATTTAAGGCGAAGGTTATTTGTACAACCCAAGTAGTGAGTAATGTGACAGATTTAACTGGGTGTATGGCTCACCTACGCGGATTTGTATGCTTGGGCTATTAACCAATCAGAATTTGACAAATTTATCTTAAGGGTAATAACATCCCCTACAAAGTTTTCAAACACTGTGTAACTAATAGTGTATCAAGCTTTTGTGAGATCAATACTCATGATGTTAATCACAGGATTGTCTGGTCCAGACTCAGTTATTTACAGACTGCGTCCATATTACTAGAAAATAATGAGTGCGACACTTCACAACAAAAATAACATTTTACAATCTGATCCGAAGCGAAATGATGTAAATTAAAGAAATAATGAAGAAAATACCAAAGTGAGATTTCAGTTTGTCTAATTACATTATTTTCATAAAATAAGCCTTAGTGTCATGCACTATTCTTGGTGGATAAACAATATCTGCTGCTGTCTTGGGACCAGTGATTGGTGACACTGAGCAATTAGATCACAGTGGAAGCTGTCTAAATCGCACTCACTGGTACTGAAAAATTAATCCGGTTCAGTCAACATGCCAGATTGTAGAGCTGATGATTGTTGTGTCAACAACTTGCCGGATTGGACAGATGCTGGTTTTGACAGCTTCCACTGTATATGTCATATCACAATGTTTATGTGGTTGAATGCACCCATCGATACACCCTGACACACAAACACCTCCAAAAATGCATTAAACAAATAACTACTTACACACGGAAAGAAAACCAAGCACAAACTAGGTAATTCCTTGCCACAGCAACTGTCTCACACTCCAAGGTTATACATACAGGTCAGAGAAAGACAATCTTGTTGTCCATGTGTTTAAGTATTAATTGAACCTACCATCCATGCTGATCACAAGATCGATTCCATGCTAGGAATGAGTGATTAATGTTACATTCATGACCAGTTTGCTTTAAAGGTTTTTTTAATTAGAAAAACCATGGCTTTGCTAAGAAGGTGACACATGTAAAAGTAGACGAACATCTAGTCTTCAAAATAACATATTTTACAGAAAAAAAAATTTTCTAAATTAGATTTATTGACTGTGATAAAAATTGTTCCTGAGACTTTCTTCATTTTCATGTGGTAATCTAGAATTGCCCCATATTTCAGATTGGCATGGGTGTATACCATGTACTGGGAATGTTTGTTTCAAGGTTTGAATGACAGACTAACGGAAAGCTTGCAGGTGTCAAAAATATTAAAGGCAAGATATAAGCTAGTTGAACAAATCTGCTAACTTCACCCCAGTGTTTCAAAACCTTGGAAACATATCAACTGTGACACTTCCACGGACATGACCACCACTAACACAACCATTCCTCTTCACACGTCTCAGACACCTGTGGGTGAGAAACTCTGAGATCAGTGGTTGGTGAGATCAGATTCCTGGGAGCTGACAGACACTCAACGCCAGTCTCAAACCCAGTTCAGTATCTAATCACAGGGTTTTACACTGTCTCTCAAAATTTAGGATACAGTGGATCCCAAAACAATATATTCAAGGATCCTCACAAAATATGATGGCCCTTTAAAATAAAGTGAGTAAGCGAGTTCAGTTTTATACGGCTTTTAGCAGGGACGCCAGAAATGAGCTTCACACATTGTACCCATGTGATGAATCTAACACAGATCTTCAGCATGGCGAACAAAATCTTTAACCACTAGACTGTCCCATCAAAATAAACAAACTGTACAGTGCAGCATACTGCAAGATACTCCTAATAATCTTTATATTTTTCTAAAAACCGATACACTGAGTGTCATTCTGGAAGCAGTACTATTTTTTCTGTGATTTCAAAACATTTGTAAATACCGCACAATTTACTGTCACGTAAGACTGTTGCTGTTTAATGATCTTCACTAATAAGCTAATACCAATGGCAGCCAATAAATCTACTTCCAATGACACCTAAGGACTAGTCTAGGCTATCACCATCTGATGTGTCACCTACCCACTGCGTATGACAGAACACTTTGGGGGAGCCATCTACCATCTGCCTCTCACTTGCATGTCACCATCACAGGTCCGGCAGCTGGCATGGCCTCACAGACTTATCAACTAGCAAGGTGATGTAAACTTGATTTATTGATCAAGCCAATGGTTACCAGACAAATAGCATGGAAATCAAGCAAGCCCTTCACCCGTTGTCGTGGAAACCAACAAACAAAGATACCCCATACATGACAAACAGAAACCCTGGCTGTTTAGAAATCAGAAGGTTTCGGAGGCTGAAAACAACTGCGGTCCGTGTCTAAATGAAGGGAATAAGTGACAGACCTCTGTGATGCATAAACATAGTTAACTGAGCCTAGCACCAATGAGTTTTACCACAATCAATAATAAATAAGCCCAGCTTCGTCATCCAGGACCAACAAAGTGCTTTGTCATAACAGGCCTATATATAACGCCTGTAAATGGATAAATATTTGATTGTATTCATGGGTAGCAAATGATGGGGAAGGTGATTAATTTTTCAATTACTGATATCACGATATGGTTTTGCCTTATCATCCTTTCCAAGCATGAAATGAGGTGAGAACAAGAGTGCATCATGTAGGTTGAAATGCTCAATTGTGTGCACCTCTATGTAAACATGTGAGTGTATCAATCGTCGTGGAGACAGATATTAAGGGTGGGTCACGGATCATATCAACATAGTGTATCAATCTGTCCAATTTTATAACAGAGAGTAAATTAAGGGTATGTCATGTGACTTCATGTTTTCGTTTTGTTTCCTTCAATTCTGTTTGCCGCTATCACTGAACCTATGCACTCTCACATTCAACTCATACAGTTTTTCTTATACTTATAAGCAATGACTACCAGATTCTCCTAATCAGTTGATCAGACTCACTGACTTCTTTTATTGCTTGTCATAACATCTAAATGTGTTGATCCATGCATTAAGTTAATCACTTAATTGCCTGGCCCAGACTTGATCATTTACAGAAAAACGTCATATAGCTAGAATACTGTTAAGCGTTGTGTCAAACAACATTGTGTCACTCCACCTACTTCTAAACTCCATTATATTTCAGCTATATGGTATGGCAGTGGTCTGTAAATAATCGAATCTGGACCAGACAACCCAGTGATTAACATCATGAGTATCATTCTCCGCAAACGAGGCATGATGACAGGTGTCAACCAAGTTAGCAAGTCTGACCATCCAATCCTATAAGTTGCGTTTTAAGACAAGCATGGGTTACTGAAGATCAATTCTAACCCTGATCTTCACCGGTACACTGTAAAACTTTACCTGTACTTCCCTAATGTGTGACTTCATAGATGTTTATAATCAGTCCAATGATCTTATTACAACTTTGCTTGCAAATACACCCCCTGATTTGTGTCCATAAATCATCCATAAACATTCCAAGGGGACATTCCATAAGCATCAAGCTGACATTTTAGCATGGTTTCAGCTGTAACAAAAATCCAGAAAGACTGATGGACAGAGAGATCATTTTTCAGTGTAAAGGTCTCAGGGACAAAAGTACAAATACTTGTATATCAGTTATTGGTGTTTTTAACTTAGAATGGTACAAAAAATAAAAGCATGCCAAAGGGAAAATAATTCATCACTGGTCAAAGTGAACATCAAAAATATTCTTTAAGCGAATAACAACAGTATTTGTTGTGCATATCGGTAATAGCTTTGACTGTATGATCAGTATCATCATTTATAATGACAACTAACATGTATTGAGAACCTGGCGTGACTTTCTGAACAACAAAACACTTGGTCACCTAAACGATATTTCTAAAGCATTAAGCTGGAGTTCATTTTTTTTAAAAGCACTTGCCACAGGGCAAGTGAATTTAAGAAAGTAACTTGTCCTGACTAAAGTTTCCACTTGCCCTGATTTTATGACATTATCATGAGTGATAAAGAACAAAGAAAGATAACTCGAATTTACTATTGTTGCGAAATATATTAGCTACATTTTGAGCAGATATTAAATGAAATCCAAGATTATTTGCAGTTTGAAGCCATGGGTGGAAATTATCTAGTAGCCCATGGACAAGTAAGATACCATTATCTGATTGCCCGAAATGAAAACTGACTTGTCATGGGCATCGGGCAATAGGATTTTTAATCCATGATTAAGATTTGTACACTCACAATCAACCTCCGTAAGAGACTTAAAGTTAGTTTCCAAATATACATGATTTTGATGGAATCAAGCAATTCCTTTTAAATCAAAAAGGAGCCATAGTGAAATACCATTCACAGAACCTGTGGTAATGTCGACGTACTCCATTTAGGGCTTATGTATTACAAAACGGGCTGAATGGAACATTCTGCAGACAGACTACCTCCCAAAATACAGTCTGTTCTGAAGAAGTTTATTTGGAGATGATGGAAAATATGCTAAACTTACAGCTTATGAAACACAATTTGCATCTACAAAGCTATTTATGAATAGCTGCCCCCATCACTGTCTCCAACAGGTGTGTGAGTGGTATGAGCGCTGAGGTCATGTTTAGTTGCCTACCTGTCAGCATATCAGTTTACTGTCACATCGAATATCTGGTCATATTGACATGACAAAGATGACCTACTTTTCTGATGACACATGGGCCATACAGAGATGGAGCAATAAAGATAACAGGAATGATGCTTCTAAAAAATAAGTTTCTTATAATCTAAAAAATAACAGTTTCTATCATACCGTTACTCCTGGTCATCTGATTTGCTGTGTGAAATATCTGGGGCTGTTGGGTAGTCTAGTGGTTGAAGCATTTGTTCATCACATCAAAGAACCAGGTTTGATTTTGCAAATGGACACTATGTGTAAAGCCCATTTCTAGTGTTCTCTACCACAGCTCTAGATAAGGTCTAGGTACCCACTGTAATGTTTTTGGAGAGGGTATTATGAATGTTGAGTGGGTATTTCATTTACTGTTACCCACTACTTTCAAATATGTGGGTATTATAGTGAGCTAAGTATATATGTCATTAAGTAAGTATACTAAGCAGGTATGTACTGCCTTATGTCATACCTAATCAGAAGCAACTTCCATATAATGGAAATGATTTCATAAAAAATCACTCACCCTATGCTGACAGTACAACACTAGTCCTATACTAACAGTACAATTTCATAGCAACTGATGTCTGTATCATTGTGCAAGTGATTAATCTTAATTTATACCTCTCTCTGTACACATATGTTTTAAACTTTCTGCGAATCTAACATTTTAAATGTGTAATTGGTACACAATAATTACTTTTCAGTGTGCAATTGAAAATTTTCTAGGCATATTTTACCTGGATATGCAGCTTATCTGGGCCTCTGCTCTACATTAATATTGCTCAAATATTACAAATTATGGTGTAAAACCATATTTACTTAGTCTAGTAATAATTATGATATTAATGCCATGTTTCTTTATGTGACTATGATACATCTCACTGTAAACAAGTCTGGCAGGAGAGATAGCATTCCTCCTCTAAAACTCACATTCATATTTCTTTTTTCAAAATGACATTTCTCTTCAGAAAATATACACTCTCGTAGGGTTTTTCTTCAGAAGACACCAATATTTCCCTAATTAAAAATTATAAACTGAGTCATGTCTGTGTGTCTGTTCTATATATATACAGGGCATATAGCCAATAAATGTCATATTTCACACAGAATGTATAATGTCATTTATTTATATATAACTGTGAGGGTGACAGACAGAAAGGGATTTTACGACATCAACAGATAAACTGTATCCAAGCTCAGATTTTACAAAGTAAATTCCTACTGCTGCTGCTGCTCCTACTACTACTACTACTACTACTACTACTACTACTACTACTACTACTACTACTACTACTACTAAAAGAAGAAGACAAAGTCAATCCATAATAATAATTAATATATAAGCATATTTTGGGGGATACCTGATTGGTCTAGAGACTGTCATTTGACCATCAATAGAAAAGCATATTGACAGAGGTCCAACCAAAACTGACATTGACTTGAGTTACCAAAAACAGATTTTGAGAGGCCCAGATGAGGACTTCCCAATGATTCAACCAATGGGATTGCTTTGCTTGACAGCATTCCCTCACACAATTATAGACTGCTGAATTCTGTCAATAAGGGTCTTTTATCGACCCACGAAAAGCAGTATTGAATATTGCTTTTCATGGGTCCATAAAAACAGGTATTGACCTCATCACCAATCTATAACTGCATACTATATGTTATGAATACATGTTAATGCATCATCTCGTTATGCTGGGCAGGGCCCAGGTAAGTACTAAAATCAAACACGTGACGATCCAGGTTTGAATTGTTCTTCAGCAACCCATGCTTGTCGTAAGAGGCAACCAACAGGATCAGGAGGTCAGTCTCACTGACTTGGCTGACAAATGTCATTGTATCCCACTGAGTAGATCGATGCTCATGCTCTTGATCACTGGACTGTCTGGTCTAGACTCAACCACTGAGTGCGGAGGTAAACAATAGCCAAAAATCTCGGATGGTAAGAAATTATTAGATTGGAACAGGTACCAGCATCTAAGAGATGACCAAATGAGTCAGGTGGTCAGACTTGCTGACTCATATGTCATTCTCACGTGATCAGACTAAAATGGCAACTGACATAAACGGCACCATTTGGACAAAACAGAACTTCAACTTGGAAAAAAAAATACAAATCTTAAGAGAAAACAGAACCAAATAAAATCTTATGGTGAAAACTAGTTCGTCATTAGATGACAATCGGATCACAGAATGATAATAAATACATCTACTGTGCTGACTGTGATTGGAAAGGGCATTCCAGGTTAGCATCAAACCATTGCAACCTTTGAAACACAATGTCATACATTGTTTTATATATGGTGCTGTCATGACTAAAAAATCAGTAGCTCTTTTCATCAATATGGTGCCATTATTGCCAAACAAACTTGGTGCCATTTTAGCTATAAACCCATGTTAACAGTGTCTATTGTTTCTCAAAATATGAATCTTTTTGCTATTTGATAAGGCTCCCATAATGTCGATCACCCTATTGTCTGGTCCAGACGTGATTGTTTAATGGCTGTTACAGTAATATAGTGGTGTATTGCAGAGTGCATATTGATACTGCTGATAGTAACTTCCTTAAGTGGCACTTAGAATCTGGTATCATTTGCTTGATAACAGTGTTTATATCGAAATGTTGCATCTGTTGCAATAAAGAAGTTCTCAATCCATAAAAAGTGTTCTTCCTCATCAATAGTACATGCTCAGTGGTTGATTTTATGTACACTATGTACATACAAAAAGACCAACCAGACTAATGAATCATTGAACAAATTAAGAATCAGTGTAAAACATGGGATCTACAGCCATGAAATCTAGCTTGGCATGTTCAGTGTTACTAGTAAGTCACTGGTACCCTAGCAACCATGTGGCTGTAACCGTAGTAACAGGCATGGAGTCTAGTTTGGTATAAACACAGGAGGCAACTGTGGTCTAGTAATAATACGTTTCAAATAATAGTAACAAAACATTTGTTTACAATACAAAATTTATCTTAACTGGACATTCTGCAACTCGAAACCTGCCATGGCAACTGATACATGCCATCATTGAATGGAACACACAGAGGACCAACAAACACACTGATAGCTAGATTCATGTTTATGTTGAGGTTTTGAGTGGTTCTAATATACAATTTCTTATTTTAATCATACTAAATTGATTTCAACCAAAAATGACATGAGTCATTATTTATTCCGCATATTTTCAAGTTAATCTAATGTCTATATGAACATACACAGAATATACACTGAGGTTAAATGGAGGTTACCAGTTAGTATAAACATGTATTCAAAGAAAAACAAACAGGCTTTCTCAGGCAAAGGGGGTAATAAAAACTACAGTCACATATTAGTGAGGAGTCCCTTCAGTGGAGTTGACAATGAACACAAAGTCTACAGAAACAAGATCACAGGGACACTACAAAGCTATATTGTTTCTGTTTTGACTATTAAGTTGAGGCAAAACAACTAGATGGATGACGCTAATTCTAAATCATGAGATAAATCAACACAAGCTTTCGCGAATTTTTAACACTCACGTTAAAATGCTGGAAACACCATCAGAGAATGTCAGTCAGACTATGATCAGACATAAAATTATCTGTGAATATTCCGTAACCAGATGCCTCGTCTGCTTGCGACAAACTTAGTTATTGCGAAATACGCTGAGTGATCAGGTGTCTGGAAAATTAACGAAGGTGACTGACATATAACTAGATGATAATATGACACCGTTACCTAACACTCATGTTAGATACTTACTGTTTTTTCCCGGTTTTGTCACATCCTAAAATCCAAGGGAATAAAACATAAACAATACTGACAGGTAATAGAATGTTGTCACCTGCCCGTCGTCAGTTGACATTGATAAACGTACGAAGCTCCACACAGCAACGGTTCACTAACGGAAGAACGATTCAGAGTTGGAAAAGTAGCGTGCCGAGTTCACGTCTCTCAATTAGGTGAAACTCGGGTTAATCCGTCAACCGAGTCGACTGTATGTCGCATGGTGATTCCGATTGACGATCCGATCGTTTCCGTTTTTTCACCCATAGAAAAATCTAAATCTAACTTCAAAGTGTGAAAAGTTCATGCACATTTCGAGAGTCAAAGTTGCATTTTTCTCTTTTATAAAAAAATATATAAAAATCTTAGGATCGGGTCAAATATAAGAGAAACAAAAATATTTTTGTATGTGGCCTTTAGAGGATATCGAGGAAAATAATTTTGCATCAGGTTTGAAGAAAAGAAACACGTGTTCGCTGGACATGTTGATTGTCTTGAAAAATAATGTGTTGAGTTAAAATGAAGTGTTTCCCCTCCTTTCAGAGAACACAACTTTTATTTTTTTTTTAAATTTATGTCTCATATCTACAACAAATAATAGTCCGTATATAGTCATATAGTCTCCCTGCTCAAATCAAGTCCTTGGTTACGTGAATAGTTACGTACCACCATGCTTCATCAATGCTGTTTAGAATGACTTGTATAGTCTAGACTGGGTTACCTATAGGCTGGTGTAAAGCTTGAGTTATTGCTGACTATCCTTCACCAGCTATACTTGGGTTAAACCTGAGGAAACCTAGACTTACCGCTACTTCACTGAGGACAACAGTACTTAGAACGACTGGTGGAAAATACGGTTCAGGGACTATCAGACAGACTAATGAACAACCAGTGAAACCCATTTTTCTATTGCGACTCACAGCACAACGCATGGTTTTACCTTTCTCACATATGTACATGTTGTGGCAATATGGTAGCCTAGTGTTTAAAGCGTTGTTGGTTCTTCACCTCAAATTTCCTGGGTTCTGTTTTTCACATGCGTGTTGTGATTGGTGGTGCTGGGGTACTGTTTGATGCGGCGTACAATCACTCCGGCAATGCATGACTCGTCACTCCAGCTTGTCTACCTCACAGTCCCTGAACCACATTATTTACCTATTTTCTCGCTTCAATCAAGGATAATCTACAACATATCTATATAGGTTTTCTACTTCAATGCAGTCTTAAAAGAAGCAAGTCAAAATTTCAACATTTCCTGAATATCCCATTTCATTGGGAGTAATTTTCAAAAGGAATAATTTGTTTTAATCAAATCGAGTCGTTTTCCCTTTAAAAAACATATTTTGCTCACTAGAAGCAGGGATACTCTATAACAGGGATAGCTCACTCGTATGCTTTCCTTACCATTTGTACTAATTAACGTGTGCCTCGTCATGCTTCACTGCACACGTCGACTTGGTTTGTTCTCAGCGCAAATCGGCTGCGCTTAACAGTATTTCAACCAGTTTATTGTCGGAAACTATCGGCATCTCCCGGAGTAATACTCGGTAAATTGGAGTAGGCTCCCCTGAATGTTGTCACAACAAGCTGGTTACACTTCCTGTCGCCGAATGATGCATGTGTGGATTAATGAGAGGACTTGAGAATGTGTTTACACATTGCCTTGTTCAAAGACTCTCTGTTTATGTGACAATTTTGATACAGCGTTCGAAACGATCGCCAGCCCATAGGCCCAGCGTCGGCTGTTAATGTATCAGGCCAACAGTTTCAGTTATCTGCAGGCCCTTGTGGTCTTCTGTCAATTAGATCTCATTTCTTTTCAACTAGCATCTTGCCCATAATTTGTATTAATGTTCAGGAATTATCCCTGATCCTTCATGTTAGGATAACTTCCAGTTTCACTTCACAGTATTATATATTCAGTGCCGCATAGGAATGTCAGCAGTCTATAACTAATGTAAACTTCTCTGTGCTCCATACACGTCACTAATGGATTTTGTAGGGACTGTGAAACTCTCTACAATGAAGACTATTTTGTTTTTATTGGTTTGATTTCAACAAAATGGGTATGCAGACTTTAAAGACTGCAAGTGGCAGCAAGCCCTGATGGCCAAATGGCAAACTAAAGAACTGCAAACACTGTTATTATATGTATTTGAAATGATCTGTTACACAATTAAAATGTATCATTATGTTTCAGTGGTTTTCTGTTTGTGTGGAATGCTTAGGCTGCATAAAAATATGTTTCTCGGGCACATTCTTTTCAAAAGTGACGAGTAAGACTTTGATTTTTAATTTTTGATAGAAAAAATGTGACGAGGGAGGAACACATTTTTATTTCTTTTTCCTTCAGGAATACAGTTTGGAAAGTTAAGCACATGTTAATGAGTTGTAGATTCAGTCACTCTCATTCTTACAGACACTCATTCTATAATGGACAAATGGACGGTTGTGGCAAAGTCGAAATTATTTTTTTTAAGAGGGCAGTTAATGAAGATGACCAGATGTCTTCCTGCATGTGCGCAATTGCATTGATACTGACAGAATGTCAACTGACACAGTCACTCCCACCTAAAAAACAGAAAGTTTAAAACCATCACAAAGCGTTAAAAAGTCCTTTGCAGTTTTGTCAAATATCAACAATAGTTTCAGAACTAAAACATTCAAGCATCAAAGGCATCCATGGCAGATTAGAACAGATCAGATATGTCATACCTCACACTTTCACCAGATAGAATATTCCCCTCAATACTTAGAGGTGTATTTGAAAGAAATGAATTTTAGGACGACTAAACACATTCAAACATTGACTTGTAGTAATGAGTGATCAGATCAGACCAACGATATGTCATATTTTTCCCACACATGAAATACTTGTGAATGTATACACCCTACCAATTATTTTTTTAATTCATAAAATCATCACTATTACTTCCAAACACCTCTCACCAGATGGAACGTTTCCCTAACAGAAAAAGGTGTGTGTGAAAGAAGTTTTTTGAGCAATAACTAGAAACACTCAAAATATGCTGTGTAGTATTTCAATGGCGGATCAGAACAGATCAGCGAGATGACACGTTTTTCACCCACCTCAAATACATCCTAACGATATGTTTAGATTATCAAATTATAAATATTACCTGCAAACACCTTTCGGGTCATAGTATATTCCCCTCATAAATATTTAAGGTGCATGTGAAAGAGGTTTTGGAGCAATAACTAGAAACACTTAAAGTTATACTATTTCAATGGCGGATCAGAACAGAACCGCGAGATGGCACATTTTTCAACACCTCAAAAACACCATACCGTTTTTTTTTAAATTATAAAATTAGCACTATTACTTCCAAACACCTTTCACTAGATGGTATGTTCCCCTAATGGAAATTAAAGGTGTTTGTGAATGAAGTTTTTGAAGCTGAAACAAAAGCACTCAAACAACGCCGTGGAATATTTCAATGGCGGATCGGATCAGATCGGCGAGATGGCACATATTTCACACACCTCAAGTATGTCCTAACAATTTATTTTAGATTATGAAACTATCACTATTACCTGCAAACGCCTTTCGCCTGATGGTAAATTCCCCTCATAAAAATTAAAGGTGTAAGTGAAAGACGGTGACGAGTAATATCTAGACACACTTCAAACAACGGCGTGTAGTATTTCAATGGCGCATCAGATCAGATCGGCGATCAGCCACATTTTTCACACACCCCAATTAAACCCCAACATGTTTTTAAGTCACAAAACTCAGCGAATGTAATCAGCTGTTGAAAATGAACCGAGCTCAATCTTAAATACTAAGCTGCCGCCATATTGTCTCCACTGGTCACGTGACAAAGCGAGACATACGTTCAGCGGTTTTTCGAGGAGTTTCACCTCCCCTCTCTATATAGGCTCCCTGCTAGAAGCTGAAAATAAGTGTTATGTAAATCTTGGTACTTTATCCATTGGACCCGTATACTAAAGACAAATAGCTGTATGTTTGTCAGTCCACATATACTGAAATGTCAGCTTGGAATCTCGCATACTTAATGGATTTAACTTAGTGAAGTAATTACTGACAAGTCAATCACAACAGTCCACTGAGTAGAGATCGGGACCGTATGTCACATGACGAGTAGTGCCTCGCTTGTAAACATGACATGTCACAGATTACTGCAAGCCTAGTCACGTGACTAGAAACTATTCGTACGGCTGAGATTGACAGAGTAGAACTATGTATCATACAAAGATAAACAGGAAAATTATTTATGCGTTGTATTTTTTCTGCTGAAACATGCTAATCAACATTTAAATCAAAGTAGTTTATAGGACACACGTATGCACATAACGCCTCAATATGAGACTACACATATGTCGATAAAAACATTGCTATGCTTGGTCATGTAGGCAAGAAAGCGACATTTCTTTCAATCTCCTCCCGTTGTAAATCAGTTTACACTGAAAACTGTGTTAGGTTAATACTGTCATTATGTTTCTCTTTACATTATCAGGTAAAAATCGCCCTTTACATTTGTTTTCTGTCAAGCCAGGTGTGTATACCCGTAAGTCTGTACATGTCTTGATATAAGTAAACTGTTTGATTGTCACACTAGAAGTTAGTGATTAGATAAAGCACTGACAACTTCATGGATAACTTCTCCGTGTTTGTTTCATTTATGGATGTTTTGATGTAGATTCTAATACCGTTATCTACTTGCAAAACCTAACGCAGTGTAATATACAGAAAAGCAATTGTTGACGTTAAGATTTAGGTTTTCTTTATAAAAGTGATGCTTAATGGTGGCTAAATGAAGCCAGAAATTCTTATTCAACAGTTGACTATTTACTACGGACATCATAGTTACATTGGTGATGGTGGTGATGATGGTGATGGTGATGGTGATGGTGATCACCACGATGGCGATGGTGATGGTGATGGTGATGGTGATGGTGATCACCACGATGGTGATGGTGATGGTGATCACCACGATGGTGATGGTGATGGTGATCACCACGATGGTGATGGTGATGGTGATGGTGATCACCACGATGGTGATGGTGATGATGATCACCACGATGGTGATGGTGATGGTGATCACCACGATGGTGATGGTGATGGTGATGGTGATCACCACGATGGTGATGGTGATGGTTTACGTCGGCTTCTGGCTAAAACCTTACGGGTTTGCAACTGAGTCAGCGTTGTAGCGTTTTCATAATGTTTGTGATGTTTTAATTCAATCAAACTTTCTCATGTGTCCTGTATGATGGTTTAATTATTCTAGATATAATCTGATGCTGAAAACGTGATTGGATTAACCAACCATGGTTGTTTTATCTCGGAAGTAAACTGCTTAATTGTGTTCAAATTCAAGTGTCTTGACATGCTAATGCCATCAATGTTTCAGTAACACTTTTGTCGATAGCAAAAGACAATGAAAAACACTCAAACCTTCATTAGAGTAAATTAAACTTTGAGTATCAATTATAACATTGTTTTTCTACTATAAAAGTCAGGTACCAGACTGGTGTCTGTCTCATGACCTTCTGTCTGACCCCTGGTACGCCACCTACCGTTCAGTAGGCGTGGACATCACTCAACCCAGCCAGGTGGAACAAGACGTCCTGTGGAGGTGGTCAGACTATACTCAAGAAACCCCATCTGGTCAGCGTGTGAGCAGATCCACCCTACAAGAATCGGGTAGCGACAAGGGTATACTGTCGAGTTTTAACAAGTTCATTTTGGATTTACTTGGTGGATTTACTTTTGATGATCTCACTGCAGAGAAGATCGAGGATGTTCTAGCCAAGGTAAGATTGTAAAATATCTGGAAATAAGAAAATATTTACGAAACACTTTCAAATATTTTCCATCAAATATTGTCAATCAATTCTTGATGCGTATTAATAAGCTATGTCGTTATGTCGTTATGTCGTTCATGCAACACGGTATCAATGTTCTTAAAAATGGTTCTGAAGACGTCTAGACCACGACCATTACCTGACCTCCTAAACTCGGGGACAAGGGTGGCTTTTTTAACATTTCAGTTAATTTATTCTTTCCGTGCAGCGCTATTTGACAGATGCTAGCACCTTTAAATTTTCGCAATAATTTACCTATATATACAACAATACCTGTCGTGGTGTTGGAACTGTAAAGGGATGTAAAACCATACTTACTCTACAACAACTTCAACTACTATTGCAAGCCCATATTAATATCTATATAATATAATAAAAATCTGTGCGTGTCTACTACAGCTGCAGATGCTCGTCCGTAATACCATGTTGCCATGTGTGTTTGACATCTTCATTGGACAGCCTTATTGATTCGGTGGAATTTTACCCAATACAAAGTACGTGTACTCATGTACTTCTGGCTTGAAATCTCACGCTATTTGTTTCAATCAACCGTGTTATTAGACCAACCCTCCTCAAGGATGCTCCGATCATAGTATTATAATGGTGATTACGAGATATTTGATCCCAGACGGAAACATCAATCAGATTAGAAGATAACACATTTTCCGACAATTACGCTTTGTAAATGATATTACGTGAAAAACAATGGATCTCCTTTCCTGACATCTCAAACCGTTTATCACCAAGGTACACACAATAGCATTCGTTAACACCTGAGGAAAACAACTCATTCAGAAGCGGCGCTGTTCTTTGATCACCTGTAGCGCTACCTGGAGGCTAATTAGCAATGTAAACACGGGTCTCACAAATAAACATCTGTAATAAACACGCTCCAAACCGGGAGACTGGTCATATTTCGTGGTAATGTTACGCAAGAGATGGTTAATGAGAAATACTTGTACATGAGAAAGGACCTGGACTCCTCATCCGATGTTTTAGTGTTTAATGATGGATGTCAGCTGCTGAGACAGCCATCAAAGCTGACAGCTGAAGATTTAACTACCACCATTATATCCCGTTTTGTCGAGCGTACGTGTGAAAGAAACATGGTTTGACCCTTCTGTACAATGGCTATTGTGTTTAATTTGTTTTTAAGTGCTAGCGATGACAATTTTCCTATCCTTTCTCGATATACTTGATACCATGTTTTTAGAATATATCTGAATATATGCCAAATACATTAATTGGCTATAGTGTAGACGCGGGGTCAGTAGACGGCATGTTGTCATGTAATATTTCAAAAGTATATAGAGTGACACCATGTGAAGAACAGATACGATAGAGTAGGACACACGACACTACTAGCTTCAGTAATTCTTTTTATGGGTAATAAAGTGTGTTTGCACGGACAGGCTCCTAATTGTAGGAAAGTTAGACGTTTATAAGACAAAATAGTCAGATGCTGAACGGAAAATAACTGTATCTCTCTCAGGCGGATATATAACAAATACAAATGTGAAGATGTCGGAAAAGGCTTTATTAACACCGATCTCACAATATTTGTCTACTGACCTTGCTTAGCTTGCACATTAAAAGAGACAGAAAAATAACATTATTTTGAACTGAATAATATTTGTGTAAATATAATTATCCGGAGTGGGAACTGCAAAATGTAATGATATTCGTCACCAACATCTAGTACAAGTAATACATGCGCGTTCTGGCTTAACCAACTTCATGTTGTTCCATCGCCCGCTCTTTAGTTCGAGTTTGTTCAACATGCCATTAAATCGAATTAAAAACAAAACAGCTCATTAAAACGTATCCAATAATGTAGACTTGAAATATTAGCAAACATTTATTTAACCCGAGCCTGTCAAACATTTCGCTGCACTAATCTGTGCAAAAATAAACAACGCCTTCTAACTCAGTAGTGTTCTCTAGTGACAGGTACGTATGTGTACTAATTAATTTCCCGTCAATGTAAATCACTTGTCAATGTAATTAGCAAAAACAACAACCGGTGAAGTTCCTCAGCGTTCATAGATATGACAACCAACGTGTCACTGTCTCAGGCTACGAGAAGTCTGATATTAACGACATATTTACATTGCTTGGAATTAGCAGTCATTATAAGACAAATTCTTTTAATTAATTAGCTCGTGAGATATCAGACTTACTGACGTGGTGGTGTATATAGGCGAAATATCGTGACACGCGAGCACATTGCACACGTGAAGCTTGAAACGTACATGATATCAAACAGTAAAGCAGATATTTAAGAACATTGAGACCGAAGCGCGGCGATCAGTTGTTTTTCACTGGTATGATGGATACTGTCAATATTCTGGTGAGTTTTTTTTTTTTCACAGGATGCATTTTACTTGCTGTGAAAGTTTATATGATATATTTTTTTGTATTGTAGAACAGAACTGTTTACGTTCTATAACTGTTAAGTTGGGTTACACAAAGGAAACATTTTAGTGATTGTATTTGAAAACATTTAATTAGAGCTAATTAATTTTTTTTGAAAATTTGAAAGTATTTGACGAAATACATGCATACTTATTTTTAAATCTGTGTTTAGTGCGCATGTACAAAGCTCCTGCTAAATTGATTTATTTTATTATGTCAATTATTGTATTGCTCAACACTATTGTCCTAAAGTATGTATTACATATTCAAGTTTAGCTTGGCTTGCTAATCTTTTATGAAATAAATTCTGAAACTTATACAAGATCAAGGGTGAAAAAGTCAGAAAAGTCAGTCGATCAACTTGTGACGACACCCTCAGGCGTTAATGTTCTTGTCTCGCGTGAAAACTAAAAGTCCGCCTGTCAATCAAACGACCGGAAGTTATCGCTCACATGGCCTTCTGGGAAGGACGCGAAATTTGAATATGGCTACAGATGAAATCGACAACATTTTCTGTTGGTAAACAATGGCAAAGTAGTTTATCATCGTGTTTTCCATTAATATGACTGAAACGCCAAAGGGAAGAAGCATAATAAGGTTTGTATGGTATCATGGATAATTAGTGTGTGGTTTGTACGTCTTGTTTTTTGTAATTCGCGAACAAAGCAGGTGCCCCTCGGAAGAAAAATGTCTTTGAGATGCCGACATTGACTGATCTATCCGAACATCTGATTCATCCAGACACCACTGATGTATGTCGAACTGTCCGGCCTGGCATTTGAGCAGATTTGTCTTTACATTTGTGAGCTTTTATGTATGTGTGAATGTCAAAAAATGTCCCCGATACAGCCAGGAGCGTGCGATCAGATAGTGCTCATTCATCGTTTTCTCTATTTCATCAATAATAATTTTCGCTGTCTTGTCCATTGTCTATTTGTCTTAGGATCCATTTCCTCCAAATGAACATGTTGCAGGTATGTTCGACGAAATTTGGTAATATAGTTAAAACTTTTCCTACATGCTGCTGTACGGGTTCTTACTGACCAAATTCACAACACTTCAAACCCAATAAGCATGATCAGATGAGTTTCACCCATCTGTTCACACAACTCCGAATATGAATGAGACTTATGTAGTACATGTAGCTTGCTTTACAAAATTGTTTGTTGCAAGAGTTATTTTACTAACAATTTCAAAGATGTATTGAATTTTATGATAAACATTGGTTCCTAAATTTCAATGTAAACATCCACAAAAAAATATTTTTTAGGGTTTCCTTTGTAGATCAAGGTAAAAGCTGTCAGTATTTTTCAGATTTGCAGACATAATATCACTTGTGAGAATGAGGCAATCAACTTTTGACTAAAGCCAAACTGTCTCATCTACAATGGTAACAATGATGACAATATAAAGATCGGGGCATCTTTACCAAAGGCCAAGGTCTGTTTTGGGGATGGACCATTATGGATACGAGGAATTGAATGGCCACAGATTGCAATGGTCCAGTTAACAGAATTTCATCCCATTGTCCTTGTCTCCTGTTGTCCATTTCACAGGCCACTGACCCTCAGGGCTGAATGAACACAGTGACACATGAATACCAGTGGGTCTTGATAGAAAGTCTTATGAGGGTCACTTGTATGGAGAATTTGTAAACATCAGTTGACTGTAAATTGTCTAAAATTGGGTTCTGTAAATTAGTAGGAGGATTTGCTTGGTAGAAGAACTATGGCTGCTGTATTGAAAGGATGGGTGGAAATGGAGCATGGTTTCATTTGAAAGGTGAATTTTAACAGCACACCTTTGTAACTAAACAGGAAGACCTTGCTACTAGAGAAGGCTAACAGATTTTGAAAAAAACTACATCAGGGATTGGGAAAGGTAGGGGCCATGGGTCATTTTGCATGTTAGAATTGAAAATGGCCCTTTGAAATTTTGAAGTTTACTATTGATATAAGCGCAGTGGGCCATTCCAGATTCAGAAAAAACACTCACAAAAACTGTCACATAGGCAACTTCAGCAGCTTGTTTTGGTTTTTGTTCCTGTCTTGAATTAACTGTCACATATTCAACTTCAGCCACTTGTTTGGGTTCTTAGGAGGTCTCCCTGGTGAAAATCGTTACTAACAGTGAAAAGGAACATGAATACAGTACATTTTAAGAAATTCTACATGGAGTCGAACAGTTCAGTGAAGAGCAAAGATTACTGATCTGTTTGTAATAACATCTTATTATGATTAGATACTAAAGCTGCGATCAAGTTGGTATGTGCACCAAAGTCACATATTTTGGGGGATCAAGAACTGGCTCCCCTGCTAATCATGGCAAATGTATGCAACATAAGGAACTGTACATATGTACGTCTTGTGTGTCAGTCTATGTAGTATCTGTTTTTTGTTTGCAGTGAGGAGCCTTGCCTGTCTGATGAGGAGAATGAGGTTTTCTTTGGTGAAATCACCCAGCGGGAGAGACGTCGTGCAGTGAAGTATTCTCGTCGCCGCACCGTCATCTACGTTCCCGGATTCAGGAAAGATAAAAGATTGATGAGATACAGTCAAGAGTTCACTCCAGACGGCCCCTTCATTTATGCTCATGAAGAAGTAACCTCAGATGTGTGTGTGAGTGAGAGTTCATCCAACACCTCACTGACCAAAGACAAGGAAGTGACCGTGAAAGACAAAGACGTTGTGAAGAAGCTGTTTGCATCTGAATCAGCTACAGGAGATTGCAAAGAGGAGAGGGAGACTTGTGCTTCAAAGCCATCCCCACCAATCAAGGTCACCACCAGCAAGTCTGCATCTGCTGAGTCTGTGTCCAGTACGTCTGCCATGAGTTCTCCTTGTGTAATGGAAGGGGGAGGCGAATGTATGGCCATGGACCAGTGCAGCAGTTTCCTGTCAAAAAACACTGAAATCTCAAGCAAACTCTTTGACAGTGGAGTAGACTGTGGAGTTGGAGATTCCATGCTGTCTTCATCCAAACTCTCTGAATGCATGTCTCTGAGGACCGAGTCGGGAATTACCATTCGTGAGAAAGACACAAAGCCAGTGCTATCAAACTTCTCTGAAAATGACAGTGGGGAAAATGATGAGATGGTTTTTGCTCAGCCTCGCAGCAGACTGGGGTACGCTCATTCACACACCCTCCCACAAAAGTTTGGACGCTCTCACCATGCTGGAATTAACTATGCTGGCTCATTCTTGTCAGATATGGAGCATGCAGAGAGCATTAGTGACATTAGTGATAATGATGGATTTAAGAGACCTTTCCGGCTTCAAGGAGTGTTTATGGGTACACAGAGTTGTCAGACCAACATCAGCACTCCAAGGATGGCTACCACAGCGCCTAGCTTCCCGTTTGCAAGTCCACATCTGCTAGTCAGCCCCATTGCAACATACAAAGCTAATCCCAGTAATGAATCAGTTGTCTCTTCGAAGAGTTCCGACTCGACTCCATCCAAGTTGGTTAAGAGTTCAATTAGTGCTTTCTCCTCCTTCCCAGCATCCACAGCAGTCAGGAGAAGTCTTCGTAAGAAGACCATGGATGAGAGCAGTGTGTTGGTAGAACCAAAGATTAACCTTTCTGACTCTGATGTAACAAAGCGTGATTTTGGTGTAGGGACCAGTGCCATGGTTACATCATGTGGAAATACTACCTGTCCAGGTGCATCTGACTCTCAAGTGTCGCATATCTCAAGAGATGAGAGCAGTTCGGCAACCATTACAAAGTCAGTGCCACCCAAACCTGTGATGACAACAACATCCACCCAATCAGACTATCTCTGTCTACCGTCCACTCTTGCTGGTCAGCAGCTGCTGCTGGTCAAGAGCAGCGAACTTGCTAAAGGGCAGCTAGAAAGTTCTCCTGAGTCTCTTGTTTCTCAGTCATCTTGGTCAGATCTTAAGCTATCAGCTTTGGGTATCAACAAAGAACGTTTGTGTTTTGCAACAGTGTCATCAGATTCATCAAGCCTTCCAACACAGAGCAGTGAAACAAATGTGACAACATCGTCAGATGTTCAGAAACCTGATTTGGTCAGTGAAAGTGATAAAGCAGTTGGTGAAAGGTCAGAAGTTAGAGGTGATGCAGGTCAGAGGTCAGAGGTTAGGGAGGAGCAAGTTCTGGAGTCTCAAGGGAACCAGCAAGGGAGTGAGAATGCCAATTCGTCTTCCCCATCCACTGAATGTGAGCTTGGCATGAGCTCGGAGTATTTCACCCTTAATGACAATGAATCAAGCACACCAGACTTGTTCAAGTCTCACAGATGCGATGATTATAAAGATGGTGAATTCAGTGGTGATACCCAGTCACAAACTGATGACCAAGACGATGAGGATGAGGATGTTGATCCATCAGAACTAGACACTTTACTTCCTGGACCAGATTGTGAAACGACAGTACTCAACTATGATTATTCACCCATCAAAGGTCGAGGTTATGAACGGCGGCAGAAACAGTTTCAACAGCGTCCGGGGTTGGTCTGGCCGAACCGATACATGTCCGACTCTGAAAGCAGTGAAACAGAAGATCTGGGTGAACATTCTTTCGACAGCGGCAGTTCAGATTCATCGCTCCTGGACTACAGCGCGTCGGATTCTTTCGAGGCGATGAGTCCACCACCCAAACCCGAGCCAGTCATCATCAATGATGGGAAGCTGAAACCATGGCGACCACCAGGTCACGTGGAGGTCAATGTTAAAAAAAGCTCTGAAGGCAAGTTCCTTTCGCGAACAGGCTTTCAGGCAAGACTTAGAAAAATTAAAGAAATGACAGGTACTTATGTAACTATACTGTCACTGCATGCTTTGGGCTTAGTTTATCTCCTGTTAATATATCTCTGTTTTCTGTTTGTTTTCATATTTTCTTTCACCATTTTCCTCTTTTCTTCTGTAGTAACTGAACTGAAACAACAATGCTCTTTCATTCAAAACACTAATCAGTGTCAATGATCAGTTATGTAACAGGTTTTTTTGAGTGAGACCCTTAGGGAAATTGTTTTGATGCTCTAGGGATTGCGAACAAAAAGAGCATTGTTTTCTGACTGCTTATATTCATGAAACAGCAGGTGGTTTTGTACATCTCCAGAAACTGATCAGGACAATTATCTGCTTTCACTACCATATTTATTCATTGAGTGGTGTTTAAAAACTGATAATGTCCTAAGAAAAATAAATACATATAACTTTTCATGCAGTGAGTCTTTTAAAAGAAAATGGTGTAAGAAAGATGTCTCAGAGAAAAACCTCAGCTTGTCAAGTCACAATTTGTTCGGTGTTCAAAGATAAATTAACAGTGTTGCCATTACAACTTTTAGAAATTTGAATTGATAAATTGAGGTTTCACTCTGTAGATTTTGTTGCCTTTCTGTGTTCAGGTACTCCAGTTAATGCATGCAGTGATATTTCACACTCAGTAAATGGGCACAACCTGGTTAACTGTAAACTATTCACTGTCTAATATTTTTTTTCTTCTCCTCCAGTTAAGGGAACTAAGAAAGGATCGTCCTTCAGGTTTGGAAGTTCATCCAGCAATAAGGAAAACCAGGCTAAAGGAAGGCAATACCCGAAGGTGAGTAAACAGTGGCATCCACAGTCTCATTGTTTGCGTTTATTATATTGATAGAGGATACTAAACTGCCTTCCATCTAAAACCATATTTAGTAAACGAGTTAATGATACTAAATCTTTAACAACTTTAATAAAAATGGTATTTCACGGAAGCGAGTTTAACATTCTGTAATATTAAACACCCTTTCTCCACTCCACACCCTTTCTCCACTCCACTCCACTCCCCTCCCAACCAATGCTCTCCCTCAGTCCCCTGCACCCAGCCACACAGCCCCTTTACTCTGTTCCCCTTCTCCGCTCCCAACCCCTTCTTCGCTCCACACCCCTTCTCCCCTCCACATCCCTTCTCCACTCTACACCCCTTCTCCACTCCCCTCCCAACCAATGCTCTCCCTCAGTCCCCTGCACCCAGCCTCACAGCCCCTTCACTCTGTTCCACCTCAACTTTCCACTCTGCTCACCATCAACCCCCATTTCCTTTACTCTCTACTCCCATCCTCTCTCAAACCTTCTCCCCCCCAATCTCTGAGCTCCCATCCTCTCTCAAAACCTTCTCCCCACTGAATCTCTGAGCTCCCATCTTCTCTCAAAACCTTCTCCCCCCCAATCCTAAAATCTTCTCCCCCCAATCTCTGAGCTCCCATCCTCTCTCAAAACCTTCTCCCCCCCCTCCAATCTCTGAGCTCCCATCCTCTCTCAAAACTCCCCCCCCCCAATCTCTGAGCTCGCATCCTCTCTCAAAACCTTCTCCCCCCAATCTCTGAGCTCCCATCCCTCTCAAAACCTTCTCCCCACCAATTTCTGAGCTCCCATCCTCTCTCAAAACTCCTCCCCCCCCACAATCTCTGAGCTCGCATCCTCTCTCAAAACCTTCTCCCCCCCAATCTCTGAGCTCCCATCCTCTCACCGCCCATCTCCTATACCAGAACATATACCCTGGAGATATGGAGGATGATCTCTTCGCTCCATTCCATGTATGTTCTCAAATTTGAAACCTACCCTGTAAGACATAAGAAAATATTGTTCATACACTGAGATCATTGAGATCAACTATTATATGAGGTTTGTCTTCTATTACTGGGCTAGCAAGTCATTTGCTGTGTCAACCAAGATTGGTGTTCTTACAAAACTCTTATTTCTTTCAGTCTCCGCTTCCAAAGAACGACTGCAAGTTGGACAAAGACAAGAAAAAAACACCCTGTCGTAGAAAGAAGCAGTCCGATCTGGTACATAGTGCTAAATACTTAAACATACAAATTGCTGCATCTGTGACGTCTCTACTGAGACAGATTAAAAGTGAAATGATCTTTAATTCTGTTTTTAAGTATCTCAGTGAAATTAATCGTTTATATCAAGCAGTGTTCAAGATGAATTATGGCAGCAAGGTGTCCTTGTTATAACCTATTCAAGACAAGGGTGGTGGGGTAGCATAGTTAAACTACTCGTTCATCACTCCAAAAAACTGGGTTTCATTCCCCACATGGGTAAAAGGTGTGAGGCCCATTTCTGGTGTCCCTGCTGGAATATTGCTAAAAGCAACGTAGAACCAAATTCACTCACTCACTCACTCACTATTAAAGACTGGTGTACCCTGCCGTGATAGTGCTGGAATATCGCTAAAAGCAACATAGATCCAAATTCACTCACTCACTATTAAAGACTGGTTGTGCCCTGCCGTGATAGTGCTGGAATATTGCTAAAAGCAACGTAGAACCAAATTCACTCACTCACTCACTATTAAAGACTGGTGTACCCTGCTGTGATAGTGCTGGAATATTGCTAAGAGCAACGTAGAACCAAATTCACTCACTCACTATTAAAGACTGGTGTACCCTGCCGTTATAGTGCTGGAATATTGCTAAAAGCAGCTTAAAAACTCACTCACTATTAAAGACAAAAAGGGGACCCTGATTCCAGAAACATGAAACCCATTTCAAGACCCTGAAGACACACCCTAATTCGAGACATTACATTTATTTTATTTCACGCCCAGGACCTGTGAAGGCTTAGGGTAGAACTGGACTTCCGCAACTCATGCTTGTCGTAAAAGAGGCGACTATTGGGATCAGGTGGTCAGCCTCGCTGACTTGGTTGACACATGTCATTGGTTCCCAATTGCACAGATCGATGCTCATGTTGTTGACCACTGGATTGTCTGGACCAGTCTGTATTATTTATGGACTGCCGCCATATAGCTGGAATGCTACTGAGTGCAGCATAAAACTAAACTCACTCACTCACTCAGACCCAGATTTGTGTCAGCATAAACTTATGAAATTATGAAAGGGTGCTTAGTGTTAAATCATCAGTTTATATGTATTCTGTAGGGGTGGTGGGGTAGCCTAATGGTTAAAGCGTTTGCTCGTCACGCCTAAGACCCGTGTTCGATTCCCCACATGGGCATAATGTGTGAGGTCCATTTTCTGGTGTCCCCCGCCGTGATATCGCTGGAATATTGCTGAAGGCGGAGTAAAACCAAACTCACTCACTCACTCACTATTTGTATTTTGTAACATTTTTACAGGCAGAATAGTATTTATCAGTTCACTAATTATTTGTATTTCACTGTCAGTAAGATCAACATCTTTTTCTCCTAGACTGAGATGGAGATTGACGAGATGACAAAGCTTCACACAATCTGTAATGGTCAGCGTGTTGTCCGTTACCTCAACTTCTCCGAGTCGCCCATGATCATTAAGCACTACCCAGGTAAGGCAGCCCATTTACTCATTTCCATGGTAACATGGTAAAATACAACACATGCAATTTCTGAAACATTTCACGAAACACAATATAAGCAATTATCCCTACAATAATATTAATATAAATGTTATAGGTCTCTTAAAGACATATCTTGTTCATTTCGTTAATAATATATTGGCAATCTAACAATTTTCATCATGAAGCGTTTTTCACAGAAATACAGTAAAACAGATAAAATACATGCTGTAGGAAACCAACCAGTGACTTCAAATATTTTATTCTTTGGAGGGGTTGGGTAGTCAAGTGGTTAAATCATATGCTCATCAGGTTGAAGAGCTGGGTTTGATTCCCCACATGGATACAATGATTGAGACCCATATCTGGTGTCCCCTGCTGTGATATTGCTACCTCTTTGTTCTTCATATACATTTGTCTTTTTAAACCATCTGATTAATATCCAAGGAGGTCACCCTGTACGTTCCTTTTTGGCTTCTTTTTTCATTCATATTATTAAAGGGGCTGTACCCAACTGTTAAAGTGTCTGCTTGTCACGAGACCCAGGTGTCGATTCCCTACATGGGAAAATATATTAACCCCAATTGGACAGCTTTTGTAATTTTTTGTAATTTTGTTTTGTCATCAGCCTACCAACCCTTCTAATTTTATAACCAGCCCACCAGAAAACATTTGGTGTAGTTTTTCATTCCAACACACCTTTCTCGAACCTAAAACATACCACCTCATCATATAAAATGTTTAGCAATCTATAATATTTTAATCAGTCACTGTCACAAGAACACTAGAAATTGTAGTAAGAATTACGTTAAGTGAAAATCAAGAACATTTTTTGATAATTTTTTGGATTATTAATATTTTTTTCAGAATTTGGGGGCTACATGAAATGTGTTGCTGGAATATTGCTAAAAGTGGCATAAAACCATACTCACTCACTCACATTATAAGAGGTAGACAATATGATGAATGCGACCATGACTGTTTCAGCTCCCAAGGAAGCTTCCAAACTCAGCTGGAGTAACACTCTGACCAACTGCGAATTGACGTATCACTCCCCAACTCGAAAACCATCCAAGCCAGCAGCCAAACCCATACTCACACAGGTTAGCCTCTCATGTCTTGTAGCCTAGTGGTTAAAGCGTTCACTGGTCACACGGAAGACCGAGTTCGATTCCCAACATTGATAAAACATATCAGACCATATCTGGAGTCCTCCATGATATTACTGGAATATTGCTAAAAGCGACCTAAAGGTAAATTCAAAACTGATATTGTCAGACAGGTGCATAATTCTGAAGTGTCTTGCTGACACGTCAGTATTGTAGTATTCGGAAGTTTACATTTTCAAGATCAAACAAAGGTTTGCTCATCATATTGAAGGTCTGGATTCAACACCCATAGATTATGTGAGCCCCTTTTTACAGCATGCACCAGTGAATACACGGTTGTCGTAAGAAGCAACTAACAGGATCAGATGGTCAGACTCTCAGACTTGGTTGATACATGTCGTCAGTTCCTAATTGTGTAGGTTGATGCTCATGTTGTTGACCACTGGATTGTCTGGTCCTGAGCTGATTATTTACAAACTACTGCCATTAACTGGAATACTTCTAGGTCTGTCATAAAACTAAACTCACTCACTCACTTTTAACTTCTGTTGTGGTGTAAATCAGTACTAAGATGGGATTGATATTTTTTCCATAAATCTGTTTAATTGGTGGTTAATTGTCATCGCTTTTCTTCGGCAGCGACCTCTGAACCACACCTACCCCTACAGTGAGGATGTCCCCTCACCAATCATCTTGACGAGAACACGGCGGACACACACGCTGTCACAGAGAGTCACACAGCTGTGACCTCACACCTCTGTCAGGCTCAACGAGCAAGAAGACAGTGCACCAATGTAGGCAGTCCATTATCTCCAAACCCTGACCTTCGTGCTGTGGAGTCACACTGGCATGTTCTGCCATCATCTGTGCACAAATACTAGAGTTATTTTTGCTTGTCAATTAGATATTTTTTTTATAGTTCTTCAACGATCCTCTATACACGAATACTAGAGTCATTTTTGGTTGTCATTTAGATTTTCATTTTATAGATCTTCCTCCATCATCAATACACAAATACTAGAGTTATTTAAATTTTTGTTTTGGGGATAAATTTGAGCTTTAGCTTTTCTCAAGACTAGATCACTTCTACTTTCTACGATCTACTTTTACAAGACTAGATTCATTTTGATAGGAATCTGTATTAAATTTCATCAAGCTTACTGTGATAGCTTCAAAAACATCTTTCAAGTTATATTGATAAAGAGTGTTAATATTTCACATCATTTTTCACCCATAAATATAGACATAACCAAAATGTGACAAGGAATGAGAATGTTTTACAGATTTAAAGTTCAATGGTAGCTCTTCTTACTCAAGCCAATACAATACATGCACAAATTACATCTCTCAGTCTATTTACAAAAATACAGTTTTCTTCCCTGTTTTCTCTGAGCTCATTTTCTGATGGCTAGCTGCTATAGATATGCAAAGGATTAGTCTGTGTAAATGAAACAAAAAACAAAATTTATCCAGTGTATAATAGTGTACATAGAAGGTCCATAAACCTTGGTTTCAACTGTACATACAATGTCAGCATGTATATTAATGTATACAGCCCCTCCATGACAATCCATTTATCAATACCATCAAATCATATAAAATAACAACTCTACGAAAACAGTATTATATAATGGTTTTTATTCATTTAAACCCTCAACACCTTTCTCAGCAAGTTTTGAATCAAGGATGACTATTTAGAGAATATCTGTCCTGTCATTGTTTTGTGAAATTTGGTAAGGCCAGACCAGACCAGTTTTATAGGAATTTTGTCCTCTGATAATATGCAGGCAGAAGGGAAAAACATAAAATTAAATCACATGTGAAAGTAATGTTCCTGTAAATATTTAAAGTGTTTTACTTTTGACTATTTACTAAAATGCTTTACATTTTTGGCCAATAAAAACATAGGTATTTTATTTTTTGAGTGGGGAAAAGTGTTTTTCTTTTCCCTGTGCTTGCAAAAATATGATCAGTGGGGCCATAAAACAAGAAATAAAATTGGTCTGGCCTAAAGAAAGCATAAACTGTTCAGGATAAGATCACCTGTTGCCATGTTGGAACAACCCAGTATTATCTGAACAATGGCTCACTGTAATACTCTCTGTGATCTCAGTATTTACAATCTAGCCTCCAGCTGAGACTTTACAGTCATGTTGATAGACTTTGTTTATATGAAATATTCACTTTATTGAAACATTATTGCTGTGCATCAGAGACGTTTTTGTCAATCAAATATCACACTTCTCAATCACTGATAAAGACTATATCTTTTGTAAATTGTATTTTCTGAAATTGTATATTTTGTACATTTGTCCCCTTTGTTCCTGTGTGTGTGCAGTATGCGCAGAGATGTCATGTTAAGTTATTTTTGTTGATCTATGTTGTGTACAGAATCTTGCTGCATGATAAGCAGGTGCCACATGATAGCCTTGACGGCTACTGACTATATAGAGTTGCTATGGAAATGTAAGGGCTCTTGTGATACTGTTTGTGTGATCTGAAACAATTTTGGTGATAAAGACAAAGAATGGTTGTACATGCCTCATGCTATTGGAAAAAATAAATGAATCTCAATTTATATGTTGGTTTGGTTTTAACTGACACCTCTGCCTTCTTGTCCCTACTGTGGGTTTAGCAGGAAACAGGATATAGTATTAGACTCCTTCCGTGTATATACGAATTGTAATATCTTAGAACTAGACTAGAATTTTTTCATATTTGCGAGGTAGGTTCATCACAGTGTTAGACTGATACTCTGCCTATGCTACGCTCAACAAGCTGGCTACACAGCGCGGAATAGGGCAGGGGAACCAGTCTAATCACAGTATAAGAAAGGTCCCAGTCAGGTTCGGTGGCCTTGACCTTCATTTCAAGGCCACAAGTGGACTTATGCCTTTTACCCTTGCCAATGAGATATCAAGAACCCTTCACTGGATCTTCTTTATATTCGACATGAAGTTGTATCTAGAGATGGTGCAAGGTGCAGGCGATTTTGGTGACCTTCACATAACTTTCAAGATCCCGGTGACACTTTGAAGATTTCAGTATATTAACCTGTATGTTAAGATTGTCGGCAAGATACCTCAAGAACGGTTAACTTGATTTTCTTCAAAGGCTTTCAAAACTTTCCTTGGATGTTTTTCAGTCAGAAATTTCTTTGTTACTACTTTTATATATTCCATACACTTAGACATTCGTGCAAAGGTCAAAGTGTCTTTTGAAAATGTTTTCGTTGACATTCAAACATCTTATATTACGACCTTCACTTTGATTGCTTCTTAATTTTGATTTGATAATTTGCGGCTGATTATGTCATCTTAGTGATAATGCTTGTTTTAATGGCAATAATGAATGAATGAACCCGTTCTTATATGGACGACCAGGCAGGGTAACAACAAATATCATCTTTTAGCGTCTTTATGTATGATGGGGAGGTATGGATAAAAAGTCCCGTACAGTAAAAGGCGAGCAATAGAACTGGGCTGTCGTTCATGTCCGCTAAGTGGACATGCTGGGGGATTTTGTTGGTTGATTCTGACAGGTTTTTGGGTAGCATTCAAGATGACCCTTTTGCTTGGCGTTTTAGAAGTAGGCATGCTAAAGAATAGTGGTACCTTTTTGGATATACAGCTTCTTTATTCTGCGAAAGGCAACGTTTCACGCAGATTCTAATGTTATCATGTTGACGACATTAGGCTCTATCCAAACGTCGCCTTTCTTAGAATAAAGAGGTTAATATCAAATTATTATTATTCAACATTCAAGACGATTAACGTTTGTGTTGAGTGTGCTTCTGCTTGTGCAAGTTATGGGACGGCAGACACGTAGCAAGCCATTTTATCATGTAAGAAGCCTTTTTTCCCGTGTAAGCCCGAGAAGTTGCACAACTATAAAATTAGGTAGTATTGGGGGCGTGAAACTTTTTTTTAGCAAAAATCATGTTAAGTTTCGGGTTGTTTCATATTGGTAGCTACGCCCCTGATGGGGCGGTCGCAGTTGGATGAGTTCATGCCTGTCATCATATGCCAATGGAGATCGATGCTCATGGCGTCAGTCAGTGGATTGTCTGGTCCAGACCAGATTCATGAGAGGAAGTTGGTGAATATAATACGACGAGTATATGAATGGCAACATCTTTTTATTGTCTAACAGGGAGTGTCTGGGCTACTTCTTGTCCCTTCTTCCCTCGTCGTATAATGTACAGACCGTCTTCATATAGCTGGAATACTGCTGAGTGTGACGTAAATCAAACACGCAAACGTTCTTTTAAGGACACGCTGTAAATCATGTACCATGGGAATCTTTATGAAGATGTAGAACAATATGAACAGTAAAATATTTTCCTGTTCAGGTGAACTGCTTTTTATCTCAAACGTCTTTTGACCCATGAAGGTCCCCGGTAGAATAGGCCTTCAGCAACCCATGCTTGCCATAAAAGGCGACTATGCTTGTCGCAAGATGCGACTAACGGAATCGGGTGCTCAGGATCGGTTGGTTCACACATGTCATCGGTTTCCAATTGCACAGATCGATGCTCATGCTGTTGATCACTGGATTGTCTGGTCCAGACTCGATTATTTACAGACCGCCGCGTTATTATAAATTACAGTTTCATGTGCATGTGTTTTGCAGCTGTTCGGTGGTGCACCCGATCTTTCTCAAAAAGTTATATCTGCCCCTATATATAGCCAAAACAGACTCACTGGTGTAAGAGTAGTCACTTACTTCAGTCAACTATTCTAATCTGGATTTTGCATTTGCTTCCCCCAAGTAAGCAAATGTAATAGAACAAAACATAGATATGTTTACAACGAAGATTTCTCCTCTTACTTGAGGGAAGCAAATGCAAAATCCAGATTACAATAGTTCACTGAAGTAAGTGAGTCGTTTTTTACTGGTAATATAAATTGTGTCGGTAGTATATATTGTGTCGATAGTATAAATTGTGTCAGTAGTATATATTGTGTCGCTAGTATCCACAAGTAAGGACACAGTGACTGAGGCAGCCATAAAATATTTTGTTATTCGCCAGCTCTTGTTCTGACTTAACACAGAATCGTGAAAATTTGACATCAGTCGGTTGAAACCCAAACCAGTTTTGTTCTTTATACTTGGTTTCAGAGATGTTTAAATACCAAAGTCTATAGCTAAACGGGTTTTCCGGCGAATAGCTATCTGCTGATTTCTGACGGAGTATGCTTGAAGTGTGACAGGTAGCACACTCGTGACGTTCAGAGGGCAGTTTGAAGGAGGCTTGACTTCAGCCTAAGGATACACAGCCCAAACAAACTGCAAATGCATTCAACTTGTATTCTGTAAAAGAAAACAGAAAAAATAAATACATTTTTTTTACCAAATTCTGATAACATGGCAGGGCGCAAGAAATGATATTCACACATTGTAACCATGTTTCGAATCGAACCCGGATCTTAAGCGGAAGGAGCCACTGAAATCAGGCTAGCTATTCTCGAAACCTACGTAGCCCTACGAACTTCTTAAGCGAATCGGCTACGATCAAATTCTTAGGACTAAGAATGTTTCGAGAATACGGGCCCCGGCAACCCCAGCCCTGGAAAATGGACCAGTGTGAGAAAGACTTGTTCCCTACTGCAGAAACAATAGACCAGAGATGACCTTGACCGATGTGTGGGAGGTCAGTAGCGTCATTTCGTGGCAACAATTCTCGAACTAACCTCATCCTATAGAATTCGGAGTGCTGAAGCGGACATAGTGAGTTAGTTTTACGCCGCTTTTAGTAACAATCCAGCAACGTCTCGACGAGGGACACCGGAAATGGGTTTCACATATTGTACCCATGTGGGGAATCGAACCCGGGTCTTTGGTGTGACGAGCGAAAGCTTGGACCTCAAGGCTTCCCATCGCCCGCTGAAAGCCGGGCTAGTTGGTGATCAGTGATCAACATTTATGCGACTGGGATAGGGTTTGCGTCAACTATTTCAGCCCGACCCCGTTAGTCGCCTCTTACGACAAGCATGGGAGCACCCATGAAGGTCCGGGTTAGAATATTGATCTTCATTAACCCATCCATGTTGTAAGAGATGACTAACGGGATCGGGTGGTCAGGTTCGCTGACTTTCATGCAACATATCATCAGTTCGCAGTTGCGCAGATCGATGCTCATGCTGTTGATCGCCGAACTATCCTGTCCAGACTCGATTATTTACTAAATTCACTCACCCACTGCTGAATACCTATTCTAACGCAGATCTGAGTGAGTGAGTATGGTTTTACGCCACGTTTAGCAATATTCCAGCAATATCACGGCGGGGATACCAGAAATGGGCTTCACACATTGTACCCATGTTGTGAATCGAATAAGGGTCTTCTGCGTGACGAGCGAACACTTGAACGACTACGCTTCCCCACCGAACCTAACCCGGATCTGATTGACACTGGCATGGATATACAGTGAAAGCTGTCAAAACCGGCATTTGTCCAATCCGGCAAGCTGTCCACACCGGCATAACATCTCAGTTCCATACGTGACTTGTACCTTTATCATCAGCTCTACAATCCGGCACACTGCCTAAACTGGATTGTTTATTCAGTCCTAGTGAGTGCCGGCTTAAACCGCTTGCACTGTACGATGTAAGTAAGCAGTAAGTGGCTCCCGATCACTTTTGTCGCCTCTTGAGATAAACATTTGCTTCTGGCGCCACATTCTTCCTGTTGTCTTCCCGGAGATATAGTATAATGGTGTACACTGGTACGCTTTCATTTACAAATTCTAACGCCCAGTGCTCCGTTGTTCAAAACAACCTTATCTCTTAAGATCAACCTTATCTCTAAGATTTCAACCTTAGGCCTTTACTAATGTTAGCCTCCCATTGCACGAAACAACCTTAACTAAAGCTGACCTTAAGTTAAGGTTCATAACTAAGGTTGGTTCGACCCAACCTTAGCGTCTCTAAGTTTGGGAAGGGAATATGGCGGCTGCTTTTACTATATACAACAAGATTGAGAGAAGTTTGAGGAAGTGGACGGTGTACAGAGACAGAACAAGTCAAGTGGAAGAGTTCAGCCTTAGTTACGGTTACGGCTAAGGTTGGAGTCCCAGTTAAGGTTGCCCTAAGTGTGCAACGGGCGTGTCCTTTTCTTAAGGTGATCGTAACTCTAACCTTAGTGCCTAAGGTTGATCGTAGCTAAGGTTGTTTTGAACAACGGAACACAGGTTAACTCAGACATCGCGATATACTGAACTAAATCGTGAAATGAGTAAACAATCACAGAAATCAAAGAATACTCACCAAATCTTATCGAAAAAAGTTCCAAGTCGGACAAGGAAATACGGCAGGTCATACCATATGTGACAACAGCAATACAAAGATATTTCCTTTGACGAAAAAGAGCACATTCATTAACACTCAGTCATTCTCACGGCCGGATACCAGGGACGTGCTCCTTTCTTGAATCTGGGGATTTTTAGTGTTGCATTTTGGGGGTTGTTTTTAATTATTTGGAATTTTTAACTCGGTATTCTGCATTATTCCTCGTTTTGTGCGTTCCGTAATTAATAGAGTCTGGAGCAGAGGGTGATTGGGGTACATGTCATGCTTCAACCAAATCAGCAAGACTGAAGATCAATTCTCGCACGGATCTTCACGGGTCATCATTAAGGGAAACAGACAGAAAAGTCCGTGTTATTGGATATGTATTCCTGGATAAGTAGATGGGTTTACCGAAATGATTACACAATGCTATTTAGATAGTGGTCAGATGTAACACATGCCATGTTTGGGATTACACTTTGTATACCGCCCCCTCAGAGTCATTCACCTAATCGCAAGCACACAAAGTCATTTTGAGCAGATATAAAATGAAGTCCAAGTTTATTTGTAGTTTGAAACCGTCGGAGGAAACTAATTAGTAGCCCACGGACAAGTAAGATATAATTTTCGGATTGCCCGAAATGAAAACTGACTTGTACCGGGCGTCGGGGGATGGGATCTTTGAACCCGTGATTTAGCAGGCTAGTACTAGACTGTTGGTTTTTCCTCAGACTGAATGAGGTCCACAACTCTTCTACAACACAGAACACAATCAATGCTGCGTCACCACAATTTTGTTACAGTAGAATAGAGACAAACATACTGTGTTTATAGTCTAATAGTAACAGTATTTCAATCCCGTTATACGTCATGTCTGCTTAATTTGGCGGAACAGTCCCTACTTAGGATGCATGGAGCCTGTGATGAAATAATCTTAGAGAAATTGAAATTCGAACCCCAAACCAGCGAACCTGAGCAAACAGGCACTAAAGACAATTCAATAAAGAGATCGAGTTATGGCAACCTTAGACAATTCGTGGAAAGACAGAGAGAACACTACAGGGCATCCTCGCTTATCAAGTGTTTTTATTCTACGTTAATCCTGACCTATCGGTCACCTCTGTTTGTCTTTAGTCCGATTTGAATGACAGTACGATAAAAATAACGTCCGATCAAATTACAATCAAGAGCGAGAGAAATTCTGAGCTACGTTAGACTTTTCGATACGAATGGGCCCATGGTATTTCTAAAAATAGAAGAGAGATATAATAGTGTGTAAGATTTAACGTCACATCGGCAATATATATATTGTGATGAGAACAATTCATTGTTATGCAAAGTAATTTATGACAATATATATAGACCTGTCAACGAAGGACAGTAAAACCGAATACGACAACGCCAAGAAACAAAACTAGAGTATATCTTAAAATAAGACTTCACATTAGGACAATGCAATGTAAAATAGAGCTGAGGATCGCCAACAACTGAAAGTAGACAAGCACTCTAGGGACTTACAGTACTCTGGCTACATGCATGGACCCTAGCCGGATTTACATCATCCCTTCAGCCATTGGCAATGGTACCGATAGTTAGTCATAGTAAAACAACAATTGTAAACCAAAAGTTACTGTGTTCTGTAATCTGATTGGTTGAAAAACATGATTAAATGGTATTAGACTCCCGGAAACTGAAAGACTATTCACCGCGTATTGACACGTAAACAATTGTTTTGTTGTGTCATCAACAGTGGTGCCGTCATTCAAATCATATTGTGACGTAAAGTTAGAATGACGTCACAAATGAGGAACTCCAGATGCTACCATGAGAACCAGCTGAAACGGCCAGCTGATGACACTTCACTGCTGTGTCCGTATTCGATATAAACGAGTGCAGACACTAAAACCCCTTTGGTTTACTTTTGTGTTTACAATGTCGATAAACATCATGTGTTGGCCAATTTCCGGGTGTTATTGAGTATTTGAAGCACGGGAATATTTCATTTGAAACCTCCGGCTGACGCCGTTGGTTCCAAATGCATTCCCGTGCTTCAAATACTCAATAACACCCGGAAATTGGCCAACACACGATGTTTATCTCCTAAATATTCTACGATTAAAAAAGTGTCTGGCGCTAAATAGACTTTGAAGTTTTTGGAATTTACGTACCCTCTCAGGGGTACAATACTTTTACAATACTTCAACCCCCTTCAAAGGTACAGCCACTAACATTCGAAGTTATTGTTCTAACCTATCAGACCCGTGAAGGTCCCGGGGTAGAATAGGCCGTCAGCAACCCATGCTTGCCATAGAAGGCGACTCAGCTTGTCGTAAGAGGCGACTAACGGGATCGGGTGGTCAGGCTCGCTGACTTGGTTGACACATGTCATCGGTTCCCAATTGCGCAGATCGATGCTCATGTTGTTGATCACTGGATTGTCTGGTCCAGACTCTATTATTTACAGACCACCGCCATATAGCTGGAATATTGCTGAGTGCGGCGTAAAACTAAACTCACTCACTCACTCTAACCTATCAATCATTTAAATACATGTATATACAGAACGTTTTCATCGAAATTCATCAATGAAATCAATTTCCTTTAAAACACAATAATTAAATGAGAACTAACAGTGTCAAGAAGATCCTTAACTGATTTTACAGTAAAATATTTATCCCTTGTGATGGAGAATTCAACAAAGTCAAGCAGGATATGCTTGGCTGTGACGCTCTCATCACACCGAGGAGAATCGAAAATGATAGGGACTACCTGATATTAGTGGTGCATGACATGAGGATAAGTAATTTTGTAATATCTGCACGAGAACCCATGCATTCGACATGGAATCCGTTTGCCGATACTCCCGATTGCGCTTTTCAACATCTAACCCAGTCTTTACGTCTTGCTTGTGAGGAAGGGAGATTTATCCGAAGATCTTCAGTAAGGCTCGGCTCAGTCATTGCTAATGAACAGAGGAATTAATCGACATTTTATCAGTAGACCGAATGCGAATAGAGAAGTACCACGTCAATGACCTTTTCTCAAAGTCCGGCACATTATGACTTCATTGTGAGCAGGAAAGCATAAAAATATATAACGTTTAGCTCACTTCTGTAATTTACTCACACCTTTACTATCGGTTCAGGACAAACGTTCTTTCATGGGCACGATTAATTTTGTTAACATAAAAATATTATCTTAAAGCCACGTAAAAGATTCCAAACCTTAACTCAGATTTAAACCGAATGTGCAGGAGACCGTTGCATTAGAGGTTTGAGGAAAACCACAAAGTTGAATATTTCTTTGCATTTGTACAACGAACTGGACATTATTTAAAGTATCAAAATACAGATACGTTGGACATTTCATTTCTCTCCATATGTATGTCGTGTACCTCTGTACCTCTTTCTGTGTTCATCTCTATACACCTTTGCACGTCGCAGAAGGGGAGGGACAACACCTCAAAGCTTGTCCCCAAATGATCGATGGTCTGCCAGGGGTGGTGGGGGTGGACGGGTGGGGCGGGGTCCAGTATATTCATCATCCGTCGTATAACCTCCTCTCGAGGAAGGCCAATCACCCCTCGAAGTATTTTCATCCACGATAAACGGACCCATCAGGTTGGACAAGAATCAATTTTCCGGATGCATCTTTAGCGGTGTTACGTACAGGAAGAGGTATTGGTAATATCTGCCCGAGTTCATTTTTTACTGGAGGGCGACCGTTTTGGTACTGAAAGGGCGTGGACTATGGGGTGGGTTTTAAGGTGGGTGAAAGTTGTTTCGGAGTGTTTGGGTTTTTTGGGGTTTTTTTAAAAAAAAATAATTAATCGAGCTCATCCCATGCCTATTAATGATCCCAGACTATATTTATCAGGAAACAACTCTTGCACAACCCCGATATGCCACCGCATCAATCGAGATATCATGGCTCGTTATTGATTACGTACTGCCTAAATAAGATGCACTCTTGTGCTTTAGAGATAGAAAATTGACTACCCCGGGGAGCCTCTACTGAGGTGAAGTGCCCCTGTCCCCGTCTACTTCGATGGATCTACCGTCGAATCGCTTGCTCTCAGTTCTGCCCCAAACTTTGATTTGGTCTCCCGATGCACAAACATCCTAATCAATAACACTCAGAGGGGGGAACATTTTACAACCCCCCACTCCCTTTAATGTCCCCTCCCTCACGCCTCGGGGTACCCTCTTCGATCCCACCCTCTTGCACATAAACTTTATTGCCAAGGAATGAAAATTGCAGCAAAAATCTATATCAACCGCGATCAAAGTTGATCTGAAACCTTACGTTTTTTTTTCTCTGAGCATATTTGAAATTACGTTGTGAAAGGAAATTCCCTGAAGCGAGGTGAGTATGGCCGGATTACAGATTATCGGTCGTACTGTGCCATAGACTTGATTTCTATATAGGGAGAATATTGCTGCTACGTTTTTGTGGGACGAAATGATTAAACCGATCAGTGACATTACGATTAGATGAAGAGAATACAGAACATTGCCCATGGAAGGACCCCTAGAATTATGGATCACCTTGAGTGGAGAGTTTTCCCGTCAGATGACGAAAACTATACTCCGTCGATAATATCCAGGGTTATACCATCCGTCTTGCTCTCAGACATACGTCAAGATGGGCAGATAGGCGTGGAAGACGTCACAATGACGTCAAAGATCGCTGAACTTTCATTGGTTACCAAATATCGCTAGAAAACTTAATTGTAAGGAATACTTTTAAAGTTTTATTGGATTACTTCTTTACAAGCATTGAAAATATTGGTTCATTTAATTTTATGATCCAATACGCGAGTCCATACCATATAAATACCCCTGACGTAGGGTCTGTCAGCTGCCATATCCGAGGTAGAGAACATGTTTAATATCATAATCATGTGGGTGAATACAGATGTAAAAGATATGTACTAGATTTGTGAGCGTCAATGAATAGGAGAGAGGAAAGTGTACGACATCAATGCCCCTCCGTAAATGGTCAGTGCTTCAATGTGAGGATTCTGTTAAAACTAGCTACACGTACTCTGATTGTGCGGGAAAACAATTTGGCCTACAATATGCTCGCGAAGGTCCAGTTAGCTCTGGAGTCCATCAACATGGCCCAGCTGAAATTGTTGACTAGTCGTTCAGGTAGTCGGGTAATGATAACTCCCACCCGAGAGTATCCGGGTAACTCATGCTGGTCTTTAGAGGAAACCGATGGGATTGGATGGTCAGGCTCGCTGACATGGTTGGCGCATGTCATAGTATCCCAGATCGGTGCTTATTATGCTAATCATTGGATTGTCTGGCCGTTATATAGCTGAAATGCTGACTACTCCCCTACGACGTGAAACACGAAACAAACACAGTTTGTTTATCAAAACGATTCCGAGTGACGCAGATACAGTTGGACTTTCAATAAAATAATGTTCACGGGGCCATATTAATTTTGTTTACTTAAATTGTTACGCATTTTCGGTCTGCTTTTCAAAGAACACGTTTCATACATTTATAATCATACACTTGTAACAACACCCTACAGAGAGATTCCATATGAGCCTCAGATCTGATATCCAACACAGGAACCAGTCTCCAGACAAAATACAGGATTTCTGCTGCAGACATTTAGATAGGTAAATGATCTTCCTTTTTTTCCCTCTCCGTTTTGGGTATCAACTTTCTGAGCTCTTCACCAAAATGGCGGACTGTCGTCTGCTCCGACAACATGTCAACAGAGAAAACGCAGGAACCCATCCGTAATGGACAAAGTGACAGATATCATAGATTAGGTCACCGAGATTGACAGGTGAACCAGACAAAGATCATGGTCTGTCTGCACGTGTCAAGCGCGAGCTGATCTCCCAAAGGAAGGGAGATGGTGATAAAGATGGTGTTCGCTGACATCTGGATTTATCCGGATTGACCTAGCCTTGAAATAGACTTAGGCGAATTAAAGGGGCAGACTGTGTACCGGCGAGGAATGTCAACTTGATTGGTGCAAATTTCAGTGGTCAGAGGGTGGAGTATCCTGATCGAATATGAATTGTTTTGACGCGTGGAGCTATAGAGCAATATGCCCCTCTTGCTGTGTCCCAGTCCAGTTTGTGTGTTTGTTGTTCAACATCACATCCATGTATACTTCAGTCTTGCAATGTGGTCTCATAAAAACTCACTCGATCAGACAAACCAGTGACTGATATTATGAGCATGAGGACACGAGTAGTGAGTAAGTTCAAATTTCACATCGGCAATATTTTAGCCATATCGTGACCAGTGTTTGCTAGTTGACCATGAGGGTCTAAATGCTTAAAAACCATCATGCTTTGAATGAAATCTGCAGGCCAATTTTGTTACTACCAAACCAATAAAAACTAAATAGATTACACTATACACAGCTTCACACGGTTTCTACAAAATCAATCAGCGAAGCCTATGAAGCAGAGACACGTTTTTTTGGTTAAAGACTGGTGTTGACATTCCTGTGCGCAGAGCGCTGAAATACCAGGAACTGAAATCGTAACTTGACGGATCATGGATGACTATTGGAGAGATTCCAGCTGACAAAAAGAAAGACAAAGACAATTTCCCGAAGGACACAATGGCCTGCAAATATTTGAAACTGCCGGCCCGATATAACAACAACCGGCGCTGGGCCGCTTGGCCGGCGATTGTTTCGAACGCCAATAATTGAGTGAAGGGGCCTAGCCCATAAAATAGAACCAATTTATGCAGCTGTATAGTTCTATTGAACGCTGTACAAATGTTGAACGCAAAATACTTCTTTTTTCCGTTGTTGATTTTATTTATGAATACAACAGAATGCAGTTAATACCGACCACAAACACAACTGACCAGCTGCACTCAACAATATTCCAGCTATATGGCGTCGGTCTGTTAATAAACGAGTCTGGACCAGACAATCCAGTGATCAACATGGGCATCGGTCTATGCAATTTTCCCGATCAACCAAAGCACCCGACCCCGTTACCCGCCTTTTAAGAAAAGCATAGCTCGCTGAAGACGGGTGACTATGTTGCTATAACATACGTTATCAAATGCAAGTAACGAATTAACGGCAAACTGACATTTCGCCACGAAACTTCAATGTATAATTTGATGTGTGCAAGGGTAAGTGGGCACTTTCACAATCACCGAGAATCAAACAAGTACAGATGAGTTCCCCTCATCAAGAGCGAAATGGACTGTCAACACCGGGGACGTCTGAGCGACGTTACGAATCCATGAACAAGGGCACACTCCCTTCTCGTCTGTAGTCGATGTGTTGCACGTGCAGGGTCTCCAAAGTATGTGATTACTCGTCGAAACGCCGCGGCGTCTATTTTTGTACAAGCTTCTATACTCGTCATGTAGCGGAGACCCGGTATGGAGATTAGAGACATGATACTTCATTCTTAGTCTCCAGTAAATTGATATACCAAATATATTTATGTTCTTGACACAGATCTAAGGTAATGCGAAAGTGACGGATGAGACACGCGTCATATTATCCCAAATGCGTAGATCGATGCTCATGTTGCTCTGGATCGATGCTCACTGGATTGTCTGGTCCAGACTCGATCATTTTCAGACCGCCGCCATATAGCTGGGATGTTGCTGAGTGCAGCGTAAAACTAAACTCACTTACCCACTCACTGATTTTATGAGGGGTTATATTTTGTGATTCCTTCATTTCTGAATTATGTCCTTCAAGCTTCTAAGGATTTGCGGGTCGTGGGTTGGAACTTTTGTTTGATAGTTAACATGCCCTGTCCCTGCGAACAGCCGAAATAAGTCACGAGATCGCCTGGTGTAGCAGATAAAGCGTCTAACTTGTACGAAGATCGGTAGTTCGATCCAAAATACGGTAACAGATGGTACTTATTGTTACCCTGCCTGGTTATATCTTGTCATATCTTCCTACGTAACCTCTAGTCTAATACGGCCCTTTCATGGTGCGGGTCTTCCGGATGCGTGATTGGCTGCAATCAGACTTAGTCTGTGCAATCGGCGACGTTGTTTGAAAAGTGATAATTCGCCAAGTCTCGGTAATTTCCGTATGCTTCGTGAAAACTAGACTCTCTTCCCCAGAACGATGTGCGAAAGTTTCATCTACACAGAACCCAATTCGTCTAGACAGAACCCAATTGCGTCTCCACACACATTCTCTCGTTGACAACGGACAAGCTATCCATTCAATGTTTCACATGTCACATAAAACATATATTTTCGACTGATTCCTGGACTCTCTCTCTCTCTATTGCGCTAGTTTCTGGTTTTCAGTTAAACATGAAATGCCGAAAACAAACTTCGCACGTTGATCAACTGACTCCAAGAAGAAAGAAGGGAGATAATTCGTGTTGCAATTTTGGCCGCTAGGGGATTTTACGATGACGAAAGCGTGAAATATGGCCGTAACAGAACAGAGGTTATGGTTACACAACACCAAATGTTTTCCCATAGACTTCTATAGTAACCTTATATATTTTTTTAAAATATCCAGGCTATCAACAGCCATTCCATGTACACATGGGCACAGTCTGGCCTCTCAGCTACAATAAAACACAAGTTGTGGCCAACTTGTCCGGCACATTTGCCAAGCACAGGAAGCGGAACACATCAACCCCCAGCTCTGCACCGAATGTCGCCTACTTCAAAATATATGTACACACATAAGCATAACCCATGGTGATAAAAATGACAGCACTAAATACTTAAAATTGTGGTCAGTTTTAATAACAGGGTGGATGTGCTTTTAAAACACATACACATCTTACACTATTTCATCCAATCACAGCTGTCACAGGCCTCTGTCCGTTTGAGTTGTTTCCATACGGTCCTCGCTCGGGCAGCATGTGATATTGATATAGTGTAGTGGAACCTTATGCTGGACGATATGACAAGAGTAACATGTGGGAAGATAATGTTCAGTAATACACATGCAACTGTTATTGCTATAATCCCGAAATCAGCGTTAAAAACCCCATGTCATAGGTTATTTCAAGAACGTTACATCCCACACATCCATTATGATGAGTCGAAGATTTTTCACAAGTGAACTACTTTGAAAACGACAACAAAGGGACTACTAGTTTCAGTTCTATGTAACCGTAATTAGTCATACGCATTTCGGCGAAAATATACTAGGGCCCCATATCAGTACGTTATATCCGCCAGTTCGGTATGAGCTCTTCGTTGTACACGAACTTTACTGTAATCAAGGACCGTGAAGGTCCGGGTTGAATAGGTCTTCAGGAACACATGCTGGCCATGAAACGCAAGATGCCTTTGTCGTAATAGGCGACTAACTGGATCGGGTGGTCAGACTCGATGGCTTGGTTGACACATCATCAGTTCCCTATAGCGCAGATCGATGCTCATGCTGTTAATCACTGGACTCGATTATGTACCGACCGCCGCCATATAGCTTGCAATATTGCTGAGTGCGGCGTAAAACTAGACTCCCTCCTTCACTCACTACTGTATACAACCACCGCAGCCGCTGGAATTAAAAAACACAAGAATCAGAGAATCTGATGCAGTGTTTTCCCCGTTTTACACTCAATCCTCCTTCAAAATTGCGTAAGAACACATTTATTCAATCCCTCAATCCCATATCTAAATCTAACACATTAGGGCAAAAGAACGCCCGATGTTATTATCCTCTGAAATAGATTTTATTTGGTGTAAGGGAAATAAAGAGGACTGTAACGATACATAGAGACATCGACAGTTTGCAGTTGGTTAGTTTTTAGTTGGTTAGCAATTAATTGATGGCAGAAATGAAAAACTATCGGTAGTTTGGAAACTTGACTCCCGTTGATAAAAATACAGGAAGTACCATATTCGTTCACTTTGATTTAGAGTTATCTGCCCCTGTTACTTCTTAACATACATGACGGTGATCACGACATGCGAGTTTGGAAGTGTTAATAACAATGCGTCTATGTTTTAACTGTTCACTTGTTCTGGGTGTCAAGTGTCTTGTCAGTAATTAAACGAGACTTAAACTATTTCATCTTGTTTTTATTTCATATATGTATTCATTTAGGAAATGTTAGCTTAGACAATTTCATGGAGACAAAACTATTACAATAGCAATATTGAAAATATTAGACTATCGCTATCAACACATACACTACTTTTCCATATTTTAATCTTCTTTGTGATCTGACTGAGACTGGACAGCTGATAGAATTCCTATTTACATACCGTCCCCATGTGTGTGAAACATTGATGTGTGCCACGTTCAAAACACGCATACAGTGTGACTGCAGGTTTCTGAGATCTGAGACTTGAATATGATTGTTCTTCCGCTGTTTATATATTGAAAAATGTACACTACTTCCTGCTTCATGACGTCAGAACAGACACGGACAACGTGTGTGAATCTTCGACTTAATAAAAACCATGATGAATAAAAACTCACTCACCACTTACAAAAGGGCGGCAACTCCTGACAGCCTGTCAAAACAACAGTCGACAATGCATGTTGCGTGTGTCATGTGCATGTTGACAGATCAGGTTTTATGCATTTGTGTCTCGCCAAAGCTTTTTTTTTTTTTTTGAAAATGCAGCAGAAAGAAGAGTTCGGGCCGTCGCCCCTTCTTCACACAGCCCAGACAGCTCATATTCCGGAGAATATGCCAACACTGCAACCTTCTGCATTACCCAGATTGTCAAATGGACTGTGCTCCCGGGCTCTCTCCTGAATGGCACCACGAGATCAGGAGGTACCAAACCAAGGGCACCAAGAACAGTCTGATGATGACAATGTACGTGGGATGCACGTGAGACATTTTAAAGCCGTGGTCTGCACATTTAGCATACTTTCCTGAATTTTGCCAATCACGTTAATGTGAAGAGGTACAGAAAATTATCATCATCAGTATTAAGAAGAGAATATTGGCCGAATTTGTTTCCGCATGTCTGTACAGCAACAGCGCTTGAGATAAGGAAATACACTGAATCGTATAGTTTTGTCACTTGCTGTAATTCGATGTTTAGACACACTTCATTTTCCGTTCGATGGTCATAAGAACTTTTCAGGACAAAAAGGGAGTGCGCCTACATGGGTACAATGTAGCCCATTTCTCTTAGAATATCACTAAAAGCGGCGTACTTCCGGTGAAACAACGTTTCATACATTTTCGAATGATATCCTGGTTGTCAGTAAAGAACCAATAGTCCTTGCAGGAATAACAAATCTCCGATCTAACCATCCCCAAACAAGCATGACTGTACACTTGGTCCGGTCTTGTAAAGTCATATTTGGCGGTCGCGCAATTTGGAACTAGAACTGGTTCTTAAATATACGCCTGTCTCCGGAAATCTGGCACCGGATGTAAGACTCGCATACCGCAAGTTGGAGCGCGCAAAGGGAGGCGGAAACTACAGCTGTACCGGATGTATCGCCACGAGAGACTGACAGGGCCATAGACTGCAAGGTCGTATCTGCAGGACTCACGTTATCCATGACGCATGTGCAAAACATGGAACGAGATCTCAAGATATGAGTTGACTGATGATTCGAACTGAACTTTGATTGACAAGTCCCTGCTACGTGTTCGGTGTTAAATGTATTTTCTCGATTATTCTGAGTATATTGGAGGCGAGTTACTCTTTCGATAAGGAACTCGAAGCCACCTTCGCAGTGTCTCGTTATACTCTCGTAATTCTGTTTAATCGCTGACTCGTGTATTTTTGTCCTCTAGCGGCTAAAAACGATCACCATCTATCTGATAATAGCAACAGAATGTTCTGTGATTATCACAGACAGAAATTGAATGGCTGAAAATATCACATTTTTCGACCACCATTTTCTGCATGTAGTTTTAGATGAAGTTTCAGGCAATTATAGCTCATTGTTAACAGCACCATTTTCTAATTTGACGTCGAGATGCAATGATTAAGTTTATCTTAAATTTGACATTATAATCTGTACGACTAAATAGTTTAACTGTCAGGAAAAACACAATATCACTGTGCATGTCTTTTTGTGCATGGCTATTGTATTATGAGGTTGACAATATGTTATTAACTGTCTAACTTTAAATTCAACTGCCCATGTAGATGCACAGACTAACCACATGTCCTTTAATTCAAGTAAAATTGCACAGATTACCTTTTCTCCAAACCCAACAACATATAATTTGATAATCTCACAGGCCACAGGGGATGGGCGGTGGGGGTTTGTACACATGAACTTGGAGGGGGTGTCAGCAATTTTGTACAATGCTATTTTTAAAATGCGTGCTTTAAAGGTACAGGAGTTGGGGGTGGGGTGGGGTTACTTTGTACATGTGTAAGGGGGTTATCATTCACAGAGTACATAGAAAAAAAGATAATCATCGCCAGAATCTCATGAGACAGAAACCTACATACACTGTATGTACTGAAAAAACAGGGTCGTTATGATCTTTAATGTTGCACCATGTCATCGTACCTTTACAACTGTCTGTAAGTTTAAAATACACATTTGTTTGGGTGAGGTGAACATGATAACAGAGACGGCCAATGGAAGAAAAACACCTGTAGCTGGAATATTGCTGAGTGTTGCTTTAAAAACAAACCAACCAACCAACCAGTCAACCAACCAACCAACCACCCAACCAACCAACAGCGGTTGAAACAACATTCACTCTTTGCGACAACTTCATGTCGGTACTCCAATTTGTAACTCACTCACTCACTCACCCGTTTGTAAATGCAAGAATACTTATATTAAGAGTAAAACAGCAAAACCAGAACAGTTTACCAATGCCAGTGCTCTAAAGCTGAGTTTGAGCGGAGCATACATCCCCACTAAGCAAGATGAAACAAGCACTAATTATAAAAATTCGTTAAAAAATCGATATTGTCGATAAAAAAATGATTTTGACGTTATCAGCGTCTTCGAAATAAGTGAAATATTCTGCTATGTTAAGTTCCACCTGTGTAAGAATACCAAGAGTAATTATATAACCCTGCTTTAGTCGTTTTCACAAAATCTCATTCGGAGATGGAGATCGATTGCAACAGAAAACAGAATAGGTATAATACAGGAGGTCTTTTTTCTTACCCTACATGTCGGACCAATTCCATGATTAGTATTCCATGACATTTTTTTACAAGTGTGAGATCATACACAATTTTTTCTAGGCTTTCTGTTTAGTTTGACGTTGCAGCCTTTTTCAGTTTCTTTTTAAAAAATCAATTGTAATGGATTTCGTTATCCGTTATGTCATCATGCCCCACGCAGAACCCCGAGGTAATAGCTTGCTATCTATTTGTGACATGGCAAGTGATGCCATTTTTATGCAAGCACGCACAATGTCCAACCCTAGGTCGATCTACACCGCCTCAGGGTAAGGGAGCTACTGTTTTTTTTTCTAAGCGGAAACTGCTCGAAATTGATATTCACCTTTCGAAATCTCAGTGAATGAGGAGTATGGCTGGCCGTCGATAGAATGGAAGATTTTGGACGGTTTTATTTCTTCTAAACTGTTGCGGACTTCCGTTGAAGAAATCAAATGCATGCGAGTCTCCGATAAATCAGACAGAGACTGCACCTACAAATCGTTCTCGACATCTGGTCGAAGAAATGAAGTCGATTTACGAGATTGGTTGTATTACATAAAATATATTTATTGGTTTATTGACCTGTGGTTCGTGAGTATATTAAGGAAATAATTTGCCATAAAATTACACATCGCATTTCGATGATGAATGACTAACATCGTTGCTACATCGTCGTGTTCTAACCACTCCGTTGCAGCAAAGAAAACGTAAAATCCTTCGATGGAATTGGTCGTTTCCTGATAAACCCGTTCCATGGTAAATGATCCCTTCTAATTCTAGTGATATAAAAGGCTATGTCGTTTCCCGGGCCAAGAGAAAAACATTTGCAACACTGCTCTAAGTATGGGTTAAAGAGTCTGTGAAAAACACGTACGAGATGTGAGGAGATTTTTTCTGTAGATTTCGGCAGTCTCTGGTTTGAAATATTGGTTTCATTCTCAGAGGTTGCTATGTTACATTATTGAAAACGGAAGAGTAAAACATTGCACTGTGGGAAACGGAAGAGTAGGACACTGCATTATGGGAAACATAACTTAAATTATACATTGCATTAATGGAAACAGGAGTGAGTGGGTTTAGTTTTACGCTGAACAATGTTCTGTTCATAATCGAGGTCTGTAAATAATCGAGTCTGGAACAAACAATCCAGTGATCAACAGCATGAGCATCGATCTGCACAATTGGGAACTCATGACATGTGTCAACCAAGACAGCGAGCCTGATCCCGTTCGTCGCCTTTTGTGGCAAGCGTGGGTAGCTGAAGGTCTGTTCTACCCCGGACCTCAACGGGTCAGTGGAAATAGGAGGTTCGAAGCTTGGCAAACAAGATGTTCTTATATAAGTGTATCTTGTATCAATAGATTCCAACAAGTGCTCTGGAGATTGACTGAGTTTTGAAATATTAATTTTGATGGACAATTATATGATTTGACAACATATCACTGGTCACGGAAACAAAGTGTTTGTTTCTTTGTTGGTTGGTTATAAGGTTTGTTGGCAGCTTAAAACCACACTATTACAGTTCATAAACAAGTTTCTTGGACCACAATATGTAGCGACTGTCAGCGTGGGCCTCGATCTACTTAACTTGGAACCAACGCCACGTGTCAACTAAGTCAGCGATCCTGACCACCTGATCCCGTTACGACAAACACGGGTTGCTGAAGATCAGTTCTAACCCGGATATTCACTCTGACAACGTGATCAAATATACACAAAGACTGACGCCGGATTAGGGGGCGTGTAAATGATACATTCACCAGCTTCTGCTGGAACCAAATTCTAGAGCCAATATGAAGATCTTGACGTATTGTAGAACTGCCGATTATAATAGCTTCCACTGTTGGTACATAGATATAGCTTTTCGTGATTGTAAATAATCCACGATTCTGTTTCGTGACTGAGGAAAAGAAGAAAGCCTATCAGATTAGACTGATTGAGTTTGGTTTTGCGCAAAATTCCAGCAATATTCTAGTGTATCACGGCGGGGAACACCATAAAAGTGCTTCACTCATTGTACCCATGTGGGAATTGGAACCCAGGTCTTCGGCGTGACCAGTCAACGCTGTAACCACTAGACTACCCCGCCTCCCCGATCGGATTAGGCATTGTGTCGACCTGATCTTCATTTATCAGAGGAGGGTTGGTAGCTTGTGGTTTAAGCGGTCGCTCTTCACAACGTTTACCTGGGCACGATTCCCAAAATGTGTATGAGTGACATTGCTGAAATAATGCTGAAGTAATTAACATACCTTAGACTTGTGACGGTACGTAAGGCATCTATGCACGTGCTGTAGCTTTGTGTTTATTCACCTTTGAACGGTGATTACTTTGAGGAATGCAACAATTAGGCCGACAAAACATTCATCCTTTTGCTATGGAAAAAGGTATAAGTACCCCCCCCCCCCACCCCCCCCACCCCCACACCCCCCCCCCCCCCCCCCCGCAAAATATAACACTGACAAGTCTAAAGTATTCAATATTATAGATTGACCAAAGAGCAAGATAATGATTCACAATTGACTCAAATTCTAGTACAATGCAGCTGAGTCAAATCTAAAGTAATGGGTCACAAATATAATAGCAACTCAGCAAAGTCTTGGTTTTCAATGAGAAACAGTTCTATTAATCATTCACAGGAGCAATCTTGAATGTAGGTCAGGCTTGAGTGTAAATCCGTGTGTGTGCCGTCAACACAACATCCAGCCTTCTATATATACACACAGTCACTGATTCTTGAGCATTCCAGCGAAATATGGAAGCTTCGTTATCGCCCTCGTTTACCAACAGTCAAAACACACCAAAGGGAGGCAACTCTAAAGCGCTACTTTAAAGGGGTACTGCTAAAACACTATCACCGATGATACGAAATGTATCATCACTATCACTCAAAACTCTAAACATTGTGACTCAATAATAACTATCGCTTAATCAATAATAATACAAATTACAGAAAACACACTTTCGTAACACTTTTAATTTGCCGCCACCGACCATATCTATATTTGTTTGACTTTTTAAGATTTAAACTCCCTGTGTGTGATTGTTTAAAAAGTCGAAAAGGTTTTAAGTGACTTTAAGATCCAAAACAAACATAAAATTTTAGGAAAATATCTTTAAAATGCGCGCAATTTTGAGATTGCAGTTTTAGCTGTTATCAAGAAATTTACATCTTTCTTACAACATTCCTGCACGATATTCTAGATTGAAGTTTCAATATTCCACCAAAGACGGAACCCCCAGGGCAGATCACACCGCCAACCTTGCCGCACGAACCTGTCGTGAGACGGAGCCATTTCACAGCAGGTACTCATCCGCCAAAACATAGGGCGCACCCGTGGCATTACGCCGAGTGAATATAGTGCTAAGTGTATTAGAACACGGTGACGTCAGTGAAAGTGCCTGTACGCAAGCGCATTATCTCGATTACATAATGATAAAGTGTGGTTTTGAGAGGGTCCCCCACTGATTAATGGTTTTATTATACGTTATGCGAGGCTCGCTGGATACGTTTCTGCGATAAATGTGTATGGTGTCATAGGGAGCCTCCCAGCATGAATTGTCAATTTATAGCAGCGAAGATTATACAACCACACGAGATTCTGTTTGAAAAGGCTTAATACTTTGAGCGAGTATTGTCTTTTTCTCAAATACAGTATTAAATAAAGTGCAAACATGAGTTTGAAAATCCTTCTTCGGTTGTATTGCAGCGGTTGAATTCGATGAAGGGCATGTGAAGTGGTCATTATCAAAATGGCGTCCCATGCTTACCGTGTTCATTGAGAGGTGCAGCAGCGACAAGGGAGGGCTCGGCTCCATCTTACGGTCAATTCACAGCGGCGACCATGGGCCTGGCAGAGCCATCTGCCGTCGGATAGTGCTGTGATGTCCATGCATACATACTAGTATGTCCTCATGTGTCCTCTCAGATGTGCTCAGGTTTTAACGCGCATACATCCAGTCGAAAGTACAGCCTTTACTCCTCTACTGTTAGACAAACATCTTGTTCCCGAAAGGAACGAATATTACAGAAAACAGGTTCATTGATAACATTCATAAAATATAATGAAATTGAGCCCCGAGACTTTCTTCATATTTAAAAACTTAGACATCACATGCCACACATTCATGACTTGCACGGGCCTTCTTGGATTTACACTTTTCAAAAAGAAAACGAAAAGAAACGCATAGGTGATTTTGAAAATATTGGACTCAGTAGCTACGGCAAAGCAATAAAATATACCTTTCCAAACCGTCATCTTCAGCGCCAAATCGGTCCTTGTTTTTGAAGCGTTTGAAGAGGCATTCGCCAAAACGTCACCAAGGATAGAGCACGTGTATGTAAACGGAGCAGCATACGGTATCAATGACTATAAAACGCCAAACGTTGTTTAATTTTGTTTTCGTTTAATTTCGTTTTTGCCTGTAAAAGAGGAAATCATCATGGAACGACTGAGTGCTGCCAATCGAAATATCACCGCTACACCTAAGTTGCTCACTTGCGCCATAATCCTGGAACAGCCGTGGAGATTGCACAACGCATCTTTGGTTTGAGAAAAATTTCTGACCAAACTGTCGACTGCGTGAAGTGAGGATTGAACCAAGAGGGCCAGCTGTAGTCCCTGTGTTGAGAGACTCTCCATCTGGAATCTTAGGAACTGGAGGGGAGTCTGGTTCAGTGACGAATCATGATTTCTTCATCACCGGCAAGATGGCGTGTTTCCCGTCAAAACTGTACGTTTTGGCCCCTAATTACAATTGGTGTGTTATGGTGCGGGGTAAGATATCCAGCACACAAATATTTAGTGATGGTTCAGGGAAATTTGACAGCAAATCGGTACATCAACGAAGTCTTTACACGTCACATTTTCCTATCATGCAGCAAGGCTACTTCACATACAAGGCTACTTCACATACAGCACATGCCACGATACCTTGCCAATCCAACGTCAGTGTGTTGCTATGATCTTACGTGTCACCAGATCTAAAACTATGGGATGAACTCGACCGACGTGTACGTCAACGTCAAAACACGCCCCAGACACGTTCTCAGCTGTACATCGTATTGCAGGCAAAGTGAGGAAGAATTCCGCAAGAGCGACTTCGTGGACTTATGCAGTCTGTGCCGAGACAGCTCCGAGCAGTAATTGCCGCCAATGGTGGCCAATGGTGGCCAAGTCCTGACGTTGACATAATCTTCAGGACTCTAGTAAACAGATACTCAACAATAAAGGCTGCTGTTACTGTGTCTGCCGACTTCTTGTCCATAGATGAAGGAATTTCACCCGTCTGCCATTGAAATTACATGAAATAATTCCCCTTAAACTAACGCAATAAATTCTTTTTAAGATGGCTTATGCGTTTCTTTTTGTCATTTTTTTCATTTCTTTCTTTTAATTTTGAAGAGTGTAGCTGTGTCAGGGTAATATGCCTCAATTGTATATGGTTCTATATTTGTGGAGGATATACTCTGTAAGTTCTGTACTTTGAATAAAATATAATGTATATAATATATACTGAACATCATTGAAAACGCACCACCCCTAAAATTGTGGATTTCTAAGAGCAGAAGTGAGCAATCTATGTAAATTTTACATATTTGTGTAGACCAATGTTTGATAAAGAAAAGAAGCAAAAAACAATCAAGCAAAACAGTGAAGATTTAATGCAGCTGACAATGAAATAAAGATGGGGTCAAAATGGAACGTCAGTAGCGTGTATGACCCCCGTTAGCAGCAACACAAGCTGTGCAACGTCTCCTCATTGAACGGATAAGTCTCTGAATAAAGTCCTGAGGCACTGCATTCCACTCTTGCTGCAAGGCATTGTCGAGTTCAGCAAGGTTGTTGATCTGCGGACGACGTGCGAGGCGTTGGCCGATGTAATCCCACAAGTGTTCGATGGGTGACAAATCTGGTGACAATGCAGGCCAATGAAGTAGAGGAATGTTGTTGTTAGCCAGATACTGTATCGAAACACGTGCAGTGTGGGCTCGTGCATTGTCATGTTGAAATGTGTGCAGATCTTGATGCTGGTGAAAGAAGGGAACGACGTTGTTCTGAAGAATGTTGTCACGGTAGTAAACGGCATTCACTCTGCCACGACAAACAATCAGAGCGGTTCTGTGGTGATAACTTATCCCTCCCCACACCATAATGCTGTCTCCACCCCACCGATCGGTTTGCACAACACAAACCTGATGATAACGTTCACCCCGTCGACGCCATACCCGTAGACGCCCGTCAGCATTTCGCAAGTGAAAACGCGACTCGTCGGAGAACACCACACCATGCCAACGTCGTAACAACCACACACGATGCTGTTCAGCCCATTGTCGGCGTTCACGGCGATGCCTGTCAGTCAGGATGGGTCCAACGTAAGGGCGTCGACAACGTAACCCTGCCGCACGGAGACGGCGTCGGACGGTGGAAGCGCTGATCAAACCACGTCGACCCTGGACAGCGTTGGCGGTTCTGGCAGCGGGCAAGGTTCGATCCCGAATATGGCGCCGTACAATGTCTCGATCTTGACGAGGGGTGGTAACACGTGCCTGACCTGGGCGTTGCCGGTCCCTGCTGGTTCCTGTTTGTTGGTATCTGTTAGCAAGCCTCAGAATGGTCGAATGATGACACCCAAATCGTCGTGCAATGTTTCTGCTTGAAGCGCCGACCTGCAACATACCCAAGGCCTGTTCTCGTTCCTCTGGTGACAATCTTGGCATGGCGAAAACACTTTACTTACGAAAGTACTGCGAAAATGAGAACGGTTTTGTGCCGAAGGTCATTTATACCCCTGAACAGCATGCTTTCTGCATGCAATTTGTGCCCTTCGTGTGTGATGTGCATGAATTTTGTTGTTTTCATGTGATGTGTTCGATGATGTGTTCGAACGATCCGTTTTTTACTGTAGAGCGTTATTTACGATCTAGTGTGTTATTATCAAAATTCGCACCATTAATTTTCCATTTCCAAAAGATTCTATTGCCTTGTTTCAAAATTTACAGGTGGTGCGTTTTCAATGATGTTCAGTATATATGAGTGAGTTGGTTTTTACGCCGCTTTAGCAATATTCCAGCTACATCACGGCGGCGGAAACCAGAAATGGGCTTCACATATTCTGCCCATCTGGGGAATCGAACCCGGGTTCTCGGCGTGACGATCGAACTCTTTAACCACAAGACTATACCACTGCCCCCATTCTTTTACAAGCTTACAAATTGTACCTACGGTCAAACATGACGTGTAAACCATTGCTACAATGGACGGAGAAATACGTTAACAGAGTAAAGAAGAAGGAGAAGAAGAAGAAGAAGAAATAGGTTTTGAAAGTGTCACATGCATCATCAAACACAGATAAAAACCTAAGCAGAAGGTGGCGTCAATAGCAGCCAGCTTGGTTCTGTCGTATGATAACAGAACGCAACTGCAGTAGGCAAAGTACTCTGGCAACGGAAGGCGACAACAGCAGAAGCCTTGGTTAAAATCTGTCTGTACCGTGGCAAGGGAAAGCGGCAACAGCAGCCAGTTTGGTTCTGTACCATGACAACAGCAGGCGACTCTTACAGAGTTCATTCTTTTCTCCATTTTTTCATCAGCCAATTATCATCATAGGCACGTTTTATACGCAGTTGAGGATATCTATGCACTTCATCTAACCTACGTCGACGATATCTACCTCGGTTTCCCGTTGTTTGCATTGAGTACGTATCTGAGGTTACTGGGATGTGTCTGGATAAAAACGTATCGTCATTGCATAATTGCACACAAATGGCACATGCGTCACGTTCACGCCACAACCAAATACTGCTAATTGGAACAGTTATCCAGAGAATAGTATATGGCCTACGTCTACTGTGTTAATCAGGGGTTCACTCTCAACTGGGTAGACAAGATAAGTTGTCAGACAATCAGCACTTGAGGTAACGACAGTCAAAATGCCCATGATGGCCGATTAACAATTGTTAGTCACGAAAAGGTTCAGAAAAGGTGAACACGCACTTCCTTTTACAGCAGATTGTGGTCGGCAGTGAAACAGATACGGACCGGCTTGGCAGCATTAATTATACACAGGATGTTGGAAATGGCGTCTTACTGGTGAAGGATTGTCAAGGAACTCTGTCACTGGATTTAACGCGTCCAAAACGACTTGGTCCCGAATACTGCCGTATCGTATACAAGATACGTATTGAACGGTTGATAATTACCCCTGGTAACGTATTAATGTGTCATTAGGGCTAACTAGGACTGGAAGAATTATTGAATTATTTTGTACATATGCATATATGTTTATTGTGTGTACATTGTATTAATGGTGGCAAAACTGTCGTTAGTCGAATACATATTTGATTTAGTAATTCAAAGGTGAATGACCATAGATTCAGTATTGTCACTGATGTGTACCGTACTATCTCTGTTATATGCCGTGTGTTACCCTGTCACACTTGAGACTCAGTTCGATTCCCGATAATATGTGAAGCAAATTTCCTGTTTGATTCGCCAATGATATTGCTGGAATATTGCTAAAAGCGTCGTAAAACCATATTCAGGCATCAATCACCAACGCCATTGCCCCACTACCACCACCAACGAATGCACGAACCTAACCTGACACTGCAATTTCCCGTTTCACATGTTCCACCTCCTAGACAGATTATTGAATCAGCTGAAGCGTTTCTGATTAGGTCCATTCGTACTGATCTGCTCCGTGAAATAAACCATGGATGTCTGTTCCAGATGAACCTGAATTTCTGCGCAGTATCATTACGTGCAAGTTCCTTTGCGCATGAATATGAATAACGATAAATCATCTTGCGTCTGCGATTGCACCCGGTAGTTGACACCGAAACAATTTCCCTACTGAAAGATGTCTACTCGAACCCAAAAAATCAATTATTACTCCAAGAACACGTCACTTACTTCTAACAGTTATGATAATGCAGGTTTCACTTGACAAAACAAGCTTTAATTACCTGAGATTATTTCCGGAGAGTTAGAATCACAGACACAAGATCACGTTCTGTCCGCCATAACCATTCAACTTGTATCGGTAATCTATGCCGTGGCACAATTCATTACCCGTCATGTTTAATTCAGGCATGTAGCAAACTGGCATCCCCTTCCGTCAGGTGAGAAAAAAATCTGGAACAATTTCTTTCCAGAATATCAGGTCTATATCGCTGCATTGGTGATCTTGGTTGGTCAGTTGGTTGATTCGTTGCATTATCCAAACGGTCTGTGAACATTCGAGTCTCGACCAGACAATCCAGTGATGAACAGCATGAGCATGGATATACGCAGCTGGGATCCGATGACATGTGTCAACCAAGTCGCTGAGCTTGACCGATCCCGTTAATTGTCTCTTTCGACAAGCATGGGTTCCTGAAGACCAACTGTAACCAACTGATCTTCATGAGTGGCTTTAGTGATATATCAATGAAACTGCAAAAAATGTGTGATGTTTATGGGAACTGTTTTTTCGTAGATCAAGCAATTACTTCTCATGGTTCATGTTGGTCAGGACGGCGGGGTAGCCTTCTGGTTAAAGCGATAGCTCGTCTCGCCGAATTTTCGAATTCGACCCTGGAACAGAACAGCCCGAAAGCTCTTAAAATTGGTAGCGTATAACGTCAGATGGCATCCCAGACGTTCGCTGTTATCCAAGAGCACATGGCAGAACGACTAACCTGATGTCAAGCGGGACGACACTGGAGTTTGAGGTCAAGGGGACGGGTAGACTGATCTGAGGGAAAGTCGACTGCTTTTGTGTAAGACTGAAGATAGAAACACTACATGTGCACAACAGAATATCTTGGAACGAGGACCGACTTACGGTGGTTCTTTGATGATGTGTAGGTGTCTCTCACATGACTGTAAACGTGACCTTGTGACGATCAGACAAAAGTCCTTCAGAGTCAAATTCAACATCTGATATAGTCAATGTGGAGATGGGTCAGGGAATGCAGTTGGCACAAGTTACAGCAGATACTGTAAATATTGATGCTTCCGTGATTTCTGGATAATTATATGCCTAAAACTTGGAACTGACAGTGTTCATGCATTGTCCATGCTGGTACTTGAACTTTACACGACAACAAAATCTGCTTCTAGGGTCGAACGTACAGAGGTACGCTTTTTCAGTGTGTATTTGCAATATAGACGTCATGGATATATAGATATGTTCGCGGACAATGAACAGTGTTCACAAAGGCATGAGACCGTGAGCACAATTTTATGCCATGTTTGCTTCTGTGAATAAAAGACAGTTTTGTCATTTAATTATTCTTTGAGGATCATTTTATCCATATAGTAATATTAATTGACGTTTTGAGAAGTTCCATTGCTGCGGTTAATGGTAGCGTGCATATACTACCAAATACATAATATGGGTGTTGCGGTATTTATTTCCGTCTGTATACACTGGCTTGATGGACGAACTCTTGCTTTGTCATGTGTTTTCCCACTCACTCTAAACTGGAGCAACTAACGGGAAGCCATGGTCACGATCCCTGACTTGCACATTGGATGAATGACATCGTATCCCAGTTGAGTAGACCGATGCTCATGATGTTGATCACTGGGTTGTAAGACCTGGAATCAATTATTTACAGACCGCAGTCAAATAGCTGGAATATTGCATTCCGAAATTCTAACGTCAAGGGTTCGGGATAGAATAGGCCTTCAGCAACCCGTGTTTTCCATAAAAGGCGAATATGTTTGTCGTTAGAGGCGACTAACGGGATCGGGTGGTCAAGCTCGCTGACTTGGTTGACACATGTCATCGGTTCCCATTTGCGCAGATCGATGCTCACGTTGTTGGTCACTGGATTGTCTGGTCCAAACTCGATATTTACAGACCGCCGCCATATGACTGGAATACTGCTGAGTGGGGCGTAAAGCTAAACTCACTCACGCTCACCCACTGACGTCACGGCACGCTAAGGGTTCGTGATGCACGTATTAAAATAAGCGATACAGCTTTATCCAACCCTTACGTCACTTCCGGTCGTTGAATGATCAAACAAATAAAATTGTCCATAGGGTTTGTCCTGATCCATTTTAGTGACGTCTTTCAGTGGCACACAGATCGACACAGGCAAACACTGACCGTAATTAGTTTAACAGTGCCGTCTTCTTAGTGTCAGCGCGAGTTGTCTTGAAAGTATTGTGAACTATATCGTTGTAATGAGCAAGCGTCTTCAGCCCGAGGGTATCATCATTGGTGTGGAGACGAAAGGTCAAAGGATAGTCGCTGACCACTCGCCTGCTGCTGGAGGGTTACAGTGCCCCTTCAACTTTGATTGCCAAACATACTACCTTCAACTTTGATTAACAAACATACTTCCTCAAAACACTTTCATTGTTGTTTGTCGCCTGTCAACGTTGATTTTCAAGCATACTGTCCTCAACGTTGGTAAACATAATGTTTTCAACATTGATTGCCAAACATACTGCCTTCAATGTTGACGTACAAACATAGTGTCTTCAACGTTGGCTGCCTAATAAACTGACTTCTACCTTGCTTGCCAAACACACCGTTTTTAAATAGCGTTGACTCACAAATATTCTGTCTTCAACTTTGATAGATAAACGTAATGTTTTCAACGATGACTGACAAAAGCATAAACTGCCATGATCGTTGATTGCCAAACATACAGGTTTCAATCTTGCTTATCAAACAAGCTGCTTTCAACGTTGACTGAAAAACATGTTTTCAACATTGTTTGACAAACATACTGAAGTCTCAATGCAAGGTAACATCAATTCAATGAACCAGAGATGCCAATATTCAAGATATGTCATATCGACCCAGGAACACGAGAGTACAGTTAAGTAAAGCATGACGACAGCTGAAAGTACGATCAACGATCAATGCCGTCGGTAAATTTGACGAAATTTGTCCAGGTTACAGTATTCATTTTCGTTTTATAATGAGTATCGGTATGTTGATGGCCTTTTTATTTTCCACATAATCCATATATAATTAATCAAGTATTGATATTTAGGTAATATAATTAATACCTGATGCGTTCAAAGGATTCAGTAATGTCGGCACCACAACCAGGAACATGTAAAAATGAATTTCTCTGGCAGGAGGTGCTTTCATTGAGTATCCAGAATAATATTCATTACCTGGTTACTACAGTGACAGAAAATACGCCTTAATATTCAAATATTTCAAGCAAGACGTGAACCGTGACAATCCGGGGTAGAGTAGGTCTTCAGGAACCCATGCTTGCCATAACAGGCGACTCTGCTTGTCGTAAGAGGCGACTAACTGGATCGGGTGGTCAGGCGCGATGTCTTATTTGACACGTCATCGTTTCCCAGTTGCGAATATCAATGCTCATGCTGTTGATCACTGGATTGTCTGGTCCAGACTCGATTATTTACAGACAGTCGTATAGCTGGGATATTGCTGAGTGCGGCGTAAGACTAATCTCACTCACTCACTTACTCAAGCAAGACGTCATATGACACTATGACCAAAATCACTTTTCATCACTGGGAAACTAAGTCGAGTGTTCGAGCAATACTGGGACTTTTCATAGGTGGAGTCACCATGGCGGTTCGGTTTCGACCGACCAACAACGGAAGAAGGATTCAAGAACGGCGCTCAGGCTCCATGGGTGGATGGTTCTTAGACTGACACCTTGTGTTTGAAATGAGCAAATGTGAAGACAAAAAAAGATTTCTAAGTTACTTTAATACAAACCAATAAAAAGAACAGAGACTAAACAAACATGCAGTGCGATAATGCCTTTTATTAAACTCGTGAAGGATTTAGTATCAAACTCGCTTTAGCTCGTTTGATACGAAATCATTAACTCGTTTAATAAACCTGGTATTGCAGGGAAGGTCGTTAAATGTCCGCTATGTATTTTACAGGTTTTGCGAAACGCTTCATGTAGCACTTCCAAGTTCCAATATCACTTCCAGTGACACGAATTAGAATTGATCTATGTCAACTCATGCGTGTCGTTTGATGCGACTAACGGGGTCAGGGTTCTTTGCACACACAACTCAGCTCTAGGATTGTCTAGACTATGTTTCGATGTGTGAGAGTTGAGATCACTTTGTGAAAATGGTCACAGATTCGTTACCTACGTTGACACATGTCACCATTTCCAAAATGCGTAAGCTGATGCTCATGACGTCAGTCACTTGATTGTCTGGTCCAAACAAGTGAGTACGAGTGAGTGAATATGGTTTTAGTACGCTTTTAGCAATATTCCGGCAAAATCACAAGAGACACCAGAAATGCACCTCACAGATTGTACCCATGTGGGGAATCGAACCCGGGTCTTAGGCGTAACGAGGTAACGCTTTCACCGCTAGGTTACCCCACCGCCAATTGAATCCACAACAATACATACGGTGGTTTATGGTGTTGCTTGGCCAACTACTGCTTGACAGTTTGCTAGACAGGTATTAGATGGGTTACGACCTGATAAATGACCCCAGTTTGCATACATATATATGGGAACGCCCTCCAGAGCCATCCACATTTGAACAAGAGGGAAATAGGTTGTCGTCTATAGATATTGAAAAGTTCAATTTCCTCGTCTCGATCGTGTCGTGACGGTGTTTTGCTGAACTAAATAGCTCTACGTGACACGTGTTAAACAGTAGCGGTTGCATCAGTGCATGGTTCTATCCATGTGGAGAATCGAACCCGGCGAAGTGACGAGCGAACGCTTTAACCACTAGCCCCACTTGTGCTAGAAGTGAGTGTTGTTGAATGCCGCTTAATCTAAGCAATATCTAAGCAATATCAGGGCGGAGAATACCAAAACTGGACTTCACACATCGAATCCAAGTAGGGAATCGAACCCGGGTCTTCAGCGTGGCGAGCGAACGCCTTGACCACTAGTCTACCCCACCGGTCCTTATGATAGAAGTGCACCTGCACCCTGACTTATCATCTCAAAAACAACTCCTAACAAATGAATCCCGACAGCTCCGTCTTGCCGATGCGCCTTCATCCCACCAAACATTCACATGGTCACGGCAAAGATGTCTCCAGTTTAGCAGTGTTGGTTTCGTTTAAAAAACGGCATTTATTCATTATAATGTTTTGTTGCTCAAACCAGCTGTCTTTTCGAATAACCAGCCTGACATGTAATCGGTTACATCTGCACTTTTTCCACTTGTGATCCGGCTTTCCGTGATATATGGGAGAAGTTCCAGGGATCAGGACGGCGTGGGGGTCGGAAAATGCAGGCGATTCGGCCATCGATCTTCCGTCGGCGATGTTGTTGCCGCTATTGTTGGCGTGACTTATGGAAGCATGTACGCGTCGTTGTCGCAGGGGCACATAAATTGTTGCATCTTCCAGTGTTTGATACCCACAAAATCTGCAATTCTCTTGAGATGTTATGTGTTTTCAGTTATTTATGCCAACCCGGCCATACGTTTGACATGATTAAAGCCGGGGGTTTTTTTTTAAAAAAAGGATACATTTATAAAATTAATTAAACAACACATCCGCTTAAATCTGGAATCTGAAAACTAGAGTTATGGTATGCTTAAATGTCAATTTCAGTGCATGGTTAAATCTGTAAATCACAACCACATTGTTGACGACGTGGTGTACGGTGGACTACCCTCCCGAGTTAAGCCGGGGATTATACGACCCGCTCACAGATCTGGAAAAGTTCCGACTATCCCAGGGGTATCACAGAATCGTGGAATAGATATTTCAAGACATAACACTTGATATATCATCGTAAAATGGAAGAGATATATTGTAGATGCACCAGCGTGAACGTTACCGTTGAAGGTGAAGGTTATACTGGTTAACTGTCTGTAGGTCGCATCGCGCATACGAAATACGCTGTCAGTTTAAGGTTGGACCGGTTTAAGGTTTAAGGTTGGAACTGTCTGTAGGTCACATCGCGCATACGATATGTACTGTCAGTTGGACCGTCCGGATCAGCGCACCTAGCGGGTTTGTGAAGGGAGAATAAATTCAGAACGATTGCCCATACTATGCGCTCACAGAATGAGTGAGTGAGTGAGTGAGTGAGTGAGTAAGTGAATTTGGTTTTACGCCGCTTTTAGCAATATTCCAGCGATATCACTGCGGGGGACACCAGAAAATGGACATCACACATTGTACCGATGTGGGCAATCGAACCCGGGTCTTCGGCGTGACGAGCGAACGCTTTAACCACTAGGCTACCCCACCGCCCCGCTCACAGATCTGGACAAGGCGCTTCAGAAGCCTAAGAGTGAAGTGTTGGTCACTTCTACTATACATCATAGACTTTGTTCGATTACCAAATAAGTGAAGTCAATTTTGGAGCCCCACTTCTTCACGTCCCATCGCGAGATCTAATCCGCTGTCTCTGAACCGGAAATGTTTACACACGCACGCACACGCACACGCACACGCACACGCACACGCACACGCGCACGCACACACGCACACACACAAAATGAGTGAATGGGTTTGAGGAGTGAGGGAGGGAGTGGGTGTTGTTAGCAGCTTATACCATTATTCCTGCAATATCACGACTGGGAACACCTGTACTTAACTGTTTGTTTGTTGGTAAGGGGCACTATCCAGGTCAAAAACGTGTTATATCAATACTCTTGTGTACAAACTATAATCTGTAAAAAACATTCTTAGAGAGCAGCTGCCTACTAAATCGACATGAATAGTGACAATTTTCGAAAAGCTAAAATACTTGACTTTTGATGTCCATTAGATTTTACAAATTTCCCCTGCAGTTCTGTATTTAAAACTTGTGACGTAAACTGACATCTGTACATTAAGGTTTTACAAAATCCGTTTGAAAAATTTGAGTTAAAACATAAAGTGCGAGAGCTATTCTTAGCATTTCTTCTTTCGAAACAAAACCTTAACACAGGAGCATGAGCGCGACGTTGAGATTTCGCTATTTCAGTCGTTTAATTATATCCATGGAAAGTCAAACTGTCAAACCCAACACCGGGGTATAAGACCTGCCTGGCTTGGATACTTTCAGCACAATGTTGACGCTCCAGGATACTGGCACTCCCTTGGGAGTGGACGTCAGGGCGTCGGGGGTCTTTTGTGTTTAGCAGGCTTCATGCGGTTCGTCAGCATGGTTTGTCAATATTTTATGTTACATGGTATTTTATGTAGCTATTAAAGGTTGAAAATAAATATATTTTTCAACTGATCTGGCGATTTCCGACACATTTATCTACACGTGAATTTTAAAGAAAAATTACGTATATTTTCGAACGACCTTCTTCTGAAGGAAAAAGTTTTAGCACGAAATTAAGATGTTGTGATAGAAACGAGGTCTAGGGTCGGTTTGTTGCGTTTGATTTGGGTTAAAATTATAGCATCCTACATGACTAGGTATGGGTGGTGATTGCTCGTTTGCATTGATCTACATTTGTATCTCGTGTACAATGTAGATGGAAAGAGAACCTAATGCGATGACTCGTAGATGCGGCGTGCCCCCTCCATCCTTCCTCGTTCATGCCCCCCTCCATCCTTCCTCGTCATGCCCCCTCATCCTTCCTCGTTCATGCCCCCTCCATCCTTCCTCGTCATGCCCCTTCATCCTTCCTCGTTCATGCCCCCTCCATCCTTTCTCCTATCCATATTAAATACCACCGCAGGGGACACCAGAATTAGACCTCACTCACTGTACCCATGTGGGGAATTGAACCCGGTTCTTCGGCGTGGCGAACAAACGCTTCAATGGCTGATATTACAGTAATACTCACTCACTCACTCACTCACTCACTCACTCACTCACTCACTCACTCACTCACTCACTCACTCACTCACTCACTCACTCACTCACTCACTCACTCACTCACTCACTCACTCACTCACTCACTCACTCACTCACTCACTCACATGAGACTGGTGAATACAACGGCCCCAATTCCGTGACATGGGGTACGTAACGTAAATATGCGAAATGTGACGAATGGTTTACCTCCCAAGGAAACTAATACCGTCCACATCAACCGGTCCATGTTCAAACTGAAGGCTCTGTCAACATGGTAATGACGAGAGAACGCTATACCGTCAAACAATATTAATGAATCACCAAGTGAAGTCCACAATTATTACACTGACTGTCAGGACAGCAAAATTTCCTTAATCTCGACTTCATGATTAATTTACTCGGAGGTTGACCGTATTTTGTTCCAAGTGTATCCAATCTACTGCCCTCGCTGAATTTATATCCTGATATGAAATAATAAAAAAAAAATCTTGTTTCAGCTGTGGAAACTTATCTGGTGAAAAGTCAACTACTATTAGACGATCATAAAATCCCCAGGTCAGCTTGAGCTGTCTTCAGCCTTGTTTACAGAAACGTTTCAGAACAGAGCGGCTCCACCAGTGTCCAGAATTCTAGTACCATATGATTGCATGACTGTCTTGTTTATTTATTTATTTATTTATTTATTTATTTATTTATTTATTTATTTATTTATTTATTTATTTATTTATTTATTTATTTATTTATTTATTTATTTATTTATTTATTTATTTATTTCCGGTTAGGGCTTTCCGTTATCTTGAAACTAAATATATTGCTAGCACAATAGTTAATACAAGGACAATTCATCATGTCGGGGTATTTTATACGCAACACATTTAGACGCACCAACTAAGAAACGAAAAATGAACCACTTAACCTGTCGCTATGATCGTGAAAGATGTGAGACGAGCGACCACCCTTGGCTTGACAATCAATAATAGATTACAAATTCAAGATTCTTTTTTACCGGAAAATGAGCTGGAACACACTTCCTGGGCACTGCATTGTAAAATGGACATAAAATGTTTCTATCTTTTACTCAGGATGGGGGGTTATATTCCTTTAAAATCCCTCAGAATCAATCATTGCAACGATAAACCAAATCTTAATGTTCATTAACAAAGCGGATTTTTAAAATGTCAATCTTGCACAATTCCGCGAATGAGAATAGTGAGTTGCGATGGAATATTGTGTTTTAAACTAATTATTACCTCCCTAAATCATGAAGATGCCTTTTTTCTTAATTTGCGGAAAGAAAATATTCATTTCAGGGAAATATTTTGTTCAGAAATTATAACTTTTCTCGTGCCTGAGTCCATGCTATGAATAACATGGTTCATTCTAAATGGAGAGGACACAAAAACGGATCAGGAATCAAAGATGCGCGGGGAAAAAGTAGAGACTGAATTTGAAGGCATCCGAGTGAATTGCAAGGGCTCTGGTAACTGGGAGAGCAACCAGAGCTCACAGCACTAAGCGTTTTTCTCTGTAATTAATAGGAATGTAATCTTAAAATAGACTACACGACGCTCTCCCTAGTCCGCGACATGTACGGATGTGTTAGATTTAAAGGAACAATGGCTAGGGGCTAGAGGCTGAAAGGAGTGTTTCGAAGCGCGCGCGCATATCTTAAGATGAAAGGTAGTATTTTTTCTGGCTGCATGAATTGTTTTGAATGTAATTTACAGCATTGATGACCAGCGCGGACGTTTTGTCGATGACCTTGGCCATTTGAAAATTATGTAACTTCAGCTGTGCTCTGAAATGTTCGGATAATAACGGTTTTCTTTAGTGAGGGCATGTTTAAATTCAAATGACTTGATATATTTTTGAGTGTCTAACCAGCTCCCAATTGATCCGGATTAGAATTGGTCTTCCGTAACTCATGTTTGCCGTAAGAGGCGACTAAGATGCGACTAAGAGGCGGTGGTGAGACTTTCTGACTTGGCTGACAAATGTCGTCGTATCCCATTTGTGTAGATCGATGCTCATGCTGTTGATCACTGGTCCAGACTCGACTAATTAGTGACAGCCTCAATATAGCTGGAATATTACTGATTGCGGCGCAAAGCAACAAACAAGCAAAGACTAGTCTGCTTCTGAGGATGGTAGTCTACTGTTCCGAACGGTGGAAATCCAGGACACAAATGGTCTTCGTTAAACAATGTCATTGCCAATTGAACATTGCAGATCATGGTGCTTTCTGTTAAAGTGACTCGTTTAAGATTTGGCTAATCCAGTGTTCAAAGTGCACATTTATGAACACATGGTGCAATAGCTCAGTTGAGTGAATGAGTGAGTTTCGTTTTACGCCGCAATATTCCAGTTATGTGGCGGCGGTTTTTAAATAATCGAGTCTTGGCCAGACAATCTAGTGATCAACAACTTGAGCATCTATCTGCGCAGTTGGGAAACAATGACATGTGTGAGCCAAGTCAGCGACCACCCGGTCCCGTTAGTCACCTGTTGTGGCAAGCATGGGTTCCTGAAGACCTATTCTATCCCGGATCTTCACGGAAAGAGGTGCAATAGCTAAGCGTCTGAGACCTGGAAACTGACATATGTGGTGCTGTAGACAGAAAAGATTAGCCTACAGCGTGTTTCGTTCAAAGAACAAGTCGAACAGCTGCCATGCCATGGTCTCTCGAAAAAGCATCAAATTCTAATTTCCCAAAAGAGATTGTTTTATTCCTTGAACAGATAATAGTTCGGATAGATGTTAATGAACATCTACTATCGTCTTTGCATGACGTCACCCAAACAATAAAGCAAGCCATCATTCTTATTATTTGTTTTTGTACAAAATGTATCCTGTTACAATGAGGAACTTTGTTTGAAATATATAGTTTGGTTCCTCGTCAAGATGTCGTCATGGCAACATATTGTTCTTATCCCCAACAAATTCTCCTCAAGTGACTCGAGTTACAATGACCGAGTAGGTAGGTAGGTAGGTAGGTAGGTAGGTAGGTAGGTAGGTAGGTAGGTAGGTAGGTAAGATAAGGTTTTAGGACGACATTTTGCCTTAAAAGGCCTATTTGCGCCCAACACTTAACAAACAGTTACATTTTTTTAAATTACGTCGTACTTATCTGTTTTGACGAGGGGGGTCTAATACAGTCTAATGCAGCCATGCATTAAATTATCGCCAAGTATTGTGTTCAGTGTAAAATAAGTTTTGGTTTTGTTAAGCACAACGCCTCTAAGAGCCTTACATGGGTTTACATGAGCTGGACATTCAATGAGGTAGTGCTGAACTGTTTCTGGGCAGTGCAAGTTACAGCTTTCACACAGAGGAGAGATGTCTTTATCTAAAATGCTTTTCTATGCCTTTAATCCACAATGTCCAAGCCTGAGGCGAGTTAAAAAAACTTCATCTCTGCGACAACACCGACGAATTTTAAAATGTTTGTTTACTGCAGCATAAGTAGAGAGCATGTGTCTACCTGTAGTTTCATTGTCCCATGTATTTTACCAAGAGGCATTTATTGACGATGAAATGACAAACCAGTAATCTCTTGGAATGGGAAATGACCGAGTACTAAACACGGATGAGTTATTTCCCCTTTCTTTAACCTCTATGTCGTCTCGTGAAGTCAACGAGAGATATCAATTTTCGCCATTTATTGGGAGCCATGTTTACAGTGAATGTATAACGTCATATAGAAGATACACGTCCATTTTATACAGATTTATGTCGGTAAGGTATCACGTGGCACTTTGTACGCTCACAGTTTCCGTAAAGATGCCACTTTGATTTATATTTCAGTATCTTAATGTCTCAAACTTTCAGACAGCAGTGTCTGTTTTGCAAACTGCATTGTGGCGACGGGGTGGCCAGATGGTTAAAGCGCCCGCCCTTCACGTTGAAGACGTGGGTTAAATTGCTGAATATACACTGAGCGAAGGAAATTAGAGAACACTACTTCACGACAGTGTTCCTATATGTCTCTTCAGATTTCCTCCCACAAAGCTGATGATGAAAACCGGAAAGTATCAAGGGATACTTTTTTACTGTGCATTTTACTGTGTTCCTGTATATGTTTTGCTCAGTACATTGTATATAAATTGTAGTAAACCTACCCATCTCTCACAATCTTAAACCGCATTTGTACTTTTACTTGAATTCATACCGTCAGTCAGGAAACGTTATACTCTACATATCTGTGTAAGTGTACTGGCTCAGGTACACCCAGTGCATCGTAAGTGCAATTCTCGCCGAACGTTCGACTTATCAGATGTTCGACTTATCAGATGTTCGACTTGCAGCAGGTCAAGTCCCTTAGAGCTGGTCTTCATCAGCCAATGGCTATAGTGAAATGACGGGTGATTGAGGGGCATGTATTCTAAGATTAGGGACTGTTCATAATCTATGGTTAGGTGGGATGAAGATTTTTATAGAGTTGCATGTACAATGTGAAAGACCCATCCTTAAATTTAATGTACGAAGTAAGTAACTCCTCCTCTCCCCCAGGCCTCAACGCCTGTCAGGTACAATGTACAAAATCAAGTACCCTCCCCCTGGCCATAAGTTATGAACCGTCCCTTAAGTCGTGTTCTTAGCTGATGGACACAGCGTTTTTCTACCAGTGTTATCACAGGGTACCTCCCATCAGTCCTTTGTCATTTCCCTAGATAGTGGCTTCTGGTGTCTATTACTCATCGTCATAGAGAAGCTGACATCATAAACACTTACTTCCTAATGCGTATGACGTAAATACCATTCAAAGACCTGAATACTGGAATAGAACTGGTCTGCAGCAACCCAAAATATTGTATAAGTCGATTAACGTGTTTGGGTGGTCTTTGGTGGTCTTTGCCGTAGATCGATGCTCATGATATCAATCACTGGATTATCTGTCCCAGATTCGATCATTTACAAATCGCCGCCACAATGATTTAATACTGCTGAATGCGGTGCCAAACCACAAACGAACAAGACAATACTTTTACTTGTGGTAGTAACCCTTTGAAACAGACTGATGGTAAGGATCGCAAAAACGCAACTGTGATTTCTCATTCGACATTCTCGCTGTGGGATTTGCAGAAGGAGATTAACTACCGTTTTATGCATGCTCTATGCAATGCTTTCCAATTATGTAGAGTGGTTTTTGCACTCTATCAAAATTTTGCGTGTGAAACGATTGTGTGAATCGGCGTGTTTCGGCTATAAATTAAATGCTTCGGCGTTGATGACTTACGGGAAATTGATATTGCAAAGGGAGATAACCCAGATTAATCAACTGCCCATCAATGGTGAACTTTCGTCGCTCGCAGTCGCCTACAGTCGCCCGGGAGAGTTAGGATACGGCCTACTCAATAACCCAGCGTCACGTTGCGCCAATAGTCTTTTCATGGTTGTAGTATCGATAAAGCTTCAATTTGTTTATTTGCCTTTTCGAGTAAAATGACGAACAACAGGACTAATGTTATTTAAAGCTGCCATGAAAAGTTAGTAAAACTTGTAAAGCTGGAAACAAACTATAAAAGCAGTTTCAGCTTCTTCGGGTTAAGGTGGTGACTAGGCAGCCTGTGACGTTTCCCAGTGCTTGAGAAATGGATGTCATTGTGTCTTGCTCTGCGCATTTGCGTGTACGTGTGCGTGTGTGCTTTCGTACGTAAGTGGTCATGCGTGTTCGTTTACGTAGCATTTGGTAGGCTCCATGATCATGTGGATAAAGTGACTGTCGAAGGGCGGAGGTTACCTCCCTTGACCGAAACTTACTGAAAATTGTGAAAAGAATGTACTTGTTGTTTACCTGCCTGCCGCTCTTCCCTTGGTTGGACAGGGTATGTAGTTTTCATATTTTGTATCGAGAACCCTCTCATCCGATGTTATGTGCTACACCGGATAGAACGGTGAATCGCTTTTTGAAGACGATTGGTCCATTTATGTCGATAAATGATGATAAATACGATCATGGATCTGAACACAGATGATGTATATCGCGGTCGTGATCAATCTGAATACCACACTGAATATGGTGATGAATACCACGATAAATCTGTATACAGATGAAGAATACGACATTGAACATCTTTATACAGATGAAGAATGAGACAATGAATATCTTTATACAGATGAAGAATACGACATTGAACATCTTTATACAGATGAAGAATGAGACAATGAATATCTTTATACAGATGAAGAATACGACATTGAACATCTTTATACAGATGAAGAATGAGACAATGAATATCTTTATACAGATGAAGAATACGACATTGAACATCTTTATACAGATGAAGAATGAGACAATGAATATCTTTATACAGATGAAGAATACGACATTGAACATCTTTATACAGATGAAGAATGAGACAATGAATATCTTTATACAGATGAAGAATACGACATTGAACATCTTTATACAGATGAAGAATGAGACAATGAATATCTTTATACAGATGAAGAATACGACAATGAACATCTTTATACAGATGAAGAATGAAACAATGAATATCTTTATACAGATGAAGAATACGACATTGAACATCTTTATACAGATGAAGAATACGACATTGAACATCTTTATACAGATGAAGAATGAGACAATGAATATCTTTATACAGATGAAGAATACGACATTGAACATCTTTATACAGATGAAGAATGAGACAATGAATATCTTTATACAGATGAAGAATACGACATTGAACATCTTTATACAGATGAAGAATGAGACAATGAATATCTTTATACAGATGAAGAATACGACATTGAACATCTTTATACAGATGAAGAATGAGACAATGAATATCTTTATACAGATGAAGAATACGACATTGAACATCTTTATACAGATGAAGAATGAGACAATGAATATCTTTATACAGATGAAGAATACGACATTGAACATCTTTATACAGATGAAGAATGAGACAATGAATATCTTTATACAGATGAAGAATACGACATTGAACATCTTTATACAGATGAAGAATGAGACAATGAATATCTTTATACAGATGAAGAATACGACATTGAACATCTTTATACAGATGAAGAATGAGACAATGAATATCTTTATACAGATGAAGAATACGACATTGAACATCTTTATACAGATGAAGAATGAGACAATGAATATCTTTATACAGATGAAGAATACGACAATGAACATCTTTATACAGATGAAGAATGAAACAATGAATATCTTTATACAGATGAAGAATACGACATTGAACATCTTTATACAGATGAAGAATACGACATTGAACATCTTTATACAGATGAAGAATGAGACAATGAATATCTTTATACAGATGAAGAATACGACATTGAACATCTTTATACAGATGAAGAATGAGACAATGAATATCTTTATACAGATGAAGAATACGACATTGAACATCTTTATACAGATGAAGAATGAGACAATGAATATCTTTATACAGATGAAGAATACGACATTGAACATCTTTATACAGATGAAGAATGAGACAATGAATATCTTTATACAGATGAAGAATACGACATTGAACATCTTTATACAGATGAAGAATGAGACAATGAATATCTTTGTACTGATGATGAATACGACAATGAGTATCTTTATCCAGACGATGAATACGACAATGAATATCTTTTTACAGATGATGAATACAATGAGTATCTTTATACAGATGAAGAATGAGACAATGAATATCTTTACACAGATGATGAATACAATGAGTGTCTTTATACAGATGAAGAATACGTCAATGAATATATTTACACAGATGATGAATACAATGAGTATCTTTATACAGGTGGTGAAAACGACAATCAGTATCTTTATACAGACGATGAATGCGACATTGAACCTTTTAATAAATGTGATGAATCCGAGAGGAGGGACGAGCGTTTAACATACTGATTAGACGGACAAAGAACATTTGAATACGATGAATATGATTATGCTGACGGCCAGCCCAATGAATATAATTATTCATGATAATTATGATTATCAAAATAATCCATACCACAATAAATATGAATATCGGGCGGTGTACAAGCGATGATAGGGATGTACCTGCTTGGCCTCAGATTGACAATCTAGCTATTTGATTCTACACTCTAATGTGTATCAATTAGTAGTCATCAAACGCGAGCCCGGAACTTCAACTTTGACCCAAAGACTCCACAAACAAACCATATCTTTACGAAAGTTGACCACAAGTTAACCTCTGTCATTCACCACTGTATCGGTTGGACCTGTTTGAGCTCCGTGGTCATGTTTAATTCAGTCGTCTGCTCTCCGTGTCTAAACTCCTAGTCAGAGAAGCAGCAGACGCCCAGTAGCAGACGACCACTTGCATGATCTTCATACAGCGGAGCGTCTCATCGTCTCTACACTGGACCCACGCTTGACATGGCTGGTAATGTTACAGCTGGGTTGCTGTACTTGTAAGTGAACACATAAGCCTCAACCCCTATTGGGGAGTGAAACATTCTTCTTTATTCCACGTGTATGTATCTCTGACACAAAAAACACTCACTCTCTCTCTCTTTTTGGAGTTTTCTCCCTTTTTGTACGTCATAAAAAACGGAAAAGTAACATACTTAACCGAGCAAAACCCATGTACTGGTAAGAAGACTCTTGACGGGTTCACTTACCCGTCACAGTAACATGGGGAGGGATCTAACCGGTGTCTCGGATCTCGCTCGCTCGCTTACCTCCTTGTAATACAGACCAATAACTGCGATTTGAAACTATGATCAACTTTTCTCTTAAGTTGAATAAAATTCTGAGATTCAAATGTTCAACTGGCAATTTACGATTTTGAGGATTCGGAATCTTAATTTCACTTCAGTCGTTTTTGTTTAAAGTGAAATTCATCGATACATTTTCACTGCAAACATACTTTGACGCTATTTTGAACTTGATCACATGCAAGCGTTTGGTCACATAGCTCCACCCCCAGCAACAGCAACAGCTTCGTCGTCATTACGGTCGCAGCAACGTCTGCAGCACGCAGATTCCGTTCTTCATGTATAATTCAATGTTTCACTGAACGATGTAATTCGCTGAATTGTTGCATTGTTTTTAGTGTGGAAAAACACCACCCATCATTCAATGCAATGTAATTTCCCTCAGACTGGCATCAGCTTGAGCAGCAAGTTTTACACATTGCCACCCAACTCTTGGGACATACGACATTACAGATGCACTCTTAACTTGCTTCTCAAAGCAGACGCGGTGATTGAAGCAGATCTTAATCTTTTCAGTCGGCACATGATTAACATTTTTTACAGAAAATCAAAGAAATGTCCCCAGATGCCTTATTTAAATCTTTTGAGGATCACAGGATTCTGATGCATTGGAACCTTACCATCTTCCTATCCTTCACAGTTGTAGGACTCGAAAAACAATATGGCACGCATCTGCGCACAAACATGCGCAGTTAACCAAAGCTTGATATCTGAATGTACCGAGAGTGAGTATGGTTTGATGCCGCCTTTGATAATATTCCAGCAATATCACGGCGGGGGAAACCAGAAATGGGCTTCACACAATGTTCCCAAGTGGGAAATCGAACCCTGGTCTTCGGCGGGACGAGCCAATGCTTTAACCACAGGACTACCTTACCTCCCCGAATCTACCTTGACGGTTACATAGATCGCGTGTCTATGTGCATAATCACTCTGTTTAATCTGTAGGGCCAAGGAACTGCACTAAATCCCCCAGTTTGATTAGGTCGATACAAATGTTTATGATGTATGTAAAATATTCTGCAAATAGTCTGGCTGTTATAGATTCTGATATAATAATAACGATTGTAATAATTTGTTTAGAACAGGAATATATGTTGTTTCAATATTCACACTGACGCTGTGTCGAGAAGAAGCCGACCCAGGTACACAAGAGAAACATTATTTAATTAATCCGGATCGGAAACACTTCATTCATCGAATAGGTGCTCTAAAGGGTTTTTAATCACGTGGCCTACGTGAGAATCAATATGTTCGATTACTGTTGTGAACTGGAGTGGTGTGAAGTGATGTTGAGTGGTGTGGTGTGGATTGGGATGGAGCGGAGTGGTATGGAGTCAGAGAGGTGTGGTGTGGTATGGCGTGGTGTGTTGTGTTGTGTTGTGTTGTGTTGTGTTGTGGTGTGGTGTGGTGTGGTGTGGTGTGGTCAGTGTGTGCGTGAGTGCATGCGGCGTGGTGCGGTGTGCAGCGGAATGGTGTGCAGTGGTGTACGTGAGTATGTGCGGTGCGGCGCGGAATGTGTGCGGTGCAGTGCGGTGCATGTGGTGTGTTGTGTGTGTGCGTGTGGTGAGGTCTGGTGTGTGTGTGCGCGCGGTGCGCTTTGCTTTCCATGCGTGTATCTGAATGGAGCGTATAGATGGGGGAGGTTTGTGCTTATTCGAGTCTAGTGGTTCAAGCTTTCCCTGGTCAAGATGAAGACCCGGGTTCGATTTCCAACATGGGTACAGTGTGTCAAGCCCATTTCTGGTGTCCTCCGCAGCGATATTGCTTGGATATTGCTAAAAGAGGCGTAAAATCATACTCACTCACCCTGTTGTGAAACTGATGAAATAGGTGTACAATCATACACACTCATACTCAACGATATGAAAAGTAATTACCCAGGTTGTCGTGGCGATTGTGGCGTACACCCATTACACCCTCCTTATTAGCTCAAGGCATACAGCCGTCTGGTCATCATGTTCACTCGCCCTCGCGTTATTCCTGAAATATCGGTTCAGAGATCGTATTGACTAAGGTGTCCCTTTTGTTTCAGTTTATTGGAAGCCCTGTTGGAAAGAAAATATTAATATAAGCCTAATATCAAACGCTATTTTTGCTATTAATAACGAATATCTCACACAAATTCAATCCCCGAGTGAGTGATAGGGCATCAAAGTCCCATTCGTACCGAAAAACTCAAACGAAATGCATGATAGGAAGGAAATAATGGTCAGGGTGCCTCTTAAACGTTATATTTCTGGCTTTGATTTAAAACAATAGGGGTTTTTTCACAAAAGAGCATGGTGTGCGATGTTAAACGAGATACCGTTAACATCAAAGATACTGCAGCAATGAACAAAATTTTCTACCAAGTCCGGTAAACGCCGTGTTTCATTTCAAGAAGCGATTTCTGAGCAGCCAGCAAGTCTTTGCGCCTTCGGGCGACGTAAAACGACAGCAGGTCCAAGTTTGGAGTGACAGCGCACCTCTTCCCATCGCCCATTGATCAGCTGTATAATAGGACGAGTCACAGACTTGAGGTCGGAAGAGAATTAGCATCATGTATGCTTGAAATGACATTTTTGCAACTCTTTTTCTTCTTTCATTTTTTTTTCTCACATTATGAAATAAAATGTTCGCACAAAATTTGACGGGAAATCTCTGAATATTTCGTCGTTTTTGGCAGAATGATTATTTTAAAAACGACAAGTATTTGACAAGACATGCGTGTTGTAAATAGTGGAAGTAATTTCAGGTTTTTCTGTGTTTTGAAAATGTCAGAGGCTGTGCTGAGCGCCTGCAGCTTGGCAGATAAACACCGAAAATCTCGTCACGATTTCTTTTTGGATTGAAAGAAAATAGTTCTATGACGTTTGTTCGGGTTTGGGAAGTGATCGATGTCAGTTGAAAAATAGAAATACAATTATTTACAGCTTCCCATGAATATTGTCAATAAAATGTTCTCACTCGCTACCCTGTGAGATTGGAACCTCAGTTGCAGGCTGAGAACTTGTATTCCATGTTCTGGTGATGGAATGTCACGTCATCATCACTATTCTAGATCTCTAATCTTTGCGGACATGCGAAGATCCAGGTTGGAATTGATCTTCATTATCCCATCAGTTAGGCTCGCTGACTTGGTTGACTCATACAATCGAAGATGAATTGCGTAGATCGATGGTCATGATGTTAATCACTGGATTGTGTGGACCAGATTTGATTATTTACAGATCGCCTACGTGTAGCTGAAATGTTGCTGAGTGCGGTAAACCTAAACTAACTCACTCACTCACTCACTTACTTATTTCCATATAGTATTTATATGACACAAACCAGTCAAGCAACACTATACTCCAAGTGAGAGGCCGACACCATATAGCCAGAATATTGCTTAGTGCAGCCTAAAACTAAATTCACTCACTCACTCAAGTGAGAGGGAAACAAACGAGTGCTATGACAAATGAACATCGTCTGCAACATCGGACGCTGAATGACATACAGTGTCATGAAAAAGGTTATCTTGAAAGTAAAACCTAGCGAACTAGCGAACTAGCGAACTGCTGAATTTCTGATTTTAAACATACTGAACAAATATCTGTAGACTTCTGCCAGTGTATGAGATTAAGCCCGTCCGACAGTTCGAGACGGGTGAAAAGCTGACCCTCTCAGTAATTTCATGAAACATAAGTGACAATTTTATTCATATCACGAAAGGACTGATTTCACAATCTGACCGAACACAAATACTGCTCAAGACAGGTTAAGAACACCAGCCTTTGTCACATAACTAACGATGTTTTAAATAAAAACGATTTCAAGATTGGCGTCATGACCCACAAGCAAACTGGGGTCCCTGATAAAACTCTTCAAGTCCTAAGTTATCAACAGACTCCGTCTTATCTTGACAAACATACTGGAAGGAAATGTATCCCAGGTTATCAGGTTTCATAGTACTTTTTTAACTACGGGTCCGAAACGAAATCTACCTGCCACAGCCCTCCGAGCAAGCACTTTATTTTATCGTGCGGAGCGTTGCGGTACCTAACAGGGTGAAGTATGTGTTCGTCACACTGAAGACCTGGGTTCCATTCCCCTCCTCACATGGATACAATGCGTGAAGCCCTTTCGAGTGTCCCCGTGGTATTGCTGGAATATTGCTAAAAGCGGTGTAAAACCCAGCTTACTCACTAACCCAAATTTCAGGTGCTCTTCATTTCGTTTGGACGAGAATAGATCCGGGCACTTATTGACGGATATTTTAAAAATATTGCTATTGTTCTCCATATCCAATTTTCGCCGGTGGGTGCTATTTATTAAACAATAAGCATCCAACGTTTAATAATTACTTAGTTAAAAAAGCAACAAAACGTATTTGTAAAACATGAATACGGAAGGTATCGAACACTGAACGAAAACATAGAACAGGCACTTCACGACGACAATACATCAAAATCAATTGACAAATATCAATCGAGACCAGATCGATGGAGATGGATGCCAGTCAGATCGGCTAAGGTCGTGGTAGTTCCAGGAACGCTCTGTCACGAGGCAATTGACCAATAGAAGAGATCTCAGAACAATAGACTGACGGTAGTTACGTGTGGTATTTGATGACATGCTATTGGTATCTGTCTGTATTGAAAATAATTGTCCGCCTATTGTTGTGAACGATTTTGAGAGTAAGGTACATAAACCTACGTGGATATCAATATTTGTGCTGGATTAGGTTCGTAAAAAGATATTACTTTCTTGCTTGTGGTGTCATGTTTAATAGCAAGATCGACGACATCCAATATTGATGCCATAATTTAAATTTGTCACCGGTGGGGAGCAGCGAAAATGGAGGGTTATAAATGGCAGTCTTATAGATTTCTTTGATAGATCCTGCCTGAAAAGCTATATGTACACACTTGTAGATAAGTTTAATCAATCTTGGAATGCTTCCCTTCAAAATTCATCAAAAGGTAAATATTAAATATTCATGTAAGCATGCTCTCAACTTAAAACCATATTTGCTCCGCCTGTGTTTGGTTGACAAACTGCGAACATACAATCATAGATTACCGGTCGAAACCGGTAAATGGTGAAATATAAGCATACAAAATAGAGCATCTACAGTTAGTACCACCATGTTATATGTGGCGAATTTCATATCATCTTCTCGTGTACATCTCTGGGTGCTGTAAACTACAGTGCACATCCTAGTCATTTTTGTAATAAAGTGTACTGCCCTTATGGAATATACTATCCTCCTTTGGTACAGAAACTGTCCAGTTAAACCACATTTTACCATTTCTGTTTTAATTAATAGGGCTGTGTAATGGCAAATAAGTTATATTCTAATATACTGCGATTCAGGTAGACGCTTTGCGATATACTGGGAACGTAAGTGTTTGACAGTGAGTGACACTTATTGTGCATGTCACTCCTATTTTCTACAATACAAGTCCCTACACATATAGACCCTTACAAAAAAAATATATACATGTACATGTTCTTTACCCATGCTGTTCTCTGTTCGCCGACATCTCTATTTCCCTGCATTCTTAAAACAACACCTCATGGTCTGTTCACGACAGAATACACAATGATAAACGAATGTCATCCCTATGATCTGAAACTGGACTCTTCTATTTGAAAGAAGAAAAAGGGGTAGACAGAAGTATAAAATGACTCTATTTATTGATATTACAAGATATTTAATGAATTAATGGGAAGAAATATTTAGAAGACGATTTCCCCAGAATGAGTGGGATATATACATTAACGTCCAACAGATGTACACCGAGTGTAAATTTGAAATATTTCCAATAAAACTTTACTCATAAAATTTGAACAACTGATACTTAATTAAACAAGACTTGAATTATTGACTCACCATCATGCACATGTTGTAAACACGAGAGTTTGTATGACATCTACTGTTTCAGTGTAGTTTTGTAAATGGAGTGTGGACCGAATTGTCCTCATGGCGCAGAATGTTGGACGAAGGGCATATTGAATTGAAATTAGAAAAAAAATATATTATTTGGTTTTAAAAGGAAACATAACAACCCACTTAACATGATCTGCCTAATAGTAAAGAGGAATATTTACACTATCGGCATTAAGACGAATGTTTACACTGTGAGCATTAAGAGGAATGTTTACACTATGAACATTAAGAGGAATATTTACACTTTGAGCATTAAGAGGAATATTTACACTATGGGCATTAAGAGGAATATTTACACTATGAACATTAAGAGACATATTTACACTTTGAGCATTAAGAGGAATATTTACACTATGGGCATTAAGAAGAATATCTACACTATGGACATTTAGTTTAGAGGAATATGTACACTGTGAACATTAAGAGGAATATTTACACTATGAACATTAAGAGGAATATTTACTCTATAAGCGTTAAGAGGAATATTTACACTATAAGCGTTAAGAGGAATATTTACACTATGGACATTAAGAGGAATATTTACACTATAAGCGTTAAGAGGAATATTTACACTATAAGCGTTAAGAGGAATATATACACTATGAGCATTAAGAGGGATATTTACTCTATAAGCGTTAAGAGGAATATTTACACTATGGACATTAAGAGGAATATTTACACTATAAGCGTTAAGAGGAATATTTACATTATGAGCATTAAGAGGAATATTTACACTATGGGCGTTAAGAGGAATATTTACACTATGGGCATTAAGAGGAATATTTACACTATAAGCGTTAAGAGGAATATTTACACTATGGGCATTAAGAGGAATATTTACACTATAAGCGTTAAGAGGAATATTTACACTATGGGCATTAAGAGGAATATATACACTATGAGCGTTAAGAGGAATATTTACTCTATAAGCGTTAAGAGGAATATTTACACTATGGGCATTAAGAGGAATATTTACACTATAAGCGTTAAGAGGAATATTTACACTATGGGCATTAAGAGGAATATTTACACTATAAGCGTTAAGAGGAATATTTACACTATGGGCATTAAGAGGAATATTTACACTATAAGCGTTAAGAGGAATATTTACACTATGAGCGTTAAGAGGAATATTTACACAATGGGCATTAAGAGGAATATTTACACTATAAGCGTTAAGAGGAATATTTACACTATGAGCATTAAGAGGAATATTTACACTATGAGCATTAAGAGGAATATTTACACTATAAGCGTTAAGAGGAATATTTACACTATGAGCGTTAAGAGGAATATTTACACTATGAGCGTTAAGAGGAATATTTACACTATGAGCATTAAGAGGAATATTTACTCTATGAGCGTTAAGAGGAATATTTACACTATGAGCATTAAGAGGAATATTTACATTATGAGCATTAAGAGGAATATTTACACTATGAACATTAAGAGGAATATTTACACTATGAGCATTAAGAGGAATATTTACACTATGAGCATTAAGAGGAATATTTACACTATGGACATTAAGAGGAATATTTACACTTTGAGCATTAAGAGGAATATTTACACTATAAGCGTTAAGAGGAATATTTACACTATGAGCATTAAGAGGAATATTTACACTACAAGCGTTAAGAGGAATATTTACACTATGAGCATTAAGAGGAATATTTACACTATAAGCGTTAAGAGGAATATTTACACTATGAGCATTAAGAGGAATATTTACACTATAAGCGTTAAGAGGAATATTTACACTATGAGCATTAAGAGGAATATTTACTCTATAAGCGTTAAGAGGAATATTTACACTATGAGCATTAAGAGGAATATTTACACTATGAGCATTAAGAGGAATATTTACACTATAAGCGTTAAGAGGAATATTTACACTATGAGCGTTAAGAGGAATATTTACACTATGAGCGTTAAGAGGAATATTTACACTATGAGCGTTAAGAGGAATATTTACACTATGAGCATTAAGAGGAATATTTACACTATAAGCGTTAAGAGGAATATTTACACTATGAGCATTAAGAGGAATATTTACACTATGAGCGTTAAGAGGAATATTTACACTATGAGCATTAAGAGGAATATTTACATTATGAGCATTAAGAGGAATATTTACACTATGAACATTAAGAGGAATATTTACACTATGAGCATTAAGAGGAATATTTACACTATAAGCGTTAAGAGGAATATTTACACTATGAGCATTAAGAGGAATATTTACTCTATAAGCGTTAAGAGGAATATTTACACTATGAGCATTAAGAGGAATATTTACTCTATAAGCGTTAAGAGGAATATTTACACTATGGGCATTAAGAGGAATATTTACACTATAAGCGTTAAGAGGAATATTTACACTATGGGCATTAAGAGGAATATTTACACTATGAGCGTTAAGAGGAATATTTACACTATGAGCATTAAGAGGAATATTTACACTATAAGCGTTAAGAGGAATATTTACACTATGAGCATTAAGAGGAATATTTACACTATGAGCGTTAAGAGGAATATTTACATTATGAGCATTAAGAGGAATATTTACACTATGAGCATTAAGAGGAATATTTACACTATAAGCATTAAGAGGAATATTTACTCTATAAGCGTTAAGAGGAATATTTACACTATGAGCATTAAGAGGAATATTTACTCTATGAGCGTTAAGAGGAATATTTACACTATGAGCATTAAGAGGAATATTTACATTATGAGCATTAAGAGGAATATTTACACTATGAACATTAAGAGGAATATTTACACTATGAGCATTAAGAGGAATATTTACACTATGAGCATTAAGAGGAATATTTACACTATGGACATTAAGAGGAATATTTACACTTTGAGCATTAAGAGGAATATTTACACTATAAGCGTTAAGAGGAATATTTACACTATGAGCATTAAGAGGAATATTTACACTATAAGCGTTAAGAGGAATATTTACACTATGAGCATTAAGAGGAATATTTACTCTATAAGCGTTAAGAGGAATATTTACACTATGAGCATTAAGAGGAATATTTACTCTATAAGCGTTAAGAGGAATATTTACACTATGGGCATTAAGAGGAATATTTACACTATAAGCGTTAAGAGGAATATTTACACTATGGGCATTAAGAGGAATATTTACACTATAAGCGTTAAGAGGAATATTTACACTATGGGCATTAAGAGGAATATTTACACTATAAGCGTTAAGAGGAATATTTACACTATGAGCATTAAGAGGAATATTTACACTATAAGCGTTAAGAGGAATATTTACACTATGAGCGTTAAGAGGAATATTTACACTATGAGCATTAAGAGGAATATTTACATTATGAGCATTAAGAGGAATATTTACACTATGAACATTAAGAGGAATATTTACACTATGAGCATTAAGAGGAATATTTACACTATAAGCGTTAAGAGGAATATTTACACTATGAGCATTAAGAGGAATATTTACTCTATAAGCGTTAAGAGGAATATTTACACTATGAGCATTAAGAGGAATATTTACTCTATAAGCGTTAAGAGGAATATTTACACTATGGGCATTAAGAGGAATATTTACACTATAAGCGTTAAGAGGAATATTTACACTATGGGCATTAAGAGGAATATTTACACTATAAGCGTTAAGAGGAATATTTACACTATGGGCATTAAGAGGAATATTTACACTATGAGCGTTAAGAGGAATATTTACACTATGAGCATTAAGAGGAATATTTACACTATAAGCGTTAAGAGGAATATTTACACTATGAGCATTAAGAGGAATATTTACACTATGAGCGTTAAGAGGAATATTTACACTATGAGCATTAAGAGGAATATTTACACTATGAGCATTAAGAGGAATATTTACACTATAAGCGTTAAGAGGAATATTTACACTATGAGCATTAAGAGGAATATTTACTCTATAAGCGTTAAGAGGAATATTTACACTATGAGCATTAAGAGGAATATTTACTCTATAAGCGTTAAGAGGAATATTTACACTATGAGCATTAAGAGGAATATTTACACTATGGGCATTAAGAGGAATATTTACACTATGGGCATTAAGAGGAATATTTACACTATAAGCGTTAAGAGGAATATTTACACTATGGGCATTAAGAGGAATATTTACACTATGGGCATTAAGAGGAATATTTACACTATAAGCGTTAAGAGGAATATTTACTCTATAAGCATTAAGAGGAATATTTACACTATGAGCATTAAGAGGAATATTTACACTATGGGCATTAAGAGGAATATTTACACTATAAGCGTTAAGAGGAATATTTACACTATGGGCATTAAGAGGAATATTTACACTATGGGCATTAAGAGGAATATTTACACTATAAGCGTTAAGAGGAATATTTACACTATGGGCATTAAGAGGAATATTTACACTATGAGCGTTAAGAGGAATATTTACACTATGAGCATTAAGAGGAATATTTACACTATAAGCGTTAAGAGGAATATTTACACTATGAGCATTAAGAGGAATATTTACACTATAAGCATTAAGAGGAATATTTACTCTATAAGCGTTAAGAGGAATATTTACACTATAAGCGTTAAGAGGAATATTTACACTATAAGCGTTAAGAGGAATATTTACACTATGAGCATTAAGAGGAATATTTACACTATGAGCATTAAGAGGAATATTTACTCTATGAGCATTAAGAGGAATATTTACACTATGAACATTAAGAGGAATATTTACATTATGAGCATTAAGAGGAATATTTACACAATGGGCATTAAGAGGAATATTTACACTATGGGCATTAAGAGGAATATTTACACTATGAGCATTAAAGAAACCAAACGTTCACCAGATCAAAAGTGAGATCAAAAATACTACAAATGGTGTCACAAGGGCGACAAGTATCTCTTGGAAATATAAACTAGAAGAAAATAATCACTACTAAAAGAAGAACCTTCATTTGCCAATGCTTTTCATCTAAATAAATAATGGAATTCATATTGAATATACTTATCTTCCTACACCACTAAATATCCTTATAACAACAGTCAATCAAGATCACTTTAGCCCTGGTCAGGAGGTTTCATTATAAGTGTAGGGGTGCATTTTTTCATTCTAATTAATCAGTTTTGTTTTTGTTGGCGACTGGAGACGTAGGCGAATAGAGATATACGCGATCAGAGACTAAACCCTGTACCCAGTACTACTGTTCTCAGAAAAACATTGTAATTCGTATCGTTTGAACAGTGTATTGCCGGTATATACTGTTACATACCGGTAATACCGTGCAGTCCCCTTAATAATTCTACCATGACTTTAGTAAATACTGGATTGTGATTGGTTAATCAAAGTCATTCAGAGGTATATAATGTGATTATATACCTCTGAATGACTTTTCCAACACATTATGTATTTGTTTAATATCTGAATAACACGGTTATGGTAGAATGGAGATAAACGTATTGTGTTGGAAAGTCAGACGTATATAACGAAATTATGATAGCTCTAAATTTTGTATTTAAAACCTCACGCTTCGCGTTCGGTTTCAACTCGAATTTAGAGCTATCATAATTTCGTTATATACCTCTGATTTTCAGTACAGTATGTTTATCTCCTAATTATACATTTCCAATATATTTATATCTGATAGTAGTTTTCTGTTAAAAACAAACCCCAACCAAAATGGTTAATGTAAAGTGGCATATTATTTACTGGCATAATTGTTGTGTTTTAATTTTACATCATTTCGCTCACCGTTTACAGCTTATTAACATTTTTGAAAGCTTTCGTCAACCTTTGGCTAAATCCAATTTCTACGCATCTACAATTTTTGCACAGCGATTGCAACCTTTCAGTGTTAATCGTGTCCGTGAGTGAGTTTAGTTTTGCGCCGCACTCAGCAATAATCCAGCTATGTAGCGGCGGTCTGGACCTGACAACACAGTGATCAACAACAAGAGCATCGATCTACGCAAGTGGGGACCGATGACATGTGTCAACCAAGTCACTGAGTCTGACCACCCGATCCCGTTTGTCGCCTTTTACGACAAGCATAGTCGCCTTTTATGGCAAGCATGCGTTGCTGAAGTCCTATTCTACCCCGGGACCTTCACGGGTCTCTTCAGAGTATAGCAGACAGACACTTGAATATGCATAATTTTCGTAAAAATAACCCATTTCAAATGAAAAGGGGCCACTGCAATGTGGAAGATTCCGAACCCAAGGAAATCTGAACTTAATTTTGCTTTTAAAGGGCGTTGACACTGAAATAAAGGCTAGACGGGAAGGAAAAAATATGCTTCTGGCACGGTGAATGGATTTAGTTTTAAGCCGCGCCCAGCAATATTCCAAATGTTATCACTGGATTGTCTGGTCCATACTCGGTTGTTTACAGACCGCTGCCATATAGTTGGAATAATGTTCCAAGTGTGACTTTAATAAACAACCACACCAGTAAAAACCGAAATGTGACTTTATACCATTCGTTTTTGTCAAACGTTTCAGTTTATTTCTTGACGTAGGAAAGTCTTGAGCTTTCCAGTTCAGTTTCGTTTTGGACAGAATTACAAAATGATGTTGCTGAAAGTTGTTGATACTCAAATATGAAGGAACGGTAGTGCATGTCTACAAAATATGTCGCCCACTCACACCAGGTATGTTGTAAACGCCTCACTCAGCAATTTTCCAGCTTTATGAGGCCGGTCTGAATCGGACAACCCAGTGATTGAAATGGTGAGCATTAATCGGAGCAATTGGGATACGATGACATAGGAAAGCGAAAAGAAACAAGTAGGCTAGCCAAATCCTTTATTAGGATCTAACATGGAGCACAGTTTGCGGAACACCAAGTTTAACCCGCACCTTCACGAATTATTTATGCCATTCCAATGATATAAGCAGTTACAGTTCCCATATCATGGCTGATCCATCACAGCGCCGGACCAAATCCGTCTATTTCAACTGACAAATAAACCGGCCGTCTGTGACAGACGCGTGTCAAACTTGACGTCTCGTACACCGCGCTATTTTCTATCACTGATCCCGTCCTCGTAAATGTCGTGGGCGTCACTTTCTTTATAACACAGACAAAAGAATCAATACGAAAAACCTCTTCCAGAAGGTGATGTACCCACAATGCTGCTTTGGATGAACACATGTCTACAGGCTTCGTTATCCTGCAGGAACTAGATGTCTCATTCTCCAGTAAATCGACAACCTCTTACAGGAGAAATTAGTCAGTGCTGTCTAAACACAGTATGACATGTTCTTACTTTCGGCAGTAAGGATTTAATGGCGCCATAACAAAGATGGCTGAAATCTCGCGATTTCGCGTTTGTGTACCTGTGACTTGGTCGAGATCAGGAAAATACGTTCCGGCAGCATCAATTTGCCCCGCGCGCCTTTTGGCGCCAAAACCTAACGACCCATATGTAGCAAGCGCCGATCGAACTGCGAAGAAATGTTTTGGGTTGGCGGAGCAGAAATGACTGGTCACTTCAGAGTCGGCGAGGAAATCAGCCTCGGTATAAAACGCGCTCAAATGTTCAGTAATGCTGTGTACGGATATTGCAAATAGAAGCCAGATAGGATTCCAATATGGATTGGTGCTAGCGAAGAGCACTACTGTCCAGAGTTGAGAGGGGAATAGTAAATAAAGTCACAACCAGACGTTTCCAAATGTAATCATCTTATCGCCGAGTATCGTCAAGTTCAGCGGGTCAGGCATCTGAGGGATTACTTTTATGATAGATAGATAGATAGATAGATAGATAGATAGATAGATAGATAGATAGAATTAAAAGAAGTAACAGATGCAGAGCAAGTACACAGTAAGGGAGAAAGAGAGGGATTTAGTTGGGGAAGGAACGTTTTACTTTGAGTATACAATTGGCAACTATCCATTTCTGTGTAAACGTTGTAAAGAGTAAATATACAGAGGTGATGGTTATTGAGAGTGATGTTTGTCTACCATTGAGGTTTTATATTTTAACGTACAAACACCAAACACCAGGAAACATCACGGTAACGGGCTTCAAGCGGCATAGAACATCAGTGATTCCTCTTCGCCATAACGTAACAGCAGATCGACGTAATCATCAAGTAACCCATCAACAGGTGTGTTTAAAGCAGCATGTCTATTTCTGTCGTCCCCTGTCGTGATAGTGGTGGAATATTGATAAAAGCGGATTAAAACCATACTCACCACTCACTAATACAAGTTGATGTTGGTTCTTGATTTCATCGGTATAATTTTGAGGTATGAGACACACGACTTTCATCGGCCATGTTGACATGATAAATTAGCATTGTCTGTCAGAGTTGTCAGGGCACCATGACCTTTCGTTGTGAAACAATACCATGAATAATTCCTTCAAATTTTTTTTTTAAAAAAAAAAGAAGAAAAAACAGGAATCAGAAGGAAATACAAATCTGAGATATTAGACATGACGTCCACGACAGATCCATCATCACATCCACCGCTCGGGTCTTGGAGACGGTTAGCTGTTAAAGGGATCGCCCGGAAACGGAGACGACCCGTGATCCGCATTACCCCGTGAAGATCCGTATTCTGTGTAAAATCGTGAAGATCCAAGAAAGAATGGGTCTCCAACAGTTAATGCTTGTTTTAAGAAGTGACTTACGAGATCTGATCGTCAAGCTCGCTGTCAGGATAGTATCCGTAGTAGGATGCGTTTGATATCAATCACCTGCTTCTCTGGTCCAACTAACAAAACAAGAAGAGTCAGTAAAGTCCTTTTCTCGTATCTTCCGCAATGATATTGCCGGAAACGACTTCAAACACAAAAAATACTGCATAATGGATGTTCACAAGCATCTTCTATGGACAATAAATCTGGAAGTGTTCTCGACCTGTCTCCTACATATGCTCCGTTGTAAAATAATGCTTCCGCGAGACTGTCAAAGCTTCATTCATCTTTCTGAAGTGCTCTGTACTTCGTGAAACATACGTTGCCTCCCTTAGTTGTGGCGTCATGGCAGCTGCGACACATGGCTCAATCGAGCTGAGAGCAATGCTAGTTCCGCCGAACTGTCAAAGGGGAAAAAGGAAGGAAAAAAAGTTAGAAAGCTAAGTGGCAGTGATATTTGCTCTCCCTGTCAGTTCTGTGGATATTGCAAATAGCAATCTATTCTTGGCCAGGAGCATGAATATAATACTGAATATGGATGGCGGTGTCTTAAAACGGAACTGAGTAAAATTCAACGAATTTAGTGGAGTGCCAGTGTATTCGACACTCAGGGTGAGTGAGTGAGTTTAGTTTTACGCCACACTCATCAATATTCCGGCTTTATGGCGGCGGTCTGTAGATAATCGAGTCTGGTTCACACAATCCAGTGATCAACAACATGAACACCGATCTTCGCAATTGGGAACCGATAACATGTGTCAGTGAACCTGACCATCCGATCCCGTTAGTCGCCTCTTACGACAAGCGTAGTCGCCTTTTATGGCAAGCATGGGTTGCTGAAGGCCTGTTCTACCCCGGGACCTTCATGGGTATCGACACTCAGGACAGCTGAAGATTGGCTACAGAGGTATGTTTGGTTTGGGCAGGACAGTGTTACAGAGGAAGCGTTCTATTGACGAAACATGGCCTGATCAAAGATATTTGGTTATTGCGTAATGCTGAACTCAGAAATATTCTGGCTATAAGGTAGCCGTGTGTGAATAATCGAATCTGAACCACACAATCCAGTGATCAACGTCATGAGCATTGATCGACGCGCTTGGAATAAGATAACACGTGTCAACAAAACATGACCACCCGATCTCGTTCGTCGCCTCCTACAAGCATGGGGTGCTAATCACTGAAAAAAGGTCACCTATTGTAGCCGATTTATATTAGAGGGCTTTTTGTGAAGCGCGTTTAATTACTCCCTAGTTTCTTGAAGCACGTCTTAAGGGGAAGTATTGTTTTAAGCCGCTTTTACCAATATCACGAGGGGAAGACCAGAAAATGGCTTTACGCCTTGAGCCATGTCAGGAATCGAAACCCGGTCTGTTTTCGAAGCTAGATACAAACATAGACAGGAAGAGTGATGTTTTGTATAAATCCTACAGAAATTTCCAAATCCATAAATGAATGAGAAACAAAATATGGTAGAAAAACGATATGTTATTTGATACAATGTACCACGAGGTATTTGTGTGGGGGAAGATGCAAAGCACTGACGTATGGTACAAAAACGATATTTGAAAATGTCGTGATTACTATGTACCTTGTGAGACATTTTACGGGAAGTGACGCAAATATTGGATTGTGGTGTTATTTGAGTTGAAAAGGTTGTTAGTTCGCAAAAATTCAAAAATATCAATGTGTCATGATAAACACGTAATTGATTTTACAATTTACAAAAAGCCTATTTGAGTAACCGTACACCTGTTCCTCGTTCAAAGGTAACATGCAACCAAAAATCAAGCATAATTAAAACACAATTATCACCTATTCATAACATACTATATACATTGATCCTTGTAAAAGAACACATAAACAAAATTATAAGCGTACAATCGCGATTCAAAAGTGCAATATTTTGTACTTGGCTTTACTTCCCTCGAAAACGAAGTCCTCGGGAGACCGAACCCAGTCATAGCGGGTGGGTGCGCACTCAAGTGTAACGACGGCTTCCGATTGGCTGGTTCATTTGCTGATACGCTGAGGGCTCATTGTGTGTAGAGAAAGATGATCAGTTTGATGAGCATTATAGAATATGGCGAGTCACAAGAAAATAAGAATTCTGTATGGATAACAATTTCTTTTATTGCACTTACTTATTGCGTCGTTTCAGTATGGATTCATATACCGTTGTAAAACAAAATCATATACACTAGAAGAAGAAAAGAATCCATAGAGAATGTACACAGAGATGTTGGGTTTCGCAAAGACATGTTCACTGAATTTGCGTTCGATCCAATCAAAAATCATCTCAGTAGAGATGGTGAACTACTGCGTGGCTGGAAACTGTCATTCGTCCAAGGATAAAGCTGGACTTGAACTGACAATAGTTTGCACCAGTTTCCGTAATCCGAGAAAAATGGATGCAGTTTGTGTGCAACCCACAGACATATAAAACATGTCATGTGTACAAGTATCACACCTGCCTTATTGCACAATGTGGCAGAGACAGGACTCGGGTGCACGATCAATTAATTAATTTATTTTGTTTATGGCGTATAGCCTGATAGGTGTTAAGTTCAAATTGCATGTGATCAATGATTGAAGCTGTGTATTGCATATTGTCTTTAGCAGACAGGCAGGCCGACATACAGGTGTCAGTAAACCAGACATTGAGCTTCCTCTGTGACAGAGACTGCTTACCACAATCATCAAGTTTTTTTTATGTAACGATTGGATTATTTATTTCTTTGCGTACACAACCAAGATTAGACCACTGCTCACGACCTCATACTCCGGGCATGCATACTGTTTCAAGCTCCGCGAATCTATTCACTGCGCATGCGTTATGGGCGCAGCGCAGCAAAGCTGTTGAAACCACTTTTTCCCCCAGCGCTGGGGGAAATTTAGTGAATCGTTTGAACTCGGGCTTTTCCTTCATCGCGTTTTTTCAACTTTATAGGCTGAATTGGCATTTTTGATGATTTGTTTCGGTAAGTGCATACCGAAAGGTATCAGAATCTGCAAAGTGGTGTTTTACGTTGCATGTGACCTTCAATATCAGATTTGTCTAAAGTTCGCCAACCTGAAAACAAGATGGCGTCAATTCACACTTCCTTGCTTCCGATGTAGAATATATTTTCAAATTACTTTTTACGGAAGATAGTATACGATATTAGTACACGAGCTAAGAGCTGTGTGGTTTAAGACGAAACTAGTATGGAATTTTGAATAATAATGTTTGATTTGTAGAAAACTTAAGATTTGATAGCTGAAGATTATTTGGGACATATTGGAGCAGACTGTTCTCAAAGCTAAAGCCTGTCATTTGACATTAGGGGCCATTCATAATTTATGGCTAGGGTCGTTATAACATTGTATCTGGAGAAACATGTTCAATGTGACTGGCACCCCACCCCACACCCCGTAAAATTTGGGTACAAAGTGACACCCCTCCACCCTATCCCCGCATGTCATGTACAAGATGTAATTAGTGATCCCCATACCCCCTTTCCATATCATTTTAAGAAATAATTTTTAATGTTGTTGTGTACAAATTTGTTAGAATCTGTTAGCAATCACAATTTGGTCTGAATGTATCGTTTTCAGTGGGTGTTCTGAAAAGAAAAAATGAAATTATTGGCTTCAGTGAGGCTGCAATCCCCCATCGGGGTTTGTGGCCTTGGGCGTAGGCATCTCAAGCTTCTATCTCTCATGAGCTGGAAGGTCTACACATATTTTATTCGCCAACAATGGTATACATTCGACGCAGCTGCCGTCCAACTGAGATCGGACAACTCGACTCATGTAAGGTGTCATTCAGGAACTATCCTTTATGATCAAATCTGACTATCAATCGATCGAACCGACCTAACACTCGGAACACCTGTTGAGCTTGAGTAACAAGCGCTGCAAACATGACGTGCAGCACGCGGAACTCCCGCTGCATGCGGTTGACGTGCGAGAAAAACGCACGTCAGGAACAGGGTGAGATTGGCTTGAATCTTTTTCAATAATCCATTTGGTGGCGGGGGTTACATGAACGGATGTTGTCTCTCAGATCAACCGAAACCATAGAGTTAAACTACAAACTAAGAAAAATGCTTCCCTCAGTGTTTGAGACAGCATTATCTGAGGCACATACAGGGGTAAGACTTCCGCCCGGGTCCCCTAAAATTCCAACAATGAGGAAGATGTCTTTGAGTAGCATTTTTATAAGTTGGATATGTCTGTGGTAAGTACAATTAAAGAGCCGTGTTAAAACTCATTATTATCAGATGGGAAATACATATTCATATACATATATGATTTGACTGGAATGAAGATTAAGGGGGGATACGGGCGGAAGTCTTTCCACGCCATGCAGTGAGTGAGTATGCTTTTATGCCGCTTTTAGGATATTCCAGCAATAACGATGGTGACACCAGAAATGAGCTTCACACAGCACCCATGTGGCTGAAGACCCGGGATCCATTCCCCACCTGGGAACAGTGTGTGAAGCCCATTTGTCTTGTCCCCTGCCGTGATATTCCTGAAATATTGCTGAAAGCGGCGTAGTCACAATATGGCTGAAATATTGCCAAAGTGACTTTAAATTTAACTCACTCACTTACTGAAAGCGGATTAAAACCATACTCATTTTCTCACTTTGCGTGTCACGTCGTTATTTCCATTTTCTGACGGGTGGAATGGCTAGTATTCCAATCACATCATGAAATCATACCGCCCGGGGAATGTACTTTTGCTACTTGATTGCAGTAGAGTGGAAGTTTAATACAAAGAAACTATCCTCTCGAAAACAGGAATGAGCGTGTCTAGTTTTCCGCCGCTCTCAGCAATGTTCCGGCAATATCACGGGTGGGGGGAGTTCGATATCGACTTAACACATTGTACCATGTAGGGAATCGAAACCAGCCTTCGGCGTGACGAACAGCACTGAATGTTTGTTTGTTCATTATGAACCAGTATATCGTCATCATAATGTATGTCTAGACTTGGAGTGATTGACTCTGGTGTACTAAACGTCATTTTCCGTATATCACGGCGTGTTAAAAATTATCCAATTTCTTTTTCAATATTTTAAACATCTACCGAATAACATGGCAGAAATTTCAATCACAAAAGTCATGTAACCTTCCAAAATGGCATCTGGATATTTGTAACAACTGAAATTAATAAGAGGGATACAGTTTTCAAGCTCTTCGGAAGATTGACTGTTCAAGACGATCGCAAAACACCAACTTCACTAAACAAAATTGACAAACAAATATAATCAAGAAATTAAAAAAAGTCTGATTTTTTTCTTAAATACTATTAGAAAAAAAAACGCGTCTGAGAGAGAATAGTTCTTCAAATCAAGCTGCCCTACACAAAGTATATAAATGAAACCACAGTATTCAGAGTTCATCTACCGCACACCCTGACATAGCTCGACTCCAGGTCAAACAGCCTTCTCCAACAAATAAACGCGTATCCCAAGTCTGAATACAAATACCCCGGAATCTCCTTGTCTGAAAGGAGCCCCGAGTCCATAGCCCCGCCAGTTCTGTCACCGACGCAAAAGATACCGAACTCATCGCTGTCCTGACGCTCTGTTTTATCGTGTCGGTGAAAAACTAAAATGTGTTTTTCGTAATACACCAAATCAAATCACTCTCGTAAAGTTGTTGAACGCCTGATTCAGAAAGGGCGACACAGGAGCTTAAACTAGTTTGGTCTGTGCTTACTCCTCTGGAGAAGATTCACACTTTTCTGCATTGAATTACACGGCAAATCCAGTTTGTTGGGTCCCTTATATTTACCCAAGATTTTCGCCCTCTCCATCTTCAACGATTTCCATTGTGTATACGAAAACCCGGCTCGCGCGAACTCAGAGCGTTGCTGAAGAGTACCACTAATCTAATGACGAGAAGACGCTTTGTGCTTTCCGCGAGAAGGAGGATCTCAAGCTTGTCTATTCTGGGTACAGCTCCTTCCCAATCTTAATCATAATGATCATCCCCTATGCTCGTTGGCCGATGGATACAAAACACAATCACCCTACCCCTCTAGGCATTCCGGGCCGGTTATCGGAAAAACAAACTCGATGAAACGAAATATGTGAGGGCGACCATCCGCCTGTGCGGATTCGAGTGGCGGAATATTCCGACAGAGTCTCATCTTCTGGAAATGAATTACAATCCGACGGAGCAGATACTCAATTCCCCGCCATTCTCGACCAAGCAGCCTGCGGCCATTGCGCCACTTGAATCGAAGGTTGTCCAGTCGACCGAGTTCTGTTATTAAATTGACAGTTTCATAGTCTGTTGACGAACAGTCGTCTGTCGGTATCATTACAAACCTTATTGTCGCACGTAGAGAACAGCTTGACTTGAAACGCCCTCCGGCCGGAAGTCGTCTGCTCTTTAAGGTTGATGCACGGATGCCCGCCTCTCGCGTTGTGTTAACGAGCTCGTAACAGCGTTTCAAATCAGAGTCTCAAGTGCCGGAGCACCCCGATGACCAGTGACAAGGACTGGTTTATAACGACGTTGTATGTAGCTGTAACCGCTGCCTAATGACCCTGTATGGAGCTTTGAAGAACTGGCCGTTGGCCAAAATGTATCAAACGAGGTGTAATGTCATAGAAAACGCTCTTATGCAGGGCGTTACTGTTAACGGTTCCAAGAAGGTAGATGCGTGTTTGGTTACGTTCCAACTCGGATTTAAGAGCAATAGTTGTTCAAAATCGTTCAAAACGTCGGAAACAATAACCGCAAAAGTATACCTTTTGGTGCCACTGCACAAAACAACCTTAACGCTATGACTATCGTAAGTCTATGTGAAGGCACTGGATCACCTCAGCGCTATGTCTATGTTAAGGTACTGGATCACCTCAGCGCTAAGTCTATCTTAAGGTACTGGATCACCTCAGCGGTAAGGTTGTTTTGTACAGGCTTCTGAAATGTTTACAGTGTAGGTTAAAATACTGACGTCGAGACCAATATGGTGACGAAATCAATGCGATTGTAACTTCCATCTTCAGCTGCAGAATTCGTCGTGAAGGCGGTGCAGAAATACTGCCGGCGTCGACCGTAGAAGTTGGTCATGATTATCCCTACTCGTCGCCAAGGCTATCCGGCGTTTCTTTTAACGCTAAAACAAATGAGTCGAAATCCAAGTGCTAAGAGGAGGTATCTAATTCACAGACAGAGTTACCCGTGAAAATCCGGGTGGGAATCGGTGTTCTGCAGCCCATGCTTGTCGAAACCCTTGGTCAGGCTCGTTGTCCCAATTCCGTATGTCGATGCTTATACTGTTGATCACTGCATTGTCTGATCCAAAGTCGATTATTTACAGACTGTCACCATATACCCGGAGTATTGCAGAGCTGTAAACTCTCTGGTTGATTGGTCGTGAATCCTTTCAACTACCATGTCGCTGTCCAAGAATCTTATCATCTCCCGTTACTTAACAGAATTACTGTCTCGAACTCGGGACATACCTGTAATATTGCGGCGTAAAACAACAAACAAACAAAGCAGACAGTACCTCAGTTTTCAAAATACAATAGGATACCACGTATCCCTATAGTTGTGTTACTGCTGCCATCCACTAGTCCAGCCTCAGTGAGTAAGTTTGTTTTTTACGCCGATTATAGCAATATTCCACCAATATCACTGCGGGAGACACTGGAAATGGGCTTCACACATTATGCCCATGTGTGGAATCGAACCAGAATCTTCGGCGTGACGGGCGAACGCAGTAACCACTAGGCTACCTCATCGCCCCCCGACCATGCACATGGCACTTTGCTGTAGCTCGAATCTTGAATATTGCGGCGTTTAATAACACTCGCTCAGTTACACGATTATCATTCGTCCAGTCCTGGGCGCGGTGGGTATTTGTATTTAACATATGTCATCGTATATCATGCGTAGATCGATGCTCCTGCTGCCGATTGTCTTCAGGACGCGATTACTTACATGCCTGGAATATTGCTGAGTGCGGAGTTAACAACCAAACAATCAACAGCGGCTGAAAAATACATTCACTCGCAGGAACAACTCCAGCCATGTACTCCAATTTGCTCCCCCTTTTAAGCGACGACTTACGTCACATAGTTCCAATAATATGTAAAACTTCTGTAACAGAGTAATCGTTATCCAAGTGTTTTTAGGGTCTTCACTTTTAAAATAATTTAGCACTTTTGTGATATGTCATCAAAAATACAACCAAGACTCGCTGCGTCTTCGGCCTATTTATCAAGTAACAGTCGGTTGAGACTTCTTGCAGTTTTAAATTGACTTTTCGACGGACGTGATAAATGTTTCAAACCCGCCCACATCCCTACTAACACGTTCTGAGTCTGTAGCGGCCGACCCTAAAAAGCCGTACATAGTTGCACATCGAGGACGTAATGTGCTGTTACACCACCTCACCAGGGTCGTCATCCTGCTGCGGAGGTCGTTTCTAGACGCCCAGGCGGAAAGGATAGATTTCTAAAGGTGATTTTATTAAGTATCCGATAGCAAACAGAAAATTAAAGACAGGATGTATTATAGAATTTAGATTTCTGAAGGAACCACAATTTCTGGCGATTATTTTCTCTTTATTTTGTGCAACTCATTTTCTTTTTTTTTAACCGCGAGTGTCTAGTGATGCAAACTATAGGTGCTGCACGCAATATACCTGGTGTGGTGTTGCCATGGTGATAAAACAGCCAATCAGCTGCGAAGGAAGCTTTGTCTATGAAGGTTTCGCAAGACCCGAGATAAGAGGTTCTTCTGCCGCGATATAACAACTCGTACACACATTTCATGTCATTGCGCCTTTCGCTCGCAAATGGTCAATGGATGGTGTATACGAGTGAGAGCGTGAGTGAGTTTAGTTGTACACCGCATTCATATCCCAACTACATGGCGGTGGTCTGTAAATAAACAAGTCTGGACCAGACAATCCAGTGATCGACAGCCTGGGGTTTCACCTCCTGGTCTGGGATACGAACGAGTGAGTGAGTTTAGTTTTGCGCCCCACTCAGCAATATTCCACCTATATGGCGACGGTCCGTAAATAATCGAGTCTGAACCAGACAATCCAGTGATCAACAACATGAGCATCGATCCGCGCAATTGGGAGCTGATGACATGTGTCAACCAAGTCAGCGAGTCTGACCTCCCGATCCCGTTAGTTCCTTTTTTACGGCAAACGTGGGTTACTGAAGACCGATTCTACCCCGGATCACCACAATTGTTACCACAGTGACGATCTGATGGGTAGCCTTATGAGTGGATCGTTCAATTCCCCACCTTGGCAGTGGTGACATCCATTAGATTTTGCTGCACAATATTGACTTCCATTGCTGTGCCATCGGAAGTCTTAGAATCGTGAAAAAAAACCCGGCATAACACAGGTCGCTCGCCCACTCACTCACTCACTCACTCACTCGGGAAATCATTGATGCATTTTGCGGTTTCAGTTAAAAGAACTGAGTTAAAAGAACTAATAACATACTGAGCATAACAATCTTGTTTGTAATGAAAGATTTAAGATTGAAAATAATGACTTGGATTACGTGTATCACTCAGTCCCACAGCAGTCTGTGTAAAGCGATTTCAGATAATCTTATGTCAAATATATTTGGCCATCGCTTGATCTCAACCATATCTGAACTGTTATAAATGTGTGCGTAGAACTCACACACGAATCAGTTGAAGATACGCAAAGTGGAGTTCGGACAGTCATTGGATGGGTGACCGTGTTTGGCAGTTGGGCTCCAGAGAATTTCTAGGACTTCAGTGCTGGCCCACAACGAAGCACGTGTGATACATGAGGTCTCACTTTAGGCAAGTGAGTTTGTTCCAAATTGCTTCTGTTTACCCAGCAGAAAATGGGTACCCGGAGAGATAAAGACATGTGGCTATAACCATCTAGCACCAAAGAGGCAGCTTGGGTTACCCGGGGTAATAATAGATTCTGATTCTGATAACAGAATTCAGATTCAGATAACAACATCCAATGAGCAAATATGCGGTCCCCCCTAAAAACACGCATAGGCGATTTGTTTCTTTTTAGATCTATTCATTACCTATTGTGTTCAAACAATCGCCAAAATATGTAACAATTCCGTTAATAACATGATTTTACACAACTGCACAACTGATATTACCTGAAAATGTTGATTTTGATGAGATTTTGACCTTAGAAGGATTAAAATGGCACCGCAAAAATGCAGCAGAAATCGCCTTCCATTTGAAGTTGTGGACTTCTTTTGGAGGAGTTTCAAGGTCAGATCGCTACGCCACGTCTTGACCCTGCGACACGGAACATCGCCACTGAAAGAATGCACGTTGGAGATTACCAGTCTTCTTTGGCCAGGCGTCTGAATGCTACTCAGAGCAAGATATCATGGCTTGCAGCTCGTTGCAACCGTTGACCGTCCCCGTAAGGACAGGCCTCGAGTTGCCACTACTGCCGAAGATTGGTACATCCGGGTACCACATTTCCGTGATCGTACTGCCCCGGATAAGAGCACAGCAGCCTGGGTGCCTGGACTTCACAGGATATCTGGTCAAACTGCACGGACCCGACGTCGGGCCCGTGCTACGTCGTCACCATCGCTGTCAACGTCTTCGTTTCTAACTGTTTCCACTTGATTGTATAGACATGATATTCTTCTGAACGGCTGTAAAGATTCGAGAAAGTCCCGGGGTAGGAGAGACCCGTGAAGGTCCAGGGTAGAATAGGCCTTCAGCAACCCATGCTTGCAACAAAAGGCGATTATGCTTGTTGCAAGAGGCGACAGACGGGATCGGGTAGTCAAGCTTCCTGACTTGGATGACACATGTCACCGTTTCCCAATTGCGCAGATCGATGCTCAGTTTGTTGATCACTGGATTGTCTGGTTCAGACTCGATTATTTACAGACCGCCGTTAGAATATATACGGCTGGAATATTGCTGATTGCGACGTAAAACTAAACTCACTCACTGAAAAGATTCATTTACTAAAGTCTGTTTGTGGACGAGTCATGCATGTTTCAAAATACATTTTCGCAACACATTTCTGGCCTATGCGTTTCTTTTGGGGGACAGCATAGTCAGATGTACACTATATATGGATATAAATTAATAATTTAATATGATTATTGTTATTATGAAAAAGTTACTTATTGACTTCTAGAGATACCCCGTCACAGATGCCAATAAGCAGTCGTGTATTATGCAAAGCTTCAGTTTCAAATCAAAATATATATTTAAAAAAACAAAGAAGAAAACACACACAAAAAAAATGAAATGTTCTTTGAGCGTCGTCGGAGCGTTAGCTCCTCTCGTGTATTGGATATAATATCACGTGACTACTTTTCAATTAAAAATCAAACATATTACACCAGCTGAGAGGTATATATTTTCTATACTCTCCAGTTCACATTCAAACGTAGATGCACCCAAGCCCCGCCTGGTGCAATATTAGATTTTCACCCGTACTGATGTTTCAATTACTCAGTTAGATAGAAGGGTTTTGATTGCTCATACTCATATGTTAAGGAAATTTCAAAAGTTGTATACGACAAAGGTTAATCTGAAGACACGTCAGCATGTTTTTTATCTGAAAAGAGAACCTTTATTTCCATTCTAAAAATGTTCACTTTTCCAAAAATGTCAGATTTGTTCCCTTTTCATGTTCCAGAGATGAAGACGGGTTAAACTGAAAAAAGTGATTAATTTTTAAAATAAACATTTAAATCAAACACTGAAGATTAAAAACGTCATTGAGAATTCAATTTGAAACTGAAATTCTCAGATAATGCAATAAGATTATTCTTTTTTCACTTCTGACGTGTGATTGATTGCAAAATTCATCAACCTATCCAGCCCAAGAGACCCAGCGTTGTAATAGTCATAATAATATTAATCCTATTTTTAGCTTGAACCACAGATCTGTATTTACATCGAGTCTATCTCCATTTCAAACGATTCGTGCTAACAGGGTTATGTTTCAAACATCAAAGGTCCCTTGGTCCTTTCATGGCATATTGCATTGCCCGATTGTCACAGACCACGGCTATTCTTCACGGTGCCGCAGAGTAAACGGACCAGCACCGGCAATAATGGACCGTCCGGGCGAAGAACGTAAGGGTGTGCCAATCGGTTCGGGCTCTCAATGCCCCCCAGAATAGTCTCAGAAGGTCTTAACCCACTGTTCGATACTTTTTGAAAAGTTTCTGGGGAGCGCTTTGCCTTGGGCATTATGTCTTACAGTTTCGTCAAGGATTTAACACCGTCCTTACACGCCTTACAATCTATGTCAAATTAAACTACGACTTTGCCTAGATGGACGGGATTGAATCAGCGCGAGACAAGGGTGAGAATAAGCACGTAAAACCGGTCGAACCCCATCACAATTTCAGTCCGCCAGTCATTGCCATGCCGCCTTGTTCAGAAAGAACGATCTTTAAGATTATCTATTTTCGTTGTTTGCTTTTTTTCACCAATTTGCGGCGTCCCCTAGCGATGAGTAAACATAGGTCTAGAAATGCCGATTCGAAGACGCGATCGCTGCGTTCGCCCCATACTTGAAACGTGCAGTGACGCTGACTACTAGGCACACGACGAATTCAACATAAAATCGCTGCGGTTCTGTCAACACTTTGCCAGTCATCACATACTGATACGAGTCGCGGCTACGAGCTTTACAGTTGCTGATTGACTAGACCATCAGCGGAGGGACACCGACGAGACCTGGTGACGAGAAATCGCGTTAATCAATGAGAATTGATTCCGCCATGTTTAAACAGCTCCCCTGATCTCATCGGCAGTTCGATTATCTCCCCTTTTCCATGCTTTCATCGGAACTTCGATTCATGCTCTTGCAGTGCTTTCATTGGCTTTCGATTATCCTCTGGTCTCATAGCTATTTCGATCCTTTAAGCTGTTTGGAAGCAAGTTCCCAAGACTCCAGCGTAATAATACCACCAGAAAGGCGTACTCTTCTTAAAAATTGCAATTTTCATCGACAGGAGAAATATTTTTAAAAGCCCATGACTAAGGAAATTGATCATTTGAATCGGCGTTTTCAGTTTGTTTCCAATTTAACGCAAAGCTGTCCCGCGCTGACCATTTTCAAGTCATGGCGGACACCGCCTAATCAATAGGGCAGCACTGCTTCATAATTACTTTCACTGTCATTTTTCGCTTCGATCGCAATATCTTGTAATACTGTTGAACTACTTATGCGAAAACCGGTGCCTGCAACGGATTATCGTTCGTCTTCATATTTGCAATGTTGAAGCTTAAGAACTTGTTTATGGGAAGAATTCCAATCCTTGTAGGCTGAAGAGCGCCCCATGGCCGACATGTTTTGTTCCAAAACACACCAGGCGCGCTGAATAGGTTTCAAGTGTTGTTGCAAATAAATGGATGTACCATCAGGAAGGCTCTACATTAATCATATCCCAATTATATTGTGGAACTGCAGTGTCTGCGTGGAGGGACATGGCGTTTGCTTTACCTTTGCTTTATCGTTTGCTTTACCGTTTCCAGTGTTGTGCTTGGTAGGTCTGGAATGTCAGTAGGGTTTGATATTTCAGGAGGCAAAGAAGGGAGGCATGATATTACTCAGACATACAGAACCTGAAACAAGTATATCCAAGAAAGCCCATGCAAGTCTAGAACATGTGGGAAGTCCAGAGTTCCACAATTTCAGGGCGCCTTTTCATTATATTATATTATTTTTTACTGTGAACTGAACGTGTTCTTTTCAGAGACTAGCTGATATATGTATCGACAGTTTAAAAGAGTGCCCAGATCAATGCGTTCGTTTGGCGTGGATTTTTTTAACCTTGCGCTTTGGTAGATGCGTGCGTCCGCGCGCGCGCGCGCGCGCGCGCGCGTGTGTGTGTGTGTGTGTGCGTTTGACAGGGCGTATAAGTGTCCAGATGTGTGTGTACAGGTAAATGTGTTCACTTAATTATGTATGCGTTTGTGTGTACATGTTTGTACGTGAACTTGCCCATGAAGTTGCTGGCTTATTTTTTGGTGATGACCATTCAAGAAATAGTGTGGAAACAAATAATCTGGAAACAAACAGGGGATGAAAATACACGCCAGTTCGTGTCTTATTCTCCTTATATGTAAAAGACCCGTGAAAATCAGGGTTACAACTGGTCTTCAGTACCCCATGCTTGTCGACGAAGAGGCGACTAACGGCATTGGATTGTCAGGCTGGCTGATTTGGTGAAAACGTGCTTGTCAGACGTGAGTGCGACACTTTCGATACAGATCCTTGTACCATTATCAAACAGGAGCCACGAATACGAAATAAAGACGTTATTACCCGTAACGTTTGTCTATATTGCTCTTCCAAACTTACACCCAAAGAGTGAGTGAGTCAGTTTTACACCCTAGTTTTACACCCCACTATGTGTGAACCAAGTCAGCGAGAATGACCACCACTTTGTGCAATACTCACTTTAATAAAATATAAACTTGATGAAATTTTACGATCAAATTTTTATAAAACCAGTTTATTTGAGCTTGGGTGCTACTTTAGTACAATATACATATTCTGAGATGGTGCCAAAAGAAGGTGAGAAATGTGTATTGTGAGCAAGTGCTTAGCAAATCAAGTGTTTTTAAAACACAGTTTATTTGAGCTTGGGTGATGCTGTTTTAAGTATACATATTTTCAGATGAATCTTAGTGTGAATGTTCTTATAAGGTGAGCATACATACTTTGCTAGAAAAACAGTAGAATTCTACAGGTGTGATCCTTTTGTTTTTCAGCAACTAATTTAATAGTGTTTGTAGTAAATTAGAGAGTTGTACATAAAATGGTCTGTATTCCACATGCAGCTCACTTCCACCATGGATAACCAAGTAGAGTATGTTATGCCGCAGAGAGGTGTCAGATCGATCAAGAAAACAGTATCGCGACTGCCAGCAGCACCTACAGTTAATCGCCACAGACTACCCCAACAGACGGTGTCTAGACTTCTTACAAAGTGTTGCCCACGATATTAGAATGTAGAGAAGAATGCAGTAGTTCATGTTTGTTTCATATGGAATATTGTTATATGGTACATGTTCTTCATGCTACTTGTATTTTGGGGTGGGAATTGTCTGGGTGGGAATTGTCCTAGGAGGGAATTGTCCTAGGTAGGAATTACCCGTGGTGGGAATTGTCCAGGTGGCAATTGTCCGGGTGGGAATTGTCCTAGAACCGGACCAATACCAATATTTCCGCAAGCTGACATCCATGAATAATGGCAAAAACGCTACTCACTGTTACTCACTGTTTTACAGTGTTGTAGCATGCTCCATGTGAATAACCCGGAAGCGACCGTACTGAAACTAGCATTCGGAATCGTTCGGATACAAACCTTGTCAACGTAAAAGTTCAAAAGGTATGTGCGAATGTCCACTTTCACTATTTGGTAAGCTGTGTTCTGATTGGTCAATTTCAAAGGTTACCTGACGCGACCTCCAACTTGGATTTGTTAGACCACATGCAAATTGTAGTGAGTGACAGACTGAGTTGGGTTTTACGCCGCTTTTAGCAATATTCCAGCGATATCACGACGGGGGCACCAGAAAATGGGCCTACCACACTGTACCCATGTGGGGATGCAAACTGTAGCGCAAATGGGGTTGCACAGCATAGAGAATGTGACAAATCGAGCGAGCAAAGGTTGGCAACGTACTTTCCTCTCTTCGGATCGAAAAATATTTTTCATCTCAAAATAAAATATCGCCACCATCAAAGGTACACTCCCGTTTCCTCACTTGGTTGTGCTCTCACATTTCCTTCCTCATGTTTAATAATTACTCACGTGAAATATGTTTTATTCAACATTTTAAGCGCCACTCATGGTATTCTTCGCCTCCATTACCCCTGCCAGCTTCCGGTTGAACGGAGTGACGGAACAAGAATAAAGCAGAAACTGAAATGAAATACCATATTGCCTAATTTTATCATGGGGTTTATTTGTTTTATCTGTAGTCGCTATTGTTAGAATTTTCGCAACATTTATTCTACATAAAACACTTCTGGCGTAATGAGCGAATGACGCAGGGGAGGTAACTGTAAGTGTTCCATGTGGAATAATACCCTCCCGTTCCTTCAGTCCTTTGAACCGGAAGCTGGAAGGGGGAATGGAGGCGAAGAACGGTCTGATCTACCACGAGTTGCGCTTAAAATATTGAATAAAAAAATATTTCACGTGAGCAATTGTTCAACATGGGCTTGGAAACGCGAGAGCACAACCAGGTGAAGAAATGGGTGTATACTTTTGATGGCGGCTATACTTTATTTTGACATGAAAAATATTTTTCGAACTGAAGCGAGAAAAGTACGTTGCCAACCTTTGCTCGCTTCGCTCGCATGTAAGAAGACTGGTCACTTTCTCTATGCTACGCAACCCATTTGCGCTACAGTTTGCCTGTGGTTAGACTCAGTAGTGTGTGTAACGAATACCGTTGAGACCTAGTCTACATAGACTGTTGAATTCCTTAACTGTTGTCAGCTATTGTCGCTAGTATTGAGCATCTACAACGGTCTGTTTAATCGAACAGCGCTGTAGAATCGACTGTCTGGTCACATTTTACATTACACCGCTTTTCGGTTGGGTGTGGATATATCCACTGTCGCAACCATTTGCTTTACATATTAATTACTTCATATACAGTTCAAGATGAAGAGGCTTGTGGTTATTTGTTAAACATCCATCTTCTGGTGCCTTCACCAACTGACGCGGCCCCCATCCCCCCATGACCTCCTACCGACATTTGCGTCTGGACGCTGAGTGTGAACATGTTCGGAAAGTTAGCAACTAGGAAATGTGTTTTGTAGTCAAATTGCGTGTTTAGGGTCGGTTCAATGCCCTGTTGTGACTTTAGTCATTGGGGTATGGGAAGCTTTTGTTTCAGTGGAAATGTGGGATTTTTATATGTTCGGTGCGCTGTAAAGAGTTTATAGTCAGATTGTAGGAAACAGTCTTAGTGACGGTGTGGGAAAATTATACTTTTAGTTCGCTGTTGTTAACTTAGATCGCCCATGGAATTTGGGTGCTGGAAGGGCGTATGTATATGGGATGTAAGGAGTTTATACGTTCAGTGATGCGTATGGAGCGAAGAGGTGTTGTCTGATGCGTCCAGAGTTGAAACTCTTTCATATGTATGTATGTTCAGCGAGGTGTAGCGAGTACGTATGTTCAGTGAGGTGTAGGGTGTACGTATATTCAGCGAGATGTAGGGTGTACGTATGTTTATCGCGGTGTAGGGAGTACGTATGTTCAGTGAGGAGTAGGGTGTGCGTTTGTTCAGCGAGGTGTTGGATGCACGTTTGTTCAGCGAGATGTTGGGAGCACGTATGCTCACCGTACGTTTTAGCGAGGTGGAGTCAGTGAGCTAGCTAGTTTCGGTGTAAGGAATTGATATGATCTGCTACGTGTATAAATGCACTCACACTCACTCGCTCACATTCACTCACTCACTAACTCAACAAAACCATATCAATAGGACGATGCATTAACAACGTGTTCTGTGGAAAATCTCTTTTCGCGCACATCTGCCAAGTTCAAACCGTTCTAAATTCCAAGTGTAGTAGGGAAATTTTCTGATTCAGATGAAAACAGTTGCTTTGAAACGTATCTGTACTTTGTATTCCCAGCATCAACATCCGTATCTGCTGTCGAGGCACATCTTTCTGATCTCGCATCCTCTCGCGGGACTGAACTGCAGATTTGAGGGAGTTAACTGCGAAACGCGAAGCGCATAAAGTTAATATACACCCGCTACGAAGTCGTTGCAAGCTGTCGTAAAATTACTGATCCCCTGTAGAATTTAGTAGAATCGTTCAAGACATGCAGGTTTTCCTATAAATCATCTGCTCCTTAGATTTCGGAAATGAGACAAAGCCGAAGCACGATTACATTTTATTGTTACATTATTCAATAACAATTCTCGTTGAAGGGGCCCCGTCACTGCCTATTTCTCCAAATGCCCCCAACAGGCTGTGCTGTCTTTACAGGCACCGGAAATAATCTTAAACTGAGCTTTGGAACAAGCACTTCTGAGTGTTAGTCTACGTTTGCATGACAAGCGGGTGCGGTGTACAAGTGCGTGACGTATGGGTGTGAGAGTACGTAAGCGTGAAGCATAGATTTGAGTGAACGTTTGCGTGACGTGTGAGTGTGAGATTACGTGTGCGTGACGTATGGGTGTGAGGGTAGGTGTGCGTGACGCGTGGGTATGTATGAGGGTACGTGTGCGTGACGTATGGGTGTGAGAGTAAGTAAGCGTGAAGCATAGCTTTGAGAGAACGTTTGCGTGACGTATGGGTGTGAGGGTACGGGTGTGTGACGTATTTTTTTAGAGTGTGTGTGTGAAACACATGGATGTGAGTGCGTGTGTGTGACGTATGGTCGTTAGTGTACATGTCTGCGACGTATGGTTGTGACAGTGATGCCGTGTTTGATTTGATACTAACAAACATTCTTTTATCATACTTGTTAGCTTTATTGCAACAAGATACAAGGTCACCGAACAAAACTCATTTCGTGCATTTGAAAGATTCCGGCCTGGGAGGTCGACGAGACGTACGACATCGTAAACCACAAGGCCATCCTGCTATCCTTGACCGTGTCAGAGTTTGATGATATAGATGATTCAATCACTGACTTGTCTTGTCCAGACGAGTTTGTGGTTGCAGATGAAACATCAAAAACTAAATTAAACATTAACTTATAACTTGTGTTGCAGAATAAACTCCGTCCTCCAATCCATTTTCTTGTATTCATACCTTCCTTACCTGTGTTTGAGATGACAACACCACAGACTATTGAATGAGTGAGTTTGGTTTTACGACACTTTTAGCAACATTCCAGCAACATCACAAGAGACACCTGTAAGAAATGGGCCTCAACTATTTTGCCTATGTAGGGAATCGAATACCGGGGGTTTTCAGCGTGACGAGTCAACGCTTTAATGACAAGGCAACCCGACCATACCGTGACTATTGTGCCACGTGGTAGCCTTGCAGTCATGCACCGATGAGTCTCCACTATACCTTGGACGCATCTACGGCTCTGCCAGATAAATTTATTACTTGGCTGTCTTTTTATCCAATCAGGTGTCTACGCTGAGAAGTCGAGCGAACCAATCACAACTCACTTTCGTTTTTTAAATTATCTAACCGATTAAACTTGGCAACAGAAACCATGCAGAGGTTCTCTGGAAGAGGTAGAAGGAATTCTTGCATATGTTGTTTTAAAGTTTCGGACCTGTCAAATTGATCAAACCTTCGCAGTTGCGACCACTACTTTTGTTGACACTGGCAAGCTCAGTTATAACGGCGACCTAGCTGATTGGTTAGTGTGAGAAGGCGGAGCCAGCAAAGGGAGGTAATAAAATTATCGAGCAGGGTATAGTGGAGACTTATAGGAGCGTATACCTTGGAGATATCGAGGATGCAGCAATCCATGCCTGTAAGAGACGACCTACGGGATTGGTGATCAGACTCGCTGATGCATGTCATCCCAAATGCACCCGTGAAGGTCCCGGGGTAGAATAGACCTTCAGTAACCCATGCTTGCCATAAAAGGCGACTGTGCTTGTCATATGAGGCGACTAACGGGATCGGGTGGTCAGAGTCACTGACTTGGTTGACACATGTCATTGGTTCCCATTTGCGCAGATCGATGCTCATGTTGCTGATCACTGGATTGTCTGGTCCAGACTCGATTATTTACAGACCGCCGCCATATAGCTGGAATATTGTTGCGTGCGGCGTAAAACTAAACTCACTCACTCATCCCAAATGCGCTAATCGATTTTCATGATGTCAATCACTGGGTTGTCTGGTCCAGATTCGATTATTCACAGGCCGCCATTATATCTGGAATACTGGTGATAGTCAAACTACAAACAAACAAACAAAACCCATTCGATTACTGTTGTACATCAACCAAAACCGTTCATATAAACAAACCGTTAAGTCCCAAATGTCATTGGTTGATTCAAAATTACTTCTGTTTAATAGAACCGTCTTCCCTAAAAGAAGGTCTCCCCAGTCTGGTGAACATAGGCGCTGTCTGGCCACATGGATCCGCTGTATGTCAAAGATGTCAGTTCTCAAACGCTAAAGATACAAAATTCGATGTGGGGAATAAATGAATAAATAAATCAGAGCAGTTGTGATGAAGCCATAGAGGATATGTATACGAGATGAAACTCGTTGTTCCGTGTCTCCGGACATCTCGATAGGGCTACGGATAAGAAACAGAATTAAATACGAGTTTATCATTTACAACAATTGATTACACATTTTCTCATCTGCTTTAGCATCCCCACTGAGCACAGTTTCAACAGATCAAATATAATTTTAAAAACTCCTCTGAATTCCACAGAAATCCAATCAATATTTCTGTTAGAACACATTTTGTTCATCGATTAGTGGGAAACGATTTTTTCGTTTTTTGTATTTGCAAACATTTTGGGATGTTGTAATAGTGGCGCGATTATGGCACACGTGACGGAAGGAAATCCATACGAAAACGTGTTTCAAAGTTATAATAAGGCCTAATATAGTCCATGCCGAACTTAATCGCGCTATGTTGTGTGTCTTTAATTCCTCAGTGATAAAACCAGATCGCAATTAGGATGTCCATTACAAAACGGCTCACATTCCGTCAGATACTGGCGTCATTAATACGATATGGAGGCATGTTAATTCACGTGAAATGACGTGAGTCGCGAGATCACGTGGGAACGCGACATCTGGGTACTCTCACGTAACCTGGTCGTGAGAATTTTCTCGATCGCGATTAGCGAAATAAACACAAACTGCATCCGGGTTCTTGCAGCGACTCGCCAATTGTTTATGCTCAGGGTTTCAATAAATGGTTGATTTTATTGGTAAGTACATAACATGACAACCGTCAATATTAATCTGCACCGAATGATAGCTGCAGCAAATCAATAAGTAAACTGTATGTGTTCGATCTTTACAACAATCACGTGTGATGCTGTCATATCTATCGATACCGTTCAATGTCATACATATTCTTTGTTGAATGAATCACCGTATGCAGTCTTACGCCTATTTTGCAATCTGCAGATAACGAAGTCTAGACCACAAAATGCTGTGATTCTTACTACGATTGAGTGAGTTTGTTTTTACGCCGCTTTTAGCAATATTCCTGCGATGTCACGGCGGGGGACACCAGAAAATGGGCCTCACACTTTGTACCCATGTGGGGAGTCGAACCTGGTCTTCGGCGTGACGAGCGAACGTTTTAACCACTAGGCTACCCCACAGCCCTCTTACCACGAGAGACCAGCGAAGGTCCCGGGTAGAATACGCCTATGCTTGCAATAAAAGGCGACTATGCTTGTCGTAAGAGGCGACGAACGGGATCGGGTGGTCAGACTCGCTGACATGGATGACACATGTCATCGGTTCCCAATTGCGCAGATCGATGCTCATGTTGTTGATCACGAGGTTGTCCGGTCTATTGACTCGATTATTATATATAGCTGGAAGATTGCTGAGTGGGGCGTAAAACTAAACTCACTCACTCACTCACTCACTCACTCACTCACTCACTCACTCACTCACTCACTCACTCACTCACTCACTCACTCACTCACTCACTCACTCACTCACTCACTCACTCACTATGACATGGAGGTAGTTGGTGGGATATAACACTGTCCGCTACGGTCACAGAACATTTGCATATGATGCAGCAACTGTTGGATAATCTGTCCTAAGACCTCAAAGACTCTCGAACCATCTTTCAAATCTCTACTAAAACTGTTTCTCCTCCGCCATGTTTTCTCTGATATTAAGCCATTGTGCACTTTGAGCATCCATATGTTTGGAAATAGCGCCATATGCATGCATATATTACTATTATTATAATGATATGCATCAAATGTCAGGGCTTGACCACCCGACCGGGTTGTCAACTCGTGTGACAGCCATGGGTTGGTGATGATCAATTCTAACCCGGATGTTCACGGGTGCGTGTAAACAAGGGTCACAAATGGCGCTGTGTCGGAGGTAAGTCGATCTCCACCCCATTGTTGTGTCAAGATCTCTTGATCTGATTCCTCTTCCTTGCTGGGACTCTTGTTTTGTATCCCGAGTTTGTTAGTTGTAAATGTCTAAGACCGGTTCTGACCTTCCTCTATCAGTGAGTGAGTGAGTTTACTTTACGTCGTTCTCTGCGACATCAAGCTGTCACGCCGTGATATCACTGAATACTGTTCAGAGTAGCGTTGAACCAAACTCACTCACTCACTCACTCACGTCAAACATCATTGCATCAATGTCACCAAAATTATTACCAGTGTACTATTTACCTGTCCAAGGAGTGAGTGAGTTTAGTTTTACGCCACTTTCAGCAATATTCCAGCAATATCATGACGGGGGGCACTGTACCCACGTGGAGAATCGAACCCAAGTCTTCGGCTTGAAGCGAACGCTTTAGCCACTAGGCTATCCTACCGTCCACCTGTCCAATGAGATCCGGGCGGTGAGGTAGCCGAGTGGTTGAAACCAACTCACCCATCAAGGAGGCCGGGAGGATCACTAGTCACAATACAGATAACCAGCAACCTAAAATTATCCTGAAAGATGAATGAATCATGTGGACAAGTCGTCGACTAACAACTAGTCTCTAATTTTTTTTTATTTTACATAAGAAAAGCTCATAGTGAAAACACCAAAATATAAGGAAAAGGGGCCCCCAGACTTGAAGCTATGGAAATCTAGACTTACGTGGGTTTTTCTTGGATATAATTTCTCCTGGGTCCGTATAACAAACTATTTACTCTAATCTCATACTGCATGGTTTGATGCCCATGATATCAACCACTGTCTTGTGGACAATACGGCAACATTTAGCCCCACGTGGGAACAATGTGTGGAGCCCATTTGTGGTGTCCCTTGCTGTGATATTGCTGGAATATTGCAATTTGCTAACAGCGACTTTAAATTAAACTCACTCACTCCAACGTTAACAGACCGTCGCCATTCAGATGGAATGTTGCAGCGTGTGGCTCCCCCACTTACTCACTTTTGATGGAAATATTGCTCAAAGCAGCGTAAAACGTAACTCACTCACTCACTCACTCACTCACTCACTACTCACTCACTCACTCACTACTCACTCACTCACTCAGCATTAACAGAGCTTAGCAGATGAACTATTTGTGCGTGCAGCAAGTGCAATATTTAAAGATTACTTCAACCAATATCAGGATTATCATTAATATTTTCATGATATAATTATATTCCAGTTACTTCATCATTTTTTTCCATAATTCTTACCATCTGCATACTTTTCATCGGTGTGGTTTTCATTGCTATTAAAGGGGAGGGAGACACAGAAGACCCGGTCCGATTCTCCATATGGGCATAACGTGGGATGCCGATTTCTGATGTACCCCGCCGTGATATTGCAGGAAAGTTGCTAAAAGCGGCGTAAAACCATACTCGCTCAATTAATCAGTTTCACCATCGAATAACATACAAACCAGCGCCATGGCTGAGCTGGACGTATACAAAACCACCTGCTAAACCCCCTCAAAAAATATAATTCTTCTAAGTGAAATTTGACACGGGGAATGAAATGTCCCGAATTGTTAAAAAGAACCTGAAGAGAGTAGATTGTTTCTCTCATCCCCCGTGCAGAGCTCCGTATCATGTAAAATCGGAAATCTGTCTCAGCAACTGAAGGGGAGTTGTCTATGGGCTGTTGATTAACTGCAGCAAAAACACCCTCTCCATCCACAATGACGACGGATACGTCGATACTTACACTCGATCCGGGCTGTGGATAAGCATGCCCGAACCCTGATCGAACATAATGACAATGAAATGTTGGTCGTGATGCGGTATCCTGACAAACTTCCTAGGGTAAATATCGAATAGATTTCTCCTCTAAAATAGTCTGCTTCAAGTGTCGGCTTAGGGTGTATTAATCCCCAACCTCAGGTGACTTGGAAAAACAAGCCGCTATGTACCCCGTCTTGTTTACGCGCTAAAAGCGGCATTCGAACAACTGTGGAGAATATATATTATCTGGAATCAAAGAATAAACATTGATAGGAAACCACTAAAATATCGTCAATATCTCCGTATGGTGGCTGGTGGATGAAAAAGTCCAAGCAAGCACTGGAAACGTAAAAAGTACAAAGAAAAGCAAATAGAATAGAGACAAAAAATGCATAACGCACCTCTTAAGTGTCTAAAATAACACCGTGACGTCACGAGATTCTCAGCGTGACAGTCTATTCTCAAGGATGTCGATCGGTTATTGGGTTTCTCACTGTGCTACCGCATGCCATCGTTTTCATTGATTTCCAAGCCTGTTATTTGTTCAATCAACATCACGTGACGTCATCACTCTGAGCTGAGCAAGTCTGAAAATGGCTGAACGTCACCTGACGTCATTTGGTTTGGATGTCGGAGCTCTACGTCATGAGAAATTGAGATTGCGGCATTTCTTGAAAATGTGTTTGTCTTCAGCGAGAGTGGATTATTGCGATTGTGTTGTCTCTGCGTCATTCAAGAAACCCATACAAACTGGGGAGAAAATTAAACTGTGTCTCTCAGTGGATTGCATCTAATGTTGATTTTCAGTAGAAAATATTAGATATATGTATATAAAATAATTATAGAAAATTATGTCTCTTGAGGTATGGATTTATTACCCCAAACTCTGTTCCACAGGAGGTGTTACTTGTGTGAGACTAGACGATACCTCAAAGGGGATATCGCTTGGACAGTAGATTTTGCACAATGCGCTGACAATGCTGTGACGTCATTAATGTGATGACCCGATAAAGGTAAAAATATCCTCGGCAAGCCACGGATATTTGTTACTTTATCAACTCGTGTTGAAATATTTGTTATCAGTAGACACCTGGATGAAATTCTCTATGTATACCAAAACTAAGAACTAAGAATATTTCTAAGTGGTTCTCTTTTGGGCGGATATGATTTCATTGGAATTTTTTGGGTTTTTTGTTTGTTTGTTTGTTTTGTTTTGTTTGGGTTGTTTGTTTGTTTGTTTTGGGTTTTTTGTTTGTTTGTTTTGGGTTTTTTTTGGTTTTTTAAATTGATATGTCAATATCTCAAACATAGAAAAAGGCATCGCTGTTTTCTTCGAACCTATTCCATTTAAGCCTAACTGATCAGACTTAGATAACCTTCTTTCCTTTTTTTTATTTTTTAAACTGTTTCAGGAACGAGTGGTGTTAAAAGGACATACAGTCAACTCCACCACAGTTCTATTAGTTTAATTTCAATTATATAAAAAATAATTACATTGAACACACTTTTTGTTGCCCTCACTTCACGACAAGTTTCATAATGACTGTTTTTGTTTGTTTTTGTGTATAATCATGACGACTGACTGTGTTTTGTTTTGTTTTGTTTTGTTTTTTCAGAAATATCGGGAAAACTATAGAAGCGTCTAACGTTTTCAGTCCGTTCATGTCAAGAGCCATCTTTGGCGTCCTTCGTCGTGATATTGATTAAATCTTGGAAAAGGTGACGTAAAAACACTCACTCACTCTTTCAAGGTATAGAAATTGTTGATGCCTTGGTTTGGAAATTATAACCCAGAGACTACTGCCATAACACTCGTCACCTAGATTGGACTGGACTATATCTAGATGTTTCATGATTGGCTTTTCGATAACAGGTGTATATATTCTTTAAAGCGGCATTTAGAAATGGGTATGATGACACAGAAGAAGAGATATAAACAGAGATGTCAAACACCGAAACGCCGTACAAGCAGCCATTTTCAAAGCATCATATTTATTTTCTGTGTTTCTCATCTCCCGACCGACCCTTTTAATTACAATAAATGAGAATCAAGGACACTATTCATACAATTTGGCCTTAATTAGAAAAAACATTCCCGCCCGACCACGGGTTTTCCGAATTGGGTGGCTACGTGAAACACGTAAAAATGATACCTTCATGAGGTATCCATAGAATTATCTCCCTTGGTTCTAGTGTTTTTTAGCCCCTGTCTATTGTTATTTTGTTCTTTGGTATCTCAGCTATATGAGGTAAAACATCGGGCGGGTGATATTAAGACTGCACGGTATTACCGGTACACCGTTCTATCTCAATAAGCTTTTTTGCACTATTTTTTTCTGAGAACGGGTATACTGAGTAAAGAACATATTACTTTTTGTGATTATCTTCATGGTTTAAATCAAAACCTACATGTACTATTTTTCACAACATATGTTTTCCTTCGTTATTCAGTGACAAAACTGCATACTGTAATACTATGAACTGTATTGAAAAAAACCAAAACACACACAAAGCATGACAATGCGACCTAATTTAGACATTTCTGTAGTCAGGACTACAACCTGTATGTTTAGAACATAGGATTGTCATGAACATTTAGTGTCACTGCAACACACTCAAGGCTCCAATATATGGCAATACGTATCGCAATACGGGGACATGGATCGCAATATACTGCAGTACAGTATATATGCCAATACACAGCCCTAGGTGATATTATGAACGCGTTCAGAGAAATCGGTATGTCTACAGATTCTGTCATGTGATAGTTAGAGAGTCTGACCACTCAATCCCGTCGCCTGTTATGATAAGAATGGGTTACTGAAGATCAATTCTAACCCGAATCTTCACGGGTGTTTTAGCGATTCAGAACTGCTAGGCGATCCGAGCCTCTTGTTTTACTGAAAATCAATTCTACTTGGATCTTCACAGGTCAATACTTGAAATTCCTTTGATGCCTTAAGATTTCTAAAGCGGCATAAAGCCATACTCACTCACTCACTGTCAGGGCTATCCGTTTGTTATGTCTTACTAGTAACCAGTCTGTATCAGATGGGTGGCTTGTGGCCGTAATTACGACGTGGTAATGGTTGACTGTACACTCTCAGTTCAGAATGATAAGTCAAAGACCTGGATCAGTCATTTCACAGCACAAGCTACAAGCCCTTCACACACCTGCCAATGTCTTCCGGCCAGCTTGTTAACACTCCTCACTTTCACTTGGAGACCGAGTCCATGGCTGAACTACCCGTTATCATATGGCAGTAAGTGAGTGATATTGGTTTTACGTCGCACTCAGCAATATTCCGGCTATATGGCGATGATTTGTAAATAATCGAGTCTGGACCAGACAATCCAGTGACCAACAGCATTAACATCGATCTGCGCAATTGGGAACCGTGTCAACCGATCCCGTTAGTCGCCTCTTACGACAAGCATAGTCGCCTTTTTTCATACAGCAGTCCAGGTCGGTGATTGGTCTGTGATTGGTTAGGGGCTAAGCTTCAACAACAAAGAAAGACAAAAAATGGTTTCAACAACTGTGCTGCACTGCGCTCATAACGCATGCAGAATGGGTAGGTTCGCGGAGCTTGAAACGGTATGCCTGCCCAGAGTATGAGGTCGTGAGCAATAGTCTAATCTTGCGTGTGTACACAAACAAACAAATAATCTACTCGTTGCATGAACAAAATCATGCTGATTGTGATAAGCAGACTCTATCACAGAGATACCTCAATGTCTGGTTTATTGACACCTATATGTCTGCCTGTCTGTCTGTTAATGGCAATATGCAATGTACAATTTCAATCACTGACCACGTGCAATTTGAAATTAACACCTATCGGGTTTATACGACATAAACAAAGAGCCGACTAAAAGTATCGGCAAATGAACCAGTGGCAAATGACAAGGCATCGTTACACATGAGTGCACACCCACCGACACAGACTGGGTTCGGTATCGCGGCTTCTTCGTTTCGAAGGAGATAAACCCAAGTACAAAATATTGCACTTTTGATTTGAGATTATACCCTTATTAATTTGTTAATTTGTTTTTTCACAACCACCAGTGTATTTTATATATCACGACCAAGTGATAACTGTTTATGTAATATGTTTGATTTTTGGGTTGCATGTGACCTTCAAGAATGGCGTTAAAACCCTATGTCATCTCATCTCTAAATGTCTCGAGTACACACCCAATCTCGAAACGAAACTGGCAGTCAGCGTTCGGAAGCTGTCAAATGGTTACAAACTCCACACACTGCTCACTGGGGCCTATGAAACTAATCACAATCTAATCAGGCTAATTATTTCTCGCCAATCTTCGCTGTGAGGACGCATATATTATTGTCCAATTTTCGGGCACGTTGCCGACAGCTGACTAAACGTAATGGCGGCAGTGGTGGTTTTGAGGAAGTAATATCCCCTCCTCTAATCGTAAGGTCATCCTGTACACTAATTCATAAGTAATGCATGTACTGGGCAGCGTGTTCTGGATTAGTCTTAAACACTTAATGAACGTGAATTTCTTAGCTCACCTGATAAGTGGTGCGAATTGATTTTCACAGATCACTATCAAAGGCGTGTACTTCAGGTTGAGTGCACCGCTGGGGATCGATTTTAGAGAACGGGGATACATTTAATTGCAAATTGTTAGTCATCATCCCCAGAGATGGAATTTCTTTGCTCTGGGGGCGAGCGAGTCCGTACCTTTATAGACCGACAGTCGTTCTGTTTAAAAAGGTCCACGTGAACTTCAATGAATCTCGTATTTCGTGTAAAAAACGTTCGCGAGACAACTAATGGAGAACTGAAGGTGTTTTATACAATTCACAGCGTTGCCATGTCGATCCCTGCAATTTCGTAAAGATCCAGAGGTTAAAAGTGTGATAAACAGTGACTGATATTTCTTAACCCTTCCGTTCACTGAATCCATGAATATTCATGAGTTTAGGGTCATGCAAAAACTGTTGCATGACGTCATTAATGAGGGCGGGGTCATTATGAATAGACGTGATTTACACTATGCAGACTGGTCTGTAAAAGGGCGATGGGGTAAAGGGACAAGAATAGGCGCTAGAGGTAAGAGACATTAGAGTGAGTGAGTTAATATTTAACGTCACATCGGCAATGTCTCAGTCATATCGTGACGAGAACATTTAATACTGAAATGAAATATATGTATATTATAAACACCTGTCAACGAAGGACAGTAAAACAACTAGAATATCACAAATGGGATTGAAACTAGCGTGGAAATTTAAAACTAATATCACTATTCGGACAAGACAATATAAAATCAGGCTATAGACTGCCAACAATTGAAGGCAGATCACCATACTAGGGACTTCCAGTGCCTTTGCTACCTGCATGGACCCTAGTTTAATTTATATCATCCCCTCATCTGTTAGCAATTTAGACACATCTAGCCAGGACATTAGAAATGAGGAGATTAATTGGTCGTTGGAATTATATAAAATTTTGTTTGTTATTTTTTTAACGCCACATATAGCAATATTTCAACTATATGGCGTGCGTAAACAACCGAGTCTGGACCAGACAAGCCAATGATCAACATCATAGCTACCCCTCCAGGTATTGGGATACAATGACATGTGTCAGCCAATTAGAAAGTCTGACTAACCGATCCCACTTCTTACGAAAAGCATCTGTTGTTGACGGGCAATTCTAACCCGTATCTTCATGTTTCGGAAGTGTTTACTCATTCTCTTCCCACAGTGGTTACTTGTCATATCTTCCTACGTAACCTCTGTTCTTATTCGACCCTTTCATGGTGCGAGTGTTCAAGACTCGTGATTGGAGGCAATCAGATTTAGTAGTACAATTAGCGACCTTGTTTCAAAAGTGATCGTTCGCAAGATCTCGGTAATTTCCGGATGCATCATGAAAACTAGAACCACTTCCCGAGCGCGATACTCAAATGTTTCTTCTAGACAGAACTCAGTCAAGTCATATTTGTTTCTCCACGTTGCATGCATTTGTCAAGTTGAATCTAGGTCGATGTAACACGTGTTCTGATTGGAAAGAAAAAAGGGAGATAAATCTGCTGCCATTTTTGCCGCTAGGGGATTTTATGAGAACTGCGAAATATGGCTGTATTAGAACAGAGGTTCTTAGGAAGATATGGCAAGTAACCTCTGTGGGAAGAGAATGGTGTTTACTATAACCGTTATAAACAGCAACGTGTGATTGTGTACTTGATGTTGTCACCGCTTCAAATACCTGTATCAGTTAAAACTCATGGTTCTTTAGCAACATATTTATTCTGTGCCATCTTTATAAATTACTATTTTCTGCAGCTTCTGATGTTGCCGGCTGAAACAAAAGGCATACTGTCACACTAAAATCCTCACTCAAACCATTCGTAACTACTCGTGTCATTCCGGCAAGCCGGATGGCGTCTCGTGCCCCTCTCGTGGCCATGTTTATGACTGGGTCCAGTCTAGGCGCAATCGGACATACATGGAGATAAAAATTGTCTAGTACTATCATCAAGGAAAGATAACTCCGAATTTCCAAACATGGCTCTTAGAATATCCAACATCCCGTGGACAAAACAGCAATACGGTCATTACTTTTGCATATGTGCGTTAGTTTTGAAAGTTGTTCATCTTTAAGCTCAAAGTTTATGTTTAAATTGTGCTTGGTATAGTTTAGCGAAGTTTCAAAGTTTAACGGTCCCGCCATTTTCATGGTTTGAAATGCTTTTTACTACGCGCGATTTGATTGGTTTACCACGATTCTTGGCAATGATGGCGTACGAGAGGAGTACGAGTCTTCTTGTAAGTCACGGAAAGAGACGAATAGTTACGAATGCACCCCTTTCACAGTCATGTGACTTACACCAGATCACATGATCTTAATCTACACAAACCATTTGACCGCAACAGGTGTTTTGTTAGAAACGAACATGAATAGTTTAACACGAAGGAAATAGGGAAACCGCTAAATCTTCAGGAATCTTCACCCAAGGAGACCCAGGTCAGTTTCGAAATATGCGTGTTTACCTGTCTTTGGGTTTAGTGACTTTGGGGGTTGTTTTGTTTTGTTAGGGATTTTTAGGTTTTTATTTCACAGCAAAAATAACTTGGTTTCCGTTCTTGCGGAAACCTGATGGATACTGGGTAATGTAGGTTTCCGCTAGGTTTCAGTTTCAGGAAACGCGCAATGAGAGTTTCCGCATAGTTTCCACAACTGAAACTAACAAGTCTTAGTTTCCGTCATGTTTCCGTCAACTGAAACTGTAGTTGGAAGTTTCCATTTAGTTTCAGTTTACTGAAACCTTTATAGCTGGAGTGAGTAAGTTTCTGGTCTTGCGGAAACCTTGTGGATCTTGGGTAATGTAGGTTTCCGCTAGGTTTCTGTACAAGGAAGATGACAATGAGAGTTCGCTTAGTTTAGAAAACTGAAATATGTTGTATTATCTTGTTATATTTATTACATATTTATTTGAACAAAAAACAAACGCTGGAAATATTATGATCCAACTGTTTCATTTCTTAGAAAAGCTCACATTTTAATGCAACAGGGCAGTTGCAGTAGTACACAATTCGCTGTATTAAGAAACTGGGGCGCTCAGAGAAGAGTAACAGAATTCTCTGCACACAAGCATTGCTCAGGAAGTAGGCACACTGAATGAAGACGAGCTAGCCAGTACACAAAGTGCTTTGTTCTTCTGTAGATGTTTGTTGGTGTATGCGAGTCCTGGTTAATATCTGGCGAAACATCTGAATCCGAATCAATCAGGCTCTCACATTGTGGTGGTAATAGCTCGCAAACCTTGAATGTGCTGTTAATATCTTGGTCACTGTCAGTGTCTGGAAAGGAAAAGGACATTCAGTTTGAATCATCAATTCAACTGAGAGACAATTCAATGAATGAAACACAGCAATATATATGATAATGCAGATAACATGTATTACAAATATTAAATACGTATTACCATTTGCTCACTTTCAGTTATTACAGTTACATGTATGATACATACATTAAATATATTAAACATGGATAGCAAAGTGACAGTGCAAACTCGATTTTTAGTGAAATCTATAAATTCTTTGATGACTAACCTGATGAAACATTTGTCATTCACCCGAAAAATCTTTACAAACTAACAAACATCTTGTTACGGAGATGGAGATAACGTGTTTTTCTTGAAACAGACGTCTGGCAGTGAGGACAGAAAAGCCGTATTTCTCCTGGAATTTAAAATATATGTATATATTATGCTTGAATCCATGTACAGTTACACTTTGAGTGAGGTCAAAAAGGTTTGTTGTATGTATTAACATAGTGTCAGCTTCATTATAAAGCTATATGAATAATATTGTTATAAAAGAGATTCCCTTACCGGGCATCATTCTCCGAGTTTGTTGGTCCACAATCCATATCTGTAAATCAAATAACTGACACAACGATTCTTTCAGAAATATGAAACTTGAGGTGTGATGATAATGTCAATGCATTGTAGGGCTAACACATGCAAGGGACAAGGTTTTAATGGTTATAAAACAAATATCAAACCATGAAACTGATTAACTGGTACAACTGGATACACAGAACTGACACAGAACATAAGATACTAGATAATTTGATGAACTAATAAATGTATGATGTGACTTGGTTGAAATATTTCTGGAGTACAGATTATATGAATAGATATAACGAAGACATATATGCGGAATATCTCTGGGTACCCATGTTAAAACAAATATTGTAGAAACCAACCATATTTCAGAAACGTATTTCTCGTGATTTTAGGTTGTTTTTCTTGACAATTACTTGTCGCAATGTCCACAAAGAACTGTGTCCCTGCAGCAGAAAGTGCCACGAATAGTCTACAGAAATTATGCATGTACAAATCATAGCCAAAGGGTCAGTGGGATTGTGCTTCATTCTTCATTCACATTGACAAATGAATTAAGGTTTCAAAGAAATTGTGACACATCACCAAATTATATTAGTAATAGTAGTAAAGTTAACTTAAAGGGTAGATAGGGATAGTAGATCTGGGTGTATAACTGAAAAGAACAAACAATGTTGTGAGCACAGTGCGTAAATTACTTACATGGTACGTGTGTGTGTGTGGGGGGGGTCCATCCAGCAGAAATATATCCGGATACTACCTTCTCCTGACAGGATTTTAGAAAATAACTTATTTGCCACAATAAAGTTTCCCATGAGTGCTAAATCAGTAGGACTAATGACGCTCGGGCATGTTAAAGTAAGGTGAACATGTTTTCACAATTAATCACTGTTAATAATCACAAGGTCTACATATTGATGCTTGACACTGAGAAAAAGCAATCAGTGACGCTAATGCGATGAAAAGACTGCTAAAACCATAACTGCTCACTGTTGTCACTTTGAGTACTTACATTCAATCCGCTGAATTCCACTTTTCACACTCCCCTTTGATGTCGGCAATGTAAACAAATAAACGAATGGCGACAGGATCACGTCCACGCGAGACTATCTAATTGTTAACAAAACAACTCACAACAGGGTGTACCTTCCTCTTTTGTTGTAGAACGAGGAAATCTACTGTCAAATGGTCACATTAGATTTATTTAAAAAAACACAATGACAAAACTGTCTATTTCCCGTGAGTGTTAGCGAGACGCCATCTTGTTTGGCGGGTAGGAACAAATTTGTTTTCCTAGCAATTATTTTTCAAAACTTTAAGCATAAGATGGCTGCGTCGTGTAAACTTTGCCATGGCCACCTCACTTTCCCCAAAAGCACTCGACGAAAGAATTCGCGACTTGGAGAAGAAAGCAGAGAACGGATGCGAGCAACTCGGAGTACCTCGGATGTGTCAGGTAAGACCGAGGGTATTTTATTGTAAATAACGTTTAAAGAAATATTGCGTTAATGACAGAAATCCGGATAGATTATAAAGTTTATCCCGCGAATGTATATTTTCGCTCGTATTATTTTTAAATGTTATCGTTAAATCTAAGTAAAATAGGCCTGAAAAATAAGTTTGTTTATATTCCATTTCAATAGATCGACATGGTATAGAATACACCAAGCTTGTATTTGTAAGTAACTATCTTAGTACTAACCACAAGTATTTATTTAAGTTTAAAGGGGCAGACTTTTGATTTTAGTGCTCCTGTTAATAGTTTGCAAATTTTAGCGTTGCAACTCGGTTAACACTTGTACAAAAGGTGTGTGTGTGTGGGGGGGGGGGGAGGGGATGAATTACGATCTGCATCAAAAAGATCCGCCATATGTAGTGGTTCACTCATGGGTTTACTGGGTATTGCAAGATGTATTTCACCAATTCAGATATATTTTAAAGAATGATAAAAATGATGGGCTTTTACAATGGCAACATTTCGGTGTAATTTATTAAATGCAATCCTGGATCATTAGTGAAATGTAATTGTTTACCCCCAAATTTGCTCAGAGGGGTCAGATGTGTTTCTGAACTATTTGAGGCAAACACTAAATTCATATAAGAAACTGTTAGCTCTGCGTAGGATACATTTAAAATTTCATGTAATTTTTCAATAATTTAATACATACGTGTTGAGCATAATCATATATATATACCTGTTATATTTAACGTATTTGATTTAATCTTTTAGGCTGTTGTGAGAAACATCTGGACACGACTGCTCCTGGAGGATCACCCTTGTCTATCGAAGGTATGTGCTCATGTTACTAGGTAATTTTACTTTGAATATTTCATTAATTCACTTCCCTACGTACGTTTTCTCAAAATGAAAAATACATGAAAGTATCATTTGCAAATGGATTTGAATAGCCGGTAAACTAAATCAGTTTAACATTACACCTGTGTGAAATTGCCATCAAACTGACCCCTTGATTTTACAATGCTTAATTGCTGCAAGGTTATGTCATGTGATATAACTAAACTTCTTTTATCATGATCTTTATGTCAGTTGTTCACTTACCGGTTGCATAACTTTGGCAAACAGGATGTACATAGAATTTGCACGAAATAACACAAAGGATGGTTAGCCTTTTTGGAAGTTATTTTAAATCATTTAACTACAAAATGGTAAACTTTCAGAACAATATATGTATTCAAAGTTATAAATCTGCAGTTTACTTGGTTGTATAATTTTCACTGACGATCGTTAATTTTAATAGACATTGTGTTGAATGCATGATTGCATGAAGTGCAAGAAAAATGACATTTGTTTTTATTTCAGTAAAGCCGATGACGAGGACTCTATGAATATAGTAGTCAAAGAAACAAGTGACTATATCACGACCAAGGATGGTCAATAGGATCTTGTGAAGGTAATTTTCACTCACCTGCCTGTCATTATAAATAGCTAATGATTTAAATAATAGTGTAAAGACAGATTTATGGATGTTAACTTCAGTAACCAAGCCAGCATGGCATATATAAATACCTTTGCCTAACAGATGAACTAAAATGTGTGAAACAAACTGTATAGTACTTTAAACATTTATTTTCAGAAGCGCTTTGTAGAGTGTGGCGGAACAGGCGTGATGATCTCAGTAGACAAGAAACCGGAAAGAAAGTGTCACACAGAACAGCAGCAAAAAACAAAAAAAAAAAACCCAAAAAGAATGAAATCCGTAAGTATATCTATTCGAATAATAACATGTAACAATTCTTCTCATTACAATGTGTGACAGATTCTAAGTTCCGGAAATATACATTTAAAATGTTTATGGATTATTGCTTTTTACATTCTTAAGATATGTAACACATGATTCAGATCATAATTTCATAAATCATAACATAAGAATCAAGTCAGTTAATGGTGATATATAAACATGTTATTACACTTCAGTGACTTCATGTCACTTCAGAGCAACAGATTGTGTGTCCATAAGAAAATAGGATATGTCATTAAATGTGATGAACTGCTTAACTTGTGTTGGGGTGATTAATGAAGTAAATAATTTTTCACGACACTTCCTTTTTAATAATTTGCAATCCATCTTGGCATTATGGTTTATCTGTTGATTGATTTTTGTTTAATTTTCAGAAAATTGCACTGCGCATGAAAAACCTGAAAACTATTGACTGGCCAGATCGGCGAAAGGAAAGGGTTTCAACTATACTTACCTTGGAAATGACTTCACCAGTTGTGAGTGATGAAGAAGATGCCAATTCATTGCTCTCTTACCCCTTTACCTGGGAATCTAAACTCAAGATGTCTGCACTGGACTCAGCCACAATTTTCAACGCCACCACCAAAGCTAAGACCAACATGAAGACCAGGATGCGGCATCCAACCACAATGACAGAGATATCCGCTCAAGGATGCCCAAGTGGGCTAGTAAATAGCTAATCGATCACATGAACGTAATTTTATCTGTGATCAATTAAATTTGAATTATTCTCAATGTAAAACTTTAATAGTTTTGATATTCTGATTGTATTTCAATTAATACAATTTTATTCAATCTTAATTTTTATCTATTTTCCAAGAGACCTTTATATGCTTTAAATACATTTTTTGTACTTTCAATGTAACCTAAGTTCTTTATTGCATTTTATTTCATTGTTGTATTGTATTGCATGGTGTGTTATTATATGTTTAGCATTGACTGACTGGGGTGTGTTTTTCTGTGTCAGCGTGAGGAGGTGCAGGAGGAGTCAAGGGATGCAACTGTTATAGCATGTTTTTAGAAATATTTTTGTCATAAGTGACAAATATTGATCTGTTATCTAGTGCTATATCTTTTTATTATTTATTAGATATATGTTTGATCCATATTTGTCTGAAAATAAATCTTATTGTATCTTTTGTTTTTCTTTATGTATACGTGATGATTGTACACAAACTCCTTATATTGTCTTTGCCAACCAGGAGTAACAAGAATGTTATATGCAATGACACACATTGAATGACTCCTGTGAACCCGAGTAAATGAAATGCTGTGGAAAGTTTTCTGGCAACAGAAACTCTGCGGAAACCTGATGGAGTCTTGGTAACTGAAACTCTACGGAAACCTGATGGAGTCTTGGTGACTGAAACCCTGCGGAAACCTGATGGATCTCTAACTTAACTGAAACTCAACGGAAACTTGTTGGAGCATGGGTAACGGATACCGTGCGGAAACCCTTAGAAAGTGGGTAATTGACAGTTTCCGTCATTGCGGAAACTCAGTGTAAAAGAACGGAAACTCACTGGATTCTTGGTGGAAACTTAAGTTTCAGTCCACTTTCCAGGTTATTTTTGCTGTGTTTATTTATTTTTTTGTGGGCGGGGAAGAGGGACGGGGGAGAGTCGGGTTCAGGGTAAGTGTACTTCTGGGACCGGATGGGACATCTTGAACTGCGGCAACGTATACTGCAGCTTTAGACGTACCACTAGTCATTAGGATCAGTATGGTGTATTAAAAAAAAAAGAGAAATAAAATTTAAAGTGAATATTACAAGACTAACTGTGACGAAATAAGTCCATTTGCTGATGCAACCACTTTTATCTCAATTCATAAAACTATTGTCTGAAGTTTACACAGGTGGGAATAACTTTAGGAAGATAGTCTCCACCCCCTTTTCCCCTTATCAAGCTGTATATCCGTTCGCTATTCAGTCCGACACCGTTAGGTCGAAGTCAGTGGCGGTGGCGTAGCGTAGTGGTTGAAGCGTTCGCTCGTCACACCGGAAACCCAATCCACTCACTGTGTCGAAGTTAAAAGGTTGCCTGAAGTTCGACACAAACGCAAAGAAATTCTCGCTAAAAGTAGTGAGTGTGTGAGTATGGTTTTACACCGCTTTTAGCAATATTCCAGCAATAACACTGCGGGCCACACCAGAAATGGTCTTCACACGTTGTACCCATGTAGGGATTCAAACCTGGGTCTTCGGCGTGACAAGCGAACGCTTTAACCTTGAGGGTACACACCACCCCCAAACAGCTAATCCTCGGGGACTAAGACTTTTATTCGATACAAGGGCGTTTGGTTGTAGCTTTTGGGTCGGTCGCGGCGTAGGTAATGACCACGGGTTGTAACACAAGGAAAAGGCGTTTTTGAAACCATGTTTTATGATAAATATCTAAACATAGCGGGCATTTTACGACAGGAGTCGTGGAAATACACGCGAATGAAACATGTTTTCAGGACAGTAGTCATTTACCATGGATGAAACCAAAGAGAGCAAAGTGAAGTGTTAAACCTGAGGTCAACTTGCATCTGAAGTAAAATCCACGCAAAGATTCGTCATTCAGAGGATCAAGAGTAAGATGAAAAGGCGGACCGAACTTACGTGCAAGGTGGAATAATAATCTGATGTCTACTTTCATGGACTACAGCTGGACGACTGCTTGATTGGACATTCCTTTCATGACTGTGACACATGATAATCTTATCAACATAAACAGACCAATAAACTTTTGAAAGAAAAGTGTATAGGGTAATTAAAACCTCGAAGAATCAAGTCTGCGAACATCTGAGGGAGTATGTTCAAAACATTCTCACTCAAGGTCATCAAGAACACAGAATTTACTTCATGGAGTATAGAGGGTTCGACATCATTAATGTTCTCTTCTGTTTTATCTTTGGGATCTAGGTCGGTGGGGTAGCCTCGTGGTTAACTTTCTCTCGTCACTCGTGTACTGGAATCAGGTATTCAGAGATTTATGTTTTATTACGTTGAGCGCAACTCGCTGCTCACAGAAATTTTGGTATTAAGGGGGATAACTCTGAGTTTAGACCTTATGGGCGGAAGTTTAGGATGAAGAGGATACCACGCTGTTTGCGTCAAGAAGTGGTAATATTGAATGTTTGTTTTGCAGAAAATAGGCAGGTTAAGACCTGTATCGCCTAAAAAAGGTTTCACCTAACGTTTCAGATCACTTTCATCTGGGACTCGCGAATGTTTTGCTTCAGTTTCAACGCATTTACATCTATTTCCCATGAATGTTTTAACAAGTCGCAACTGACTTTCACCTATGTGTTGCAACTGCGTTGTAAGAGTGGAGTTCTGGATTAAACAATCGAGACTTCGAGTTGATATTCCATACTGGCCATATGCCCACATCGTGAAACACACGCCGAAGGCCCGGGTTCTATTCCCTACATCGGCACAATGCACACCCATTTCTGGTGTCCCTCAGCGTTATGTTGCTATGTTATTGCTAACCGCAGCGTAAAGCCAAATTCACTCAATCAGTTTGAAATCTGCTACTTACTTATACCCGAGACTGGTTATCCTCTGGTGTTGACGGCGATATTTATGAAACGTGTTACTGCGTCACGTCGGGTGGGTGTGGAGCTCTTGTTGTCCACCTGCAGGGAAGACTGAGATTCGAAAGAAGATGATCGGAGACAAATGGTCATCTTCATCATCATCTTCATCATCATCTTCATCATCATCTTCTTCATCATCTTCTTCATCTTCTTCAACATCAGCATCAACATCATCATCGAGTAACGGGACCTGGTTGACACATGTCATCGTTTCCCAATTGCTCAGATCGATGCTCGTGCTGTTGATCACTGGATTGTCAGCTCTAGACACGATTATTTACAGTCTGTCGTAATATAGCTGGAATATTGCTGAGTGCGGCGTAACACTAAACTCACTCACTCACTCACTCCCATCACGACCATCACTGCCGCCACCAACACCTCCTCCATCCTCATCATCACAATAGTGAGTGAATATGATTTTACGCGGCTTTTAGCAATATTCCAGCAACATCACGACACCAGAAATAGTCATTGTCGTTATCATTATCATCATCATCATCATCATCATCATCACAAACCACAACCAGAGCTCCCTGCTTGTCCAAACCCATCTGTGTGGTCAGCGCCTCATCCAGAATGTTACAAAATATGGCATAACGTCTTTGGTATCTTTCGTCAGATTCAACCACGAATTTGAGTTTTTGAAAGGATTTCTTTGTAAGTGCATAATCACGACTATTGTGACTTCAGTGTGAGCGTGTTGACTTCCAGTCTAGGTTATCGGTGACCAGAGCAGTCCACAGTTCCCCCGGCAGCTGATTAGTATGACAATATTTTGGTTTGATTGATCAAACAACGTATGAAACCACGTGAAAGGTATTCGCGTGACATAACTCTCATTAAATGCCGTTGCTCATTTCTTCTGTGGATCGTGTTCAAAAGAAATTATTTGCAAGACGAATTGATCAAGACGGCACGTCTTTATGTCGTCTGTAGAAAGGTAGATCAGATTCATTATGTTAGCTCTAGCAGTGACAGTGAACACTTGAGGCAAGCATGGCAATTTTGGCAATGACGCTAGGCAATAACAGACTAACCCGTCACAACAACCTACTTTGCCCAGTAACAACATCCTACTTTACCCATGTTTGAACAAAGTAGATCACAGATTCATAACATCGTTAGATCATAACAACCAAAACCTTCAGTCGTCATAATTTGGATTGCATGGCGAGCGACACTTGGAACGACACAAGTTCAAGCGCCATGGTGCATGTTTATTTCATCAGTGGAGTTATAATAGCCAGTATGCGAGACTTACAAATGTTCATGGGGCGATGGAGTAGCCGAGTGGTTAAAGCGTTCGCTCGTCGGGCTGAAGACCCGGGTTCGATTCCCGTCATGGTTACAACGTGTAAAGCCCATTTCTGGTGTCCCCCACCGTGACATTGCAGGAATATTGCTAAAAGCGGCGTAAAGCCCAAATCATTCACTACAACCCTGCGTCAAGCCTCCAAAGCCGCACGTCGTTATGCGATGGCAGTGAGTTAAAATCAGCCTAAATGTTTGTTTAAACATGAGGGCGTCGTCGACGCAAGAGGTAGGTTGGTATTCACAAAGTGTTTGTAGCAACCTATCGTAATGCTATACTGTACCTTACGAATGACGTAGTGCTAAAAACGCTTTGTGGATACGGTCTCTTCGCGCACAGCAGAGTCAATAGTTATGGGATCCTGTTGTTTAAAGGCCCGTCAAGATTCAGGTTAGAACTGGGCCCTTATTCTCGAAACGTTCGTAGTCCTAAGAATTCTTAACTTTGATCGTAGCCAGTGTGTTAAGAATGGGCTTAAGAAGTTCGTAGGGCTACGAACGTTTCGAGAATAGCTAGCCAGGTCTTTATCAACCCGTGCTTGTCGTACGAGGCGAATAGCGGGATCGGGTGGTCAGGCTTGCTGGCTTAGTTAACACGTGTCATCGTATGCTCATGACGTTGATCAGAGGCTTGTCTCGACCAGACCCGATTATTCACAGACCGTCGCCGAATAGCTGGAATATTGTTGAATGCAGAGTCAAACAACAACAAACAAACCCAACCTTGTACAAAGGTATTCCATGTATCGCGTTTATTGTATATGATATGCAAAATCGTTTTACACGTGTATATTTTCCCTTTCAAACGGAAAACAGTAGCGAGTTAGTACTTATAGGTGTGACTTTAAATGTGTGTATTCCTTGAGGATGTCGTAAAATTATTAAGCGATTGCTCAAAATATTTTTTATTATAATGAAAATGATAGACAATTAAATACAGCATTGTGTGGAAGGTGAATGGACCTATGAGAATTCTTTGAATTATCCGAGGTTCGGACCAGCCCCAAATGATAACAAAGAAGGCCTCGCAGAGACTGAGTTTTCACTCACAAAGTGTTTGACTGCATTCTCAAACTTCTTACAGACTGACCAACATCAATAAGAAGTCGTCCAAAGTAGCATTTTGTTTGGATTCAAGATGTCGAGGAACGATCACACCCGGCCCAATGGTACACTTCCCAATTATAGAGACTGGTCCAGTCTGTTAATATTGTTTCAGTCCTCGGGCTAGCGACGTAAGACCCAGCATCACGCTGCCCCGAGGGAAGTCAGTATTGACATTCTTGCTGTGAAAACACTGTTCGTTGACCCTACCCTTCGTCAGCGAACCTTCACCAACACTTTGCCTCTGAAATATACATATTTTCAGAAAAATATCTTAAAATAGCTCAATAAAATATAAAAGGTCAAGAGACCCATTTCATTTTGAAACAACTGTAATTCAACTGCCAAATATTATAGACTTTCGTGGCTTTCATGGAAATATTCGTTTCAGAGACTAGTAGAAGACGATATACGGCCAGCGCCTGCCTGCCTGTCTGTCTGTCCCTGTGTCCCTCCTTCCCCCCCCCCTCTCTCTCTCTCTCTCCCTCTCTCTCTCTCTCTATCTCTCCCTCTCCCTCTCCCCCTCTCTCTCTCCCTCTCTCTCTCTCCCTCTCCCTCTCTCTCTCTCTCTGTCTGTCCCTGTGTCCCTCCTCCCCTCTCCCTCTCTCTCTCTCTCTCTGTCTGTCCCTGTGTCCCTCCTCCCCTCTCCCTCTCTCTCTCTGTCTGTCTGTCCCTGTGTCCCTCCTCCCCTCTCCCTCTCTCCCTCTCCCTCTCTCTCTCTCTCCCTCTCTCTCTCTCTCCCTCTCTCTCTCTCTCTCTCTCTCTCTCTCATGGTAAATGTTTGTTATTTGTAGTTGAGCATAATATTCTAAAACAACTTTTGACCCGAGAAGTTCCGCCTAAGAATTGGTCTTCGGTAAACCATTCTTGTCGTAAGAGACAACTGACGGGATCGGGCACGTGACCAGGCTTATCAGCTTGTTTAACACATGTCATTGTATCCCAAATGCGTAGATCTATGTTCATGATGTTTATATACCGCCGCCACATAACTGGACTATATCTGAGACCGGCGTTAAACAACAGACCAACCAACAAACCAAAAATGCTTCTTGTATTAAAAATTGTGTAAACAAAGCAAATTGTGGAAAATCTGGAAAATAGGAATAAGTAATGTTATTATAGATGTTCCCCATTATTCGACTGTTCTCCATATCAGAGTATAAGATAACAGGCTACATCTTGCATTCATTCAGCAAAGAGCAGCTGGCCCGTGAAGGTAGATAATGCAAGGCATCATCATGGCCAACAGTCTACATCATCAACTAAGCGACGTGTTGTTATTTACCTGTTATTTACCTGCGCGTGTCTACCTAACCTCACGTGCTGCCTCCACGTGGGGATTCTGGATGAGAGCATATCCCCAGCATCCTCTGCGGTAGTCTGTCTCACAGCCCCTTACTTCCCTTTCCACCCTACTCGTTCTACTAAGCAAAAGATCTGGGTGAAGATAGTGACTGTACAATTCCTTAGGTTCGTTATATCTGGGCTGACACATGCTTGTTTCAGTTTAAAGGTCACATGCAACCAAGAAACATAATTAAAACTCAATTATCACTTATTCATGACATATGATATACATTGCTGTTGGTAAAAAAAGACCAAATAAACAAAATTATAAACGTACAATCGCGGTTGAAAAGTGCAATATTTTGTACTTGGGCTTACTTCCCTCGAAGCGAAGCCCTCGGGAGACCAAACCCAGTAATAGTGGGTGGCGTGCACTCAAGTGTAACCACGGCTTCCGATTGGCTGGTTCATTTGCTGATACGCTGAGGGCTCATTGTGTAGAAAGAAAGATGATCTGTGTGGTGGGCATTTCAGAAGTATGGCGAGTCACAAAAAAGTAAGATTCTTTATGGATAACAAGTTCTTTTATTGTACTTGATACGTCGTTTCAGAATGGATTTATATACAAAATCATATACATTAAAAGAGGTTGTTATCCATAAATAATGTTTCTAACGATGTTGGTTTTTGTAAATACATGTGTTCTGAATTTGCGTTCGATCCAATCAAGAATCATCTCAGTAGAGATGGTGAACTACTGCGGGGCTGGAAACTGTCATTCGTCCAAGTACAAAGCAGGAATTGAAACTGACAATAATTTGCACCAGTTTCCGTCAGATCCAGTCATCCGAGAAAAATGGACGTAGTTTGTGTGCAACCCACAGACATAAGAACATGTCATGTGTACAAGTATCACACCTGTCTAATTACATAATAAGACAGAGACAGAACTCGGGTGCACGAGTCATAAATCAATTTATTTTGTTTATGATGTATAGCCTGATAGGTGATAAGCTCAATTTGCATGTGGTTAATGACTGAAGCTGTGTATTGCATATTGTCTTTAGCAGACAGGCGGGCAGACACATAGGTGTCAGTAAACCAGACATTGAGCTTTCTCTGTGACTGAGGCTGTTTACCACAATCAACTATATTTACTTGTTTGTGTACACAACCAAGATTAGACTAATGCTCACGACCTCATACTCCGGGCATGCATACTGTTTCAAGCTCCGCGAACCTATTCACTGCGCATGCGTTATGGGCGCAGCGCAGCACAGCTGTTGAAACCACTTTTTCCCCCAGCGCTGGGGGACATTTAGTGAATCGTTTGAACTCCGATTTCGCGGGCTTTTTTCATCGCGTATTTTTCAACTTTATAGGTTGAATTGGTATTTTTATGATTTGTCACAAGTCATGCCTCTGGAGGTTCAGATGTAAACAACTTCCAGGGGCATGACTTGTGACACTCTTCTGCTGTGACAGTCTTTTCCTAAAAAAATAAGCTATAGCCCCAACAACACCTCATACCTAAACGCATTCAACAAGGGTGGTCAAAGATGGATAAGTATAAAAATGTAATAGTAGGAACTAAAAACAAAACTCACTTCGAACGACGCCATGTTTTGCTGCGTGAGTTTCCGTTCGTGACCGACAAATCACGGATGTGAGCCGAAAAATCTCCGAAGACGGCCGAGTGTGTTTCAAGAATTACCGACATTGCTTCCCATATAACCGATGTGTTTCAGTTATTACAGCTAAATTGCTGATATGGCTGCAATTGTTTCGCAAGTGGGCTGCTTTTGTTTACATTTGAGATGCAATTCCTTCAAATTTGCTGTAATTCCTTCAATTACTTAGGGGGGCCTGTATTCTGCACTTTGATACTGTAGTTAGCAGACGAGCTTGGGGTATCGGGGCATATTCTCAACTTCAATTCTCTGAGAGACAAGCACGAGGTACTGAGGACATATTCTGCACCTAGATGACGAGCTGGGTGTACTGGGACATCAGTTTCAATTCCCCCAGAGGACAAACACGAGGTACTCACGACAGATTTTGAGCCTGGGGTTACTGAGGCATATTCTCAAATTTAATTCCCATGGAGGCAAATGAGGACATATTATGAATCTTGATAATGTCACAGACGATCTACTGGGACATATTCTTATGCTTAATACCCTAGGTGACAATCATGTGGTGGTGAGGACATATTCTGCACCTTGATCCTGTAGCAGACGAACTTGGTGGACTGGGACATATTCTCAACTTCAATCCCCCAGAAGACAAACACGAGGTACTGACGACATGTTTTGAATCTGGATAATGTAGCAGACGTTCTTGAGGGGACTGGAACACATTCTCAACTTACCCCTATAGAAAACAAGAACGGGGTACTGAGGATATATTCTGTTCCTTGATCACTCGGCGGACGAGATTGCAGTGCTGAGACACATTCTGAAGTTTAATTAGCAGACAAACACGGGGTAGTGAGGATATATTCTGAACCTGCAGCAGACCATCTTGATGCATTGCGGTAATATTCTGAACGGGAAGCCCCAGCTGACAACTCTACGCTTCCAGGGACTTCCTCCACCCTGTCACGTGACTGGCAGACTTCTTGGGTCTTAGACACGAAACCATATTTATCGTCACTGACCCGACTTTCTACATCAAGTTACACCACGTTTATATAATGCGACGAGCATCACCCACAATTTCCAAGGCCATTCTTCAGGCAATGGATTGATATAGATTACCTTGGATTACGGCACGGTATTCAGGATACAATGAATAGCTGGCAGACAGAGACCCAAGGTGGAACAGCCTAGTTAAACATCAGCTTTCAAAGTGAACTAGGAACATGAAAATCTAGTTACACCTAACGAAGTCAATCGAATTTGATGGTTTTTAATCCATATGTTCCTTAGTAAACTCGCCGCACTAGGTTCGCATCGGGTCAGAATCATCAGAAGGCCTGCGCATTACATGACAATGTCAATAATTCGTATGGAAAGTATTACACAATCGCTATAGATTATCTCTTACCCACAGATAATTTTGTTTTCACAGAGATGCGAGGCTTTCTAGTCGCGAGATTGAGATGAATTGGTGGGACGAGTCAGGGCCTGGCTGTTTAGATGATCGGCCCTGAATGTGGATTATTTTCGATAATACCGTAACAAGCCATGCTACTCACAAGTGCGATAAATAGCCGAAAATAGATCTTCTTCAAACTATCATCAAAGAAGACCAATATGGCGGTCAATACATTTATAGCGGTATGCATCCCACTGTCAATCAACGCTGGGATTCTTTGACTCGTGTCATCTCTGGTTCACGGTGCGTTGACTCACGGAGAGATGTCGGTGTGGGTGATTGGACCCACATACATGACACAGTCGGGGCGAAACACGCCACTTGGTGACATGCTTTGTGGAACACCATGTAAAGGGTCGTGTCTGTTTGCAATAATTATCAATATTTGATCGATTTAATCATTGAACTTATGGAAACTTGTTCCATCTAATATTTTTGACTTAAAAGGACCTACCAAAACGCCGACCTGGCAAAAATAAAACACGGTGTGACAAGGTACATGCTTATTATAACTTTAGGGAAGAATGGGAAATGAATATTATTCATATAATCATTGAAGACTCGGATATAAGGTTCATGTCATTGTGACATGGAATTTTTAGCTTTATGACAGAAATCGTTCATGTACTTTAGCAAGAAATTAATTTCACGTTATAGATTTTTTGTAAATAGCTACTGCAACGCTGTTACACTGAATTATGACAGTTTGTCTTCCTGTCTTGTCGTCTCACCTTTTATCGCTAATCTTTTACTTCCTACGTCCCCATCAACATCAACAACCCACCCCCTCAGGACGAAAATAACAAAAAATAATTAAAGAAATATAAGAACGAAAATGAAAACAACGATGTTTTATGTCGTTCTTAGCTTTGCACAGCAAAATCCCGGCGGTGAACTCTAGAAACGGGTTTTACAGATTGATGATGATGATGATGATGATGATGAAGCATTAAAATTTACTTTCAACGCAAAAACTTCCCGCAGAAAAGTACCCGTATGCAATCTTTGCATAAAGCACGAACTGAACTGACAACACTTTGGCCAAGAAAAATCAACATCAGAGCAAACCATAAGAGAAGACTATGCTTGTCGTAAGAGGCGACTAATGGGTCGGGTTTTCAGGTTCGCTGACTTGGATGACACATGTCATCGGTTCCCAGTTGCGCAGAGCGATGCTCATGCTGTTGATCACTGGACTTTCTGGTCCATACTCGATTATTTACAGACCGCCGCCCTAGAGTTGGAATATTGTTGGGTGCGGCGAAAGACTAAACTCACTCAGAGCAAACAGAACGAGCAATTGATGTGCTGGAGGTGGGATCCACACACTCTCATGTTGCAAGAACCACGGGCTGCGCACAAGGAACAATTGGTCGTTTGGTCACATGCTTAAGACAAACAGGAGACAGGTTAAAGGGCGGCAGACCATTTGTTGTCACACCTCCCCCTTCATCTGAGAAACAGTCCTAACTCTGACGTCATCAGCGGCGCCGCTAAAACCTTTGGACATCGAGTCAGCAGATGAACAAAAAGCAGAAGTCACCGTGCACATAGTATCTGTGTGTACCGCATGGACATCGTAGATTAGCATGTGCTCAGAATAACATGGACATCGAAGATTGGCAAGTGGTCGGAATTATATAGACATCGTAAATTGTCATGTGTTCAAAATAATATGGACATCGTAGATTGGCATGTACTCAGAATAACATGGACATCGTAGACTGGCATGTGCTCAGAAGTACATGGACGTCGTAGATTGGCATGTGTTCAGAATAATCGTCGATTGGCGAGTGCTCAGAATAACATGGACATAGTATATTGGCATGTGCTCAGAATAATATGGACATCGTAGATTGGCATTTGCTCGCAATTACATGGACATCGTAGATTGGCATGTGTTCAGAATAATCGTCGATTGGCGAGTGCTCAGAATAACATGGACATCGTATATTGGCATGTGCTCAGAATAATATGGACATCGTAGATTGGCATGTGCTCAGAATAACATTGACATCGTCGATTGACAAGTGCTCAGAATAACATGGACATCGTAGATTGGCATGTGCTCAGAATAACATGGACATCGTCGATTGGCGAGTGCTCAGAATAACATGGACATCGTCGATTGACAAGTGCTCAGAATAACATGGACATCGTCGATTGACAAGTGCTCAGAATAACATGGACATCGTAGATTGGCATGTGCTCAGAATAACATGAACATCGTAGATTGGCATGTGCTCGGAATTACATGGGCGTTGTAAATTGTGTTACGGTTAATGATTTGCCGTAACAAATGTTATAAGAAATCCCCTCAGATCCAGCAAAATATGACAGAGATAAGTCTAAAATATTCAATATTTTGCACTAAGCAGACAAATAGCATGATACAAGGATTCGTAATAGAGGTTTCTAGTACAATGCAACTGAGTCAAATCTAAAGTAATGGGTCACAAATAAATTTATAATATCACCTCACCAAAGTTTTGTTTTTTTAGTGAAACAGTTATGCTAAATTTTACGCAGCAAGCCGTCTTGAATGTAGGTGTAACTTTGGTGAAGAGGCAGACAGATGTAGATAGGCCGAATGATGACCCAACTCGAGTACAACTCCGAGCTTAACTCCGTATGTCTGTGTGTCCCGTCAACACAACAACCAGCCTTCATATACGTAGTCACTGATTCTTGAGAATTTCAGCGTAAGGGATCTGAGCGATCGTCCACGTGTTTACCAACAAAACACAAGCCCAAAGAGTGAGTGAGTGAGTTTAGTTTTACGCCACACTCAGCAATATTCCAGCTATATGGCGGCGGCCTGTAAATAATCGAGTCTGGACCAGACAATCCAGTGATCAACAACATGAGCATCGATCTGCGCAAATGGGAACCGATGACATGTGTCAACCAAGTCAGCAAGCCTGACCACCATATCCCGTTAGTCGCCTCTTACGACAAGCATAGTCACCTTTTATGGCAGGCATGGGTTTCTGAAGGCCTATTCTACCCCGGGACCTTCACAGGTCCACACCCAAAGGAAGTGTGACTAAAGGGAGGCAACTCTAAAACGCTACCTTAAAAGGCATACCGCTAAAATGCATACCAATAATAACCATCACTTAATCAATAATAATACAAATAACAGACAATACACTAGGAATGACACCTTTATTCTGGCATCCATGATGCTGCTAGATGTAGCGTACAACTGCAGTACTCATTCACCTTTTTCAACGGTTTGATTATCTCAGCTTTTAATAAGGGTAATCATATCAGTCATTCTTTATAATGATGAGAATCACTGTCGTGTGTGATGGAGACATATAAGTATCCCTTCAATAATGAAGAGGTATACCAGAGGTACTGAGCATGACATACAACATTAGTCTCCATGAGGTTTAACTACCAGCCTAATCGAAGTAGATTTAACGACATGAATAAAACTAGCTTGGACGGCCATTTGAACTAAACCCTCACCCCGTTAATCATTCACCACGAGATCGGATTTGTAGCGATACTCGTCGTATGTAAGACTACATTCGTTACTTGTCGAAGGATCTCGCCATCTGATTGACCAGTCGCCGTCTTGAAACAATCCATACAAGCCTGGAAGCTTGGTTCCGTCTCTAAATATTACAACGACGCACAGCGAGATCAAGGAACCAGTTTACCCAGTCCAGTACTTATCATGTCGCGTCTCAATTGATCCTTTTCGGAATTCGAATTACCATACTGAGACTCTGATGTGTCACACACTAATATTTCACCGAAAATAGTTGAGGGTAACGTGACCTCGACCTTCCATTCTTGAAACCCAGTGTTTGTTTGTTTGTTGTTTAACGACAACGGAATCAATATCCTAGCCAAATTACGCCAGACCAGACAATCCAGTGACTCGCATCAAAACCATAACTCTAAGCAACTGGGATACTTTGCCGGCAGATCCTGTTTGTCGGTCTTACGACAATGGTATGGTTGACGGCCAAAGTCGAACTTTGAACACAGGTCATCAGATAATGAAAACTTTGAAACATGATAAAAAAAAAACCATACTGAGCTATCGCCATATAAATTTTGATTTTGAAAAGGACGAGTATCGTCCAGCGATTTTTACAGAAACAGAATGATCTATGCCAGGCGTTCGTTGGTTGAGAGGAATTAAGTTTTGTTGAAATATCCTAGCCATGTGAGGCTGTTATCGCCAGATATTGTCGATATGAGAGTGGATATTCAAGTCACCAGTATTGATTGGGCAGTTACAGTTTCATATACTTATCTTTCAATGTACAGAATATCTTTGCATGCAATACCTAATCTCGAGAAGCATTTCAACTAGCGCCATGTGTTTATTTATAGCTACCTCTTCCTGTTTAAACTGACAACAGGTGATCTTTGAAGTTTCAATAAGTTTGAATATTATTCCGGCGACATGAAGTCTGATCTCGGTAAATAAACGCCAAGAAACACAGGAAACAAACGCCTGACGGCCCAAGAAAACTGGGAAAACGATAAAAGTTGAAAATGTAGATAAACGTCAATATTTTGCAAAAAGGAAACCGAGTGTGGCACTTCAGTGAACGTGTTCGAGTTTCAATAGTGTTGGGCTTTTTCTGCAGGAGCTTCGCGAAAAGAGAGAGAATTATGTCCTGACTCTCTGAACGATTGATCTATGTACGCTACTGGGACTGAAGACGAACTGTGTGGTATAGTCTGCAGTGATCATATCGACTCAGTCCTGCGGGTCGGGTTGTTACTGTTGAGCCGGAGGTATAAAAGTTTCTTATAGCACGTTCTGTTGATTTGTCCAACTGGTATTTGATACACACTGAACCACATTGTTTGGGCACAGTGAATATATTTCGTGATCCAGTGAAGTCCACATTACAATACAGGAAGTATGGCCTAGTGTCGTGTACGTCGCATCATGGAATGGATGAGCGATGTGATAGATATGAATGACCCCGTGATGCAAACTTCACTTGACTCCTTGGTGCAAAGACCTGACTCCTTGGTGCAAAGGTTTGACTCCATGGTGCAAACACATGACTCCTTGGTGCAAAGACCTGACTTCTTGGTGCAAACACATGACTTCTTTGTGTAAACACATGACTCCTTGGTGCAAAAACCTGACTCCATGGTGCAAAGACTTGACTCCTTGGTGCAAAAACCTTACTCCATGGTGCAAAGACTTGACTCCATGGTGCAAACACATGACTCAATGGTGCAAACACATGACTCCTTGGTGCAAACACATGACTCCTTAGTGCAAAGACCTGACTCCATGGTGCAAAGACTTGACTCCATGGTGCAAACACATGACTCCTTGGTGCAAAGACCTGACTCCTTGGTGCAAACACATGACTCCTTTGTGTAAACACATGACTCCATGGCGCAAACAATGCATGTCCCAATGATGCAAACACCACAGCACGCCATGACACATACGAACCATGAACCCACAACGAACAAGAGGATTTATGCGTGACACACAGAAACCTGCAATGTTAATACCAGGGGCTCCTTTCAAAAAGAAACCTGAGGTTAACATTAATTCCCGTTCTTTCACACCGAACTAAGCTTACCTTAGAGACTTACGATCACCTTTAGTGCTTTGTGAAGGAGGCCCAAGTCAGTAGATTCATTCTTCACTGAATAGTATACCACTACGCTAGATGGACATAAGCCACGGAGACATGGCCATGGAGACACATACAACCAATGGTATAATCCAGTAGATCTTGCATATGATCGTGTGTGCTTGCGGTCGCTCGAGGGAGGCGATGGATGAGGTATTCAGTGAGTCAGTGAGTGGGATGGTGAGAGAGTGAGTGGGATGGTGAGAGAGTGAGTGAGTGGGGTGGTGAGAGAGTGAATGGGATGTTGAGAGAATGAGTGGAATGGTGAGTGAGTGAGTGGGATGGTGAGCGGGTGAGTGGGAAGGTGAGAGAGTGAGTGAGTGGGATGGTGAGAGAGTGAGTGAGTGGGGTGGTGAGAGAGTGAGTGGGATGGTGAGAGAATGAGTGGGATGGTGAGTGAGTGAGTGGGATGGTGAGTGACTGCGTGAGTAAGTGGGATGGTGAGCGGGTGACTGCGTGAGTGGGATGGTGAGTGAGTGTGTGAGATAGATGGTGAGTGAGTGAGTGAGGGCTAGACGAAGGAGTTAGTGTGTTAATTAGTGTTTATAGTAGCAATCAACAATATGACATCAGAATCATAGCGGGGAGTATTTTAGTACCAGAGTCAGAACCACAACAAACCAATTACATGTCACAAGAATTACACCCAATCTAAATACGATCACACACCATCGGCCAAACACAAAATATAAAAAGTAGGTGAAACGACAATTCAAGGACAAGCAATTGATTTTTTAAGGCCAAGCTGAGACCACAACATCAAGGATTCTTTTCAATTTCAGCGTTGAAAGATCTTGCGATTCAAGGAGAAATTGGATTTCATGAAACAATGAGAGGAAGCTACACCGGTTGGAAACAAACGGTTCCACAGTTTAGCGCCCACAATGAAGAGGCATCTTCCTCGACTTCTACGGCTGCACCAGCAATCAACTACACCAGTCAATAAAGTCACGGCCAAGAAGCCCGCACTGTGTGGACATAATCTGAGATCGAAAAGCGACAACAAACAACGAACTCGATACGTCAGAAGGAAAGAAAGAGACACGAAGAGAGAAATAGATTTCCAAACTGACCAATCACTCCGCCATTGTACCCACGCGCAATGGTGCGTGGCAAACATTTGTTTTTCGTGTCGACTAATTTCCTGAGGAAAGAATGCGGCGTCTTGACGACATATTGTATATGTGTGTGCTCATTAATGATGGCGGTTATATCAACACCCTTCTGCTGACGTATCCAAAAGGTTCGATAAAAGCAGTGGCGTGGAAAACATAATCGCTAATTGTCCGCGTTAAGGGGACATCCACACCATTGATAACGTCATGGTATTGAATGCGCTTCACTTGCCATCAATCGGTGGTAAGGACCATTCAGCCTGAAAAGCCCCGGGAAGGGAAATATAACAACTCTTATGCATTTCTGTTAACGCGTGCGAAAAAAAATGGCTAAATGAAAATGGCGAATTCCTCTCTACACGTGACAGGACTCATTAGTCTCTTCTTTCACTGGCGTAAGTTCCGATAGTTATACCCTCTAACTCGACCGATTCTGTGTTCGACACATTAGTCTCTATGTTTGAGTCTGTAATATTTGGGCGCATCCGAATGTTGTGTCGTTGTACAGATCATGAGGTGGGTTTTACGCAGCAGTTGCCAATATTCTGGCAACACCACGGAGAAGCAAACTAGGAATGGGCTTCAAACACTGCACCCAGGTTGGGTCTTCATGTGAAGAATCGCATTAACTAACCTGTACCACAGACCCCGAACCATGTCACTTTCACACCAACACAGCCTTTCTCGCACTAAAAAAATTGGCAAATAAAACAGGAATTTTCTCAGGTTCTGGCTTTTCATCTCACTGCCTTCAAGTTTGAATGGAATCATTTTTTTCATCATATTAAGTAACTAAGCGTAAAGCGGCGTTTAAGTTTCATACTACTTCGCAGTCTTTTGTACAAAATAACATCTTGTTATAGAGTAATGTCCCATTTCGCATACCGATATTTGGAGAAATGTCCCTTTGTTTTACCAGTTGCGGAGAGATGCTAGTATCTTGTGTATGTACTGATGGTGAAATGTCAGGTGGTTTGTCTTGAAACGGAACAGACTTGTTCCCCTTTAAGGTTTTCTGATGCTGAGAAATGTCCCTTTGTGTACACGTATAAGGAGCAATGTGTCCTTGTGTTTATGGATACGTGGCTACCTCGACAGCGCGGAGTCCATCAGGCAATTTCACTGAACAGCTTTTGCATTTACAAAACTGTCAAGAATGACATATCATATGTTTAGAGACTTGACGTATTGGGTATCTTGGACGCTATTGTTTTCAAAGTGGGAAATGAGAGAGTCAAAGTTATTAGTCTTCGCTTAAATTATCTGCCATTTCTGACACCATTCGTCTGTCTGCTGTCACCACTGACAGCGAAACAAAGAATGCTATTTTAGATCAAACGATAGGAACATTTGACGTCCATGATATATATGTACCCCTGTCTAGGTTACATAAAGTTGAAGGTCACAGTTGAAAGGCACTGTTTCGACATATCCACAGCAAATACACCGTTACTGCCACCAAGAATGCTCCGATACCTGCTTCATGGAAAACACATGGTAGTCACCAAAACATTCAGCCGGTTACACTCAGATCTCTGCTCAACACCGGAAGCCAACATCCGCAGGTTGTTCACACACCACGAGCACCATTTACCAAGGGGAAATAACTCTGTAATGATTTGGACGCGAGCTGAGGGCTCTGTGTTTTCCTACAGGTTCCTGATGCATATGTGAATTTGTTCTGACGTAAATAGTAGGGAGTTATTCCATATGCGTGATATCAAACGTATAGCTCCCCTGTTGTGATATTTACACCCAAACACACAGCCAGAAGCAACACGGGGCTAATACAGGGGAGGGATACACGTGTCTGGGCGATACAGGTCTTATCGCATACTTGGCGGTTTGAATTAATGTGTAACTACTGCTCGGCTCCAAGAACCCAGAAAAAAGTACGACTGTACCTAGTGTCTTAACACATCGCTGTGGAACTCAGATATTTGGACCCGTCGCTGCACGTACCGTAACTCACCTAATAGTATGGAAAGCAGAGGCAGATTATCTGTTTTGCTGATACCTTGTAGAAATGAAATTTTATGACGTATTTGGAAATGACGTTCATCCAAATAGGCCAAATTGTATCCAAACATCAAGAATGCTAGTCAGGGTGTAGCTTCCATCATGAAAAAATGTCCGGGAATATTTTCGTAATATTTTTTTTTATAATTCTTGCCAAAAATGCTTCAAATACTATCTATGTATATAGCTTTGCAACGTATCGGACTTACACGAAAATATTGTCTTACTACGTGCCTGCTAGTCTAACTGGGTAATGCTTATGCTTATATTATTTTGAGGGGGAAACGTTGATCTCAAAACCCATGCTTATCATAAAAGAGGCGACTAAAAGATTCGATGGTCATACGACGTAATTTAGTGGGTTTATTGTAAACAAACATTGCTGCTCATGATGTCAAGCTCTGGATTGCCTGTCGCAGACAGCCAACATTGGAAAACTGGATTTTATCAAATTATATATAAGCATATATACAATGGACTATTTTACAATCTACAAAAATATATAGTCCGTGAGTTTTACACGCACAGATAGGAGGTAAATTCTAAAATTGTAATTTGCTCTTTTAAAAACAAGACACTTTCACTGCAATATGATAAGAAAGCTATTCGTAAAGAGCTATATAACGAAGAGAGCATGAATACGGACAGGAATTAAGAGTTATGCCCCTTTGAAGTTGTGATCACTTCTAAGTCCCATTGCTGATGATGACCAAATTGATTTTTGTACATTTAACATATGTTGTATTGCGGGTTACGTGTCCCTAGTAAAGTACAGGTTCTAGTGTTTTAAATTGACTTGAGACATATACACGAGATCTGATTGGGTAAAAGATAAAAGACGTTGAAAACCCGGATGGAGGAAAATACACCATTTGTGAAATACAGACAAGACTCCATTTTCAGTGTAAACTTGTCCCGCCGTAAACTCAGCGTATTAAGCCAACAGTCGGCAGCCAAAAACTGTACAAATCTGTTATTTGCGCACATGCGTAGCTTGTTTTACAACGAATGTCAACAAGCACAGTCATGATTACATTTCGAAACAGTAGTACATTTCGAGTGACAGTAGTTGCAACAGATTGATCTCTTTATGTTAATACTGGCAAGAGCAACGTACTCCACTCCACTCCACTCCACTCCACTCCACTCCACTCCACTCCACCAGTCAGCTATGGCATATTTCTTTCGATAGCGATGACCAGTGAATTCTGTTTAGTGTCGACCAATCGCAGCGCTCTAAAGATAGACAGGAGCCCAGTCATCCTTGAAACGTTTCAACATTTTATGTGAGCCGTGTGCAAATCCGGAGGCACTCGTGTAACCGCAAAACAATGGGATTTGTTTATGTCACAACATCGTTGAATGTAGTTTACATGTTAAAACTGTTTACATCTTCGATGTGTGTTGTTGTATTTATAAGTGTTCTATTACACCAATGCTATACGCCCGTTTCTCCTTGGCGGAATAACATACGTAACCTTTCCTATAGAGGGTCCACCACACACAATTACAAAAGGGTGTAGACAGTTTGTCTATAGCGGCATATAATTGGAAGAAATAAAGTGTGTCAGTAGAGGCTAACGCAAGACAGCTGTGTATGTTCCGAATGTTACCGGCCTGCTTCAGACGTTCGGCTACACACATAAAGTTTTATCACATTCAGCTTGCCACCGTGCGTCATTTTCGCTATATAGACCGCGGCAGTCGGAGATAATCGGCTGTTTCCGTCACAGTTCTATATCCCCCTGATCATCTCTCATTGATTTGGTCCAAGTCTATAGATAACTCGAAAGATATTTATCGGGAAAACATATTTAAACGATATTTTACTCCAGCTAAATAACGTATTATTTCGCTTGAGTGATGTAACAATTTCTGCCGGGACTATTTTCAGTCGGCCTCAATGACACCAAGTAAAGGTCACACAGATCGTTAAGTAAAGGTTGCAAAATGAATATGTGTTTGTGCTTTTAACCACTTTAGCTCTTTCAGCATGATCATTCTTGCACTACTGCTGCTACTT